>NC_041381.1:395323130-395424346 GCF_002162155.2 Triticum dicoccoides
TCTATATTTGAGGGACTTTAGCGTAATTGAGATATATATGGTCAATAGTGTGTGCACTCATGGTTGATCAATTTGTTTCACAGTTTGGACTATGAGATAACGATACTTTTGAACATGCGTGATATACCTTGATGTACCAGAATTACAAACCTAAGATTGGAATTTTGGAATTTGACTCCATCATTAGCTTTTGTAATTCCATTAAATGGAGGTACATTTTTTAAGCCGGAATTTCGTGATTTCAAATTCATATATCAAACCTAGAGATCTACACATACGAACATTTTCAAACTTTATAATCATCCACTTTATTCATACACGTACACATTTTTGCTTTTGTCATCATATTTAGGATAAAGACATTTGGAATTTCATTTGAATTGGACTGTATGACGGTATTTGCTTGTATTACCTCAATGATCCATATTTGAATTGAATGGACAATCTAAGTTTCGAGTTGGAGACATTGAGTTTCAAAACTTGCACTTTTTTTGCGTGCAAAACAAACAAATTCTCGGCCATGATATCATAGCCGCCCGTACAAGAGCAAAATATAATTTCAGGCGCCAAAAGCTTTCAAACTTCCCACTCACATCGAAATTTCTCACGAACGAAAGTTTAGCCCTACGATATTCCTATTTTACCCCTACCACATGAATGGAAAAGGGATGCTTTGGTAACTCCATTGTTTTCCCCTCTTTGCCCCCAACATTCTTCCCAGAGCCCCTCCCCTTCCCCTCCCCGACCCCCAACCATGGCAAGCCACCAAATCTAGTCCTCTGCCGCAGCGGTGGACCTCACACCCCGCCGGATCTACCTTCCACACCTTGGATCCCCCAACTACTAACTCATCACTTCACCAGAGCCGCTTCAGCGACTGGCTTGTCCACCGCTCCAGATCTCCTTGACCACCATCATGGTCCACCGCACAGGATCTGCTTAGCCGGTGCCCTCATCCACCCTAGTGTAGGCCCTTCACTGACTCCCTCGTCTGCCCCATCACTGGCCCTTCATACAAGCCCTCGTCTGCCGTAACAGATCCGCCTCACCGAAAGCATTGTACACCACGCCCGTCGAAGCCTTCGTCCACTGCACCGGACCCGCTCCACGGACGCCATATTCAACTCCACCAGCCCTGCTTTACCGACACCGCAGCCTCATCATGTTATTTTGATTTGTACTCCTTCAGTTTTTCTCTTCTTTATCATGCAACTATTCACTTACCACAGATGAACTTTCTTGTATGTCGACAAGCGCCGCAACCAAAACACTGGAGCTGCTTCAACAACGGCGACAGCCGGCCCAAACTCAACTGCAACACGAGCACCATCGACGATCCTTAGCTATCAAGTATGACAATGATACCCATACGCCGGCGAGAATCAGGTACTATTATCATACGGCCAGCGCCTACGTTCACTTTCTTAGCATAAGCACTGCACCTTTGAATTTCTTCAGGGCATCATTCAATTTTTCATTAGACGCGTTATTCTTCTTGCACCTGTAGGGCCATACTTCTGGCAGTGAACATGTTACATGTGCTAAATTACATACCAGTGCACATATAGCTAATATGCTTTAGTTTAGTCCTAAGTATTACTGTACTTCCTAGATATCACTACCTACTATTTTACTTCTTGCATGCTATATTTATGATAATGGTGTTGTTCTGATGCCACATGTTGATTCCATCAGAATGCTTGATGTTCTCTATTCTTAATTACACATCAGCAAACTAGCATGTGGTTCCGCTGCTTTTTGTTCGTTTTACCCTACATTTTCTGATGCTAGCTATTACATCACTGCTCTGAGCCTCTGTTCATTACTTTTTGTGTGTTTTCTATCTTCCCAAGTTGCATGGAAAATTTTATTCTTCTATTCATTATGTAGCTGCCAACCCCATCAAGCAAAATATTTGTTCTTTTGGGGCTGGCACCTCGAACAAGCATAAAAATAGAGCGAAGCAGATATATTGTCGTGTATGCACAAACTGTCGGGGAAACTGATCCATGAACACCTATGGGACCGGCGGACCGAGCCCCTTTCGGTTCGGCGGGGGGCGGAGGTCGCACGAAGAGCAGATCGAGGCGAAGCACACGAGCAGTTTACCCAGCTTCGGAGCTCTCCGGAGAGATAATACTCCTACTGCTGCTTGTCTGGTTGTATTGAGCTCTCGCTCGGGAGCGCGGAGCGCTACAATACCCTACAGCTGCTAACAAGACCGAGCGTATATGATTTTCGGGGTCCGAACCCCCTCTACGTTGTGCATGGGCCTCCTTTTATATGCTAAAAGGGGTCACCGACAGGTGGCAACGTAGACAAGGGTACAAATGTAAAAAGAGAGGTGGTTGGTACAGCTACCTGTACAGTGTATCCTACCTAACCCTGACGGCAGGGGACAAGGGCATTAAATGCCCGTCTGTGTCGCCTAAACAGTGCAGAAAAGGACCGTCAGGGGCGCCACCGCTTGCCACGATGGCGATCTTGTCAGCATCGCATGCCACCGCGCACCGCTGGCTGCACAGCCTCCCGCCACGCGCGCCTGGAAAGGCCCCCAGGGCGACACGTTGGTGGATGTGCTGGAGCGTGGGCACAGAGTGGCCGCTTGCCGCGGCAAGCACCTTGCCATGGCCATTTTCTTGTCGGGTCCGGAAGCTTGTCGCTCACCGGGCCTTGCCGGGACGTGCGGCGCGTCACGGCAAGTTCCTTGATATGCCTTGGTTGGCCTTCGGCAAGCTCCTCTTGTCGGGGCCTTGTCTCCTTGAATTGAACACGTTCCTGAATGGCTCCAACGGAGCCATGAAGGACCTTGGCGGTCACCCGGCAAGCTCCTGCCGCGGGGCGCTGCAACTGCCCGTGCACAAGTTCGGGGTACTAGGGTACCCCTACTCTAGTACACCGACACAAACCCTTCTTTCATTAGTTTAGATGAACCATTGATGATGAATTTGAACCAGTGCATGCAATTAAAATTAATTTTACCTAAATAGAGGGTGTAGAATAAACTACAACAACTAGATTTGCAACCACGGGATGTTGACGATATCTTCAAAGAACATTGCAACAGCAGCGAGGCTTCACAGCAACGTATGGTAAGCTAGTGTGTTTTAGTACATGTGAAATTTAATACGAGTGGCTTCTTTCTTGGCTTGTGCCCTCAACCTGTAATCCTACATAATTACAAATAGTTCAGTTGTCTGCTTTGTTGTATTACTTGATTCGAATGCTTGTTTGTTACTTGTTACGCTATACCTGAGTTGGCCAATATGTCAGCAGTGCATGTTGTACTATCGTAAAGAAATACATGCCTAGTCCATTTGAGTCCTTAACTTTTCCTCTTCATCACAAGACTGTCTTCGTAGTTTATATGAGGCCACACTGTTAAGTGCTTTCTTAGATTATTTCAACTGCTTAGATGCCTTGGCAACTTAAACATAGCAGTGGTACACTCCCTTTCAACTAGGGATGTCAACTAGGTCCCGTTTAATCACGATTAAAGTCCACTAGTGGTATGATAGTTCAAAAGAGTTTTTCTTTTTTGAGGAAAATGAACAAGGGAGCTAGCAAAAACGAACTAGATGGGACCGGAGGATATTGTTTATTTGCCACTTACATCCCTAGTTTCATCTTACCATTTTAATTTCTTTTCGGCTGATGCTGCTTGGAACCATTTAAATATAGTTTGCCATGCTCGGCAATAATTCATATGTCGTTTACCATGTAAGCTTACTGCCTGGATCATGCGATAACTATCTCTTACTTATATCCAGTGGAAACCTTTCAGGATGCCGTTCACACTAGGACACAATGTACAACCCCAAAATCTATTTGTGGAAGCAGTGCGCCATCCATGTTACCAGACGGTAGCAGTTTAGAGGCAATACCGCGGAGAGCAGTCTGAGGATAGATATTATAGTTCTTGAGGCTCTACTACAGGCAGAAAGAGATTGTGTGGCTGCCATGAATGAGGTAGTCCTGATCTTGAGGCTGGAAATTATGCAATTAGCGGCACGCATTATGCAAGCAACCCAAGAATTGGAGGAAGTAAGAAGGTTGCATTTGAAGATGGAGGAGGTCTTGCTGTTTCTGCTATCTGAAGCCTAGGGTAATCCCGGTTCTTCTTTAGATACCAGTTGAAATTGTCATTAGATTATTGTACTTGCATGTTGTGTCATGTCTCTGAATGTATTATGTTGTAAGACCCCATATGTTGTCCATGTGTTGTAATGATCCAAATTTTTTAGGCGAGGTAATCCTCAGTACTTGTATGATTGACATAAGGTGAACTGTTTTTGTGTGAGCATATTGTATTGGATGAAATAACTGTTTGACTCAAAGTGTATCCAACCTACTGAATTCGAAGATCACGACATTTCTAATCATAATCATGTATAAAGGTTGAATAAATCTTTGTTGTGGTTTTTAAGAAATAAATAATAAAACATAGAATTATCGGTGGATATTCGTAATCGAGTACAAATTGGATTTGAATTTAGTTGCCAGGGCCCAAGGCAAACGTGAATGCTAATTCTCCCAAGTTTTGAACGAAGCGGCTAAACACCCACTATAATTTGTGGGCTGCCCGTAGCAAGTGTTTGCAAGATGGAAATTATTGTCTAGCCCTGACACTTGACATCCTTATCGGCCGGATTTACATTGATGTCGATAGGGGTAGACTAGTAACTTCAATCATATGTGACACGACGGCCTCTGAGCCCATTCAGATACTGTGGGCGCCAAACGTGGGCGGCAAAACACATTTGATTCAAGCTCGTCCGAAAGACATGAGTCTCTCCCTCCATTTCCCCATTCATACACGGTGGTTGGCAAAAGAAACTATCCTCGTCAATTCGATGTAGGCTAATATTTTCAATAGGGGTAGATGTCTAACTTCCCTCAGACGTGACACAACCGCCCTACCTGTCAGCCCCGTTCATACACCATGGGTTCCATCCGTGGGCCGCAAAACACCCTCTCCTCGCCCGAAATCGTTAACGGCAAATATTTGGGAGATGCAAGATTATAGTCCTATCCCCAACCGATGTGATGTCCAAAATTTTAAACAGGGGATAAGTTCGTAACTTTCCCACATTTTAGACAAGCGTGTCCCAAAGTTTCAGATCCCCACCTCCCCCTCAATTTCCCCATTCATACACCATTGGCGCCACGACAACCTCCCCACTGCGGCCAGCCTCCTCCGTCCACCACCCTACCCTCCACCTTGCCGGAGCCGCTACCTCTACCCCGTCGCCCACTGCAAGAGATGGACATCTCTCATCCACATTGCAGGACCAGGATCCTTTCATCGCGTCCTCTCGCTTCATCGGCACCGTCGTCCACCTTGTCGTTGCCGCTCCTATGACCGCCTCGTCCACGGCAATAGAATTTATCCCCCGACCCGGCCGTCCCCCATCTAAAGTATTCTTCCCCACCGCCGACAGCCATAGCGCTCGCAGCACTCTCAAAGTATCAGCAAAGGCCTACACGGCATCACAAGAGGTGGTACTCTTCCATATGTGCTTAAGTTATTGATCTCACCCGGAAAATCGATCGTAAATTGTTTACGATACTCTTCTTGTCCATACCAAATCGTAGTGGCTAGTTGAAAGCAAACATTGGTTATGACTTGCGAAGTAGCTTTGTCCTGTTTGCACCTTTAGATCCGCCATGGCACAGTCACTATACTCGTAAAGCTTATGGTTTCCCCCCTTTATATTCACTACCATCATCGTAGGTGCTTCGTGTCATGCTAGCACTACTCCTCAAGACCTCAACCAAAGCTTACGTGTTGAAATACGAATCTGATATGATGCTCATATCACTAAAATAGAGAATGTTTAATTGGTCACCTAATGTTCCTATATTCCTTTCTAAAAGCATGTGCGCCACCCACTGGTCCAGCTAGTACCACTTTCTTGATTATACTCTTGATGCTTAGGGTTTTCCCCTTTTATCTACTCTACTATGATCTGTGTAGGTGCTTTCTGTCATACTAGCATTACTCCACCCTTCAAGCTAAACAACACAACACTCAAAATTCCAAATCTTAGTTATTCAAATATGATTGTGATATGGCACTGATATTAGTTAACAGACACATTTAATTGGTTAGCTAAAGGTCCCACTTGAGTGTCCAAATACATGTCACGACATATAGAGAGACAGCAGAATTACATTTCTTTGCCACTTGTTGACTGTACTTTCTTGTCCATACCAAATCTTAGTTGTTATTTCAAAGCAAACATCGGTTGATAACTACCCTTTGCGCGGTTTGCAGCTTCAAATCTGCCATCCCACTGCCACGGTCAACACTATACTCATCATGCTTACAGTTTCCACATTTTATGATGGTGACGATCAACCAACGTGGTTCATGTCGTAATAGCACTGCTCCACCCATCGAGCTAAACAAGCTTAGTTGTACAAATTCAAATCTGATATTATGTTGATATTAGTAAAACTGAGAGATGTTTAATTGGTCAGCTAAATGTTCCTACTTTAGTTTCGAAATGCATGTGAGCCACATATGGAGAGACCGGAAGGAATAATATTTCTCTGTGCGCTCTGGTTCATCATGGGTGGCCAACCGACATTGTATAGAAAGACTTGTAATATCTTTAATCTGCTTGCTCTTCTCCTCTTCTTTAAGATGATCCTCTTCTCTTGCGGTCGACTGGTCAGGTCGAGTTGTTCTTCCTTAGTATATTTTGAATCTGTCAGGTCAGGTTGACTTGTTCTTCTTTACTATATGTTGAAGTTGTCATCTGCGAAGTGTCATCACTTTTGGAGCTCTCATATTTTGAGTAGTAGGCCACATTATATTAATGCACACACCAAATTACAACATGCATGGCATCTCTTAGAACAATTGCAGAGATAGCATAAATGGGTTTACAGGGAGGCGGTATTGGATTAGAATCACTTCTGCATTACAAAGATAATCTCACTTGTTTTTATGTTTTCATGCATGTCAGATATTGAACATTATCAAAATGAATATGAGAATGGGCACACGAGAGGAACATTGCGGAACAATCCATTGGCTAACAAACTTGGCATGTTGGAGGATGGCCTATCTTATTCACCCATCAAGGTGCTTGCTATAACTTGGCAAGGTTGTATTGGTCGCACATATTTTGCATCTGACCTCTTGCATTATTTCTACTTTGTTACACCATCTGCTTAGTTTAAGCATCATATATGAGTATATGCCATACCTATCCATTTTCTGTACCTATTTCATGTGTCGTCATACTATGTTTTTCCAGTCAAATGTTGTTCTTTCGTAATAGATGTCCAAAAGGAAGAGGGTGGGTGCAGATCCTAAAGGAGTACAAACTAGGTATTTGGAAAAGGTAGTGATACATGTTAAATCAGATACATCAGCAGCTATAGAAAACACAAGCCCAACTATACCACACTTTACCCCTACTCCAGTGGCCAAACCCCTATTAGAACCGCCGAGAGCCTAGCGTCAGGTACTGTCTATGATATCAATTCAAAATTTCAACACCTAAATTTCTCCATGTGCGTTACCTTCTCTCTTGTATGAAAACTAATTTCAGATGAATCTTCTCTCTTAGAGGATCATACGATCTCACAATAATACTGGGCTCTGCATTGCTCTTGTTAGTACCTCTTGCCCTTTTGCCTTGTAACATTGTACTTAATTAATTGCTATTTGATTATGTATCATTGGTCTGCACCTGAGCTTCATTATCCTCTATTTCTTCCAATATTATTTGATCTATATTTACTCTTTGCAAAATGTAGAATAATGGCAATGCTTATAAAGAATTTTCTTTGGGGAATTTATGGAATTATCCTTCCATCAACATGGAGAAGGGCTTTGTCCAACCCGTGTTCACATGTAATGTAAGTTCATCCTTCTCAAGCATTCAAACTTTGTTCTAGTATAGATTCGGATAGGCATCATTTCCTCTACTGATGTTTCCTTTGTTATTTACATCTGATTGGATGTTTGCAACAACTACCAATTTTAAATTGTAGTTGTAAAAACATATTCCTTATGCAGAACAGATCCATTTATTTGCTTATATAATTGTGAAACCTGTTACATGTCTCCTTGTTTCTCTTTCAGAGTCGTATCTCTTATGCCAGGCAGAACTTTAGGGAAGATAGTGAGCCAAACCATCTTGAGTACAGCGAGATGACCCCAAGGTCCTGTCTTAATGAAGACAGTGAGTTGAAGCTGCACACCAGCAGGTGTGAGACAACCTCTATGCGGTCATTGCCTCAATCAGTTCGACTTCTTCAGTCTCAACTTAAAGCGGAAAGGCTTGCTTCAGCTCAGCTCCGACTTGAAGTAAAAGATGTAATGAAGATATTAGAGGACTGTCTTGCGCACTATCGTGCCATATAGCTAGGGGTGAAGCATCTTCGTTGACACATCTGAGGTCTCATCAGCTTGTTCGGCTGCTTGCGAGGCCCATCCTGGCCAGGCCTAGTGCCTTCTGAAGTGCTCTCAGCTTTGTATATTCTTTTGTCGGCGCGTTTATTTGCACTGGTGGCGAACTTTGATGCCCAGTGGATGAAATATGTGTAATAGCCGTGATAGCCTAGCGTAAGTTGCTTGCTTATTTATTTCCTAGTTGTCTTGTTTATTTGTTTGCTTGTAGTGAGTGCAGTTCTTTTTCCGTGGTTTGCTAGTGGCTGCAATAACCTATTTTTTAAAACTAGGCCACAATAACCATGGGCTACATATTTACTGTAGTGACACTGGGCCTCCTACAGGTCGTAGAAACAATGGGCCTTCTACGGGTCGTAGACACAATGGGCCTTCTATGGGTCGTATCATCAATGGGCCTTATACGGGTCGTATGATCGGTTGGCCAAACATGGGCTAATAACATACCGCATTATGGTCGTAAACGGGCTAGAGTTGGAATCATCCGTTCATGGGACGACCATAACAGGCCATCATTAATAGGCCATATTTGATGACGCTATGAAAACGCCCCAACATATTAATGGGCCACAAACGGGCCAACTGTAACCGTGGGCTGAATTTGGCCCACAAGCAGAAAATGACAGTAACGGGCCGTAAGTAATGGAATGCTGGAAATGAGCCCAAGAATAAATGGGCCCTGAGAAGGCCGAAAGATAACATGGGCTGGAAACGGCCCAATGGAATAATTGGAAGTTAATGGGTATAAAGTGATACAATGTTCTTTACGGGCCAGTTTCACCATGGGCCGTTAATGGGCCAAGAGTTACAAAGGGCCTCATATGGGTCGAAAGACGTCATGGGCCATACATGGGCCGGAAGTTAAAACGGGCTGGAATCATATTGGACGGCCCAGATGACGCTACTGGGCCTAGTTCGGATAGGTTGTAACGGGCCCTGGGTTAGCGGGCTGTAAATGGGCTATATGCGAACATGTCGTTAATAGGCTTTCTTTGGGAAGACCCACCACCTTTTGACCAAGTCAAACCGGTCGGCCTTTTCATAGGAATGGGCCTCGGTTGGGCTATGCCATGTGTCGACGTATCATAGGCGCCTTCGGTCCAATGAGTGGATGACATCTGTCCCAACGGTGAGCCGACACGTGTTTCCTCCAGCCAATGATGATTTTACATGTGGAAAATCCCCATTGGTCGGGACTCTTACCAGGTTATCGGATCAAAAATCGGGCCCGATAGCTTAACAGCGTTCCGTTATGGTGGATGCCATGTGTCGGTCACCCTTGACGAAAGCACTTCTATGACACGCGATTTATCGTCATGGAAATGGACACTTCCGTGATGATAATTTTGGTAATGTCATGGAACACTTCTACGACAGCACAGGTATGACTATCTTGATTCTGTCATAAAATCATCATGGATGTACATGCATGACAGAAAACGTGACCTACTGTGACAAACACATATCATTACGGAAGTGTATTTTTTATGTAGTGTGAGCTCGGAGCACGAAGCCTCGAAAGTTAAACTAGAGTCATATGGAGATATGATCAACAAAAGTTTGCCTACCGGTCCAAATTCTCGTCATCAGTGATGTCCACATCAATGGCTAAGAATAAGATTAGGATCTTCAATCACTCACTATCAATTATAAGAGATACTGATCCGAGTGGGAGTGTACTTTATCTTAAAAATTGTTTAAACACTAGGGCAATAATTAATTATACAATATGTCTAAATATATTTGTGTTTATCATTCTAGATCAAAGGCTCACAATATGTTCAACTTAGCCCCTACGTTAGAGAAAGAAAAGTTGGCTGCTATATGTGGATTGGATCCAAAACCTGAGATTTGTTCTCAGGAGTGCAAATAAGGAGTACCTGTTGGATCAGCCCCTAGGTGATCCTCTTGTAAAGGATGCATCAAAGGAAGTTGTAGATGCTTTCACTGCTCGTAGTGATGACTATGAGTCAGTCCAGTGCCTCATGTTGACTTGCATGGATCTTGAACTACAACAATGTTTTGAAGGTTCTACTACTCAATTCCTAATTGGGTCTCTGGAAGTTCTGTACAAGAACCAAGCAAGGACCGAACGTTTTCAAATAACCAAGGCCTTGATTGAATGCAAGATGGCAGAGGGCTCCTCAGTGAGTAGCATATAGTGAAGCTCGTTGGCTACGATAATATACTGGTTTCTCTGGGATTTGGAATTCGTCCAACACTCGGTACAAATATTGTCCTTGCTTCACTCCCACATCTTGCAATGGTTTATCATGAATTACAACATGAAGGGGATAGAGGAAAGTGAAAATGATTTGTTTTCTATGCTCAAAAGTATGGAAGCTGGGATGCAAAAGAACAAAAAAGTGTTGATGGTCAACAAGGCCACTGGTTTCAAGAAGAAGGGTGATACGTCTCCAATGTATCTATAATTTCTAAAGTATTCATGGCATGTGTACAAAAATTTATATGGTTTTGGTATGATTTGAATGGAACTAACTCGGACTGACATTGTTTTCAGCAAAACTATCGTGGTCTTGTTTTTTGTGCAGAAATCAAAGTTCTCCAAATGCAGCGAAACTTTTTGATGATTTTTTGGAAGAAAAGAGGCACTAGAAGCTTCGTGGGAGGGCTAGAAGAGCCACGAGGTGGGCACAACCGACCAGGGTGCGCCAGCCCCCTTTGGCGCGCCCTGGTGTCTTGTAGGCCCCTCGTGGCCCATCTTCGTGTGAAACCGACGCCCCAAAATCATATAAATACAGAAAGCCCTAGAAATAACCCTAGATTGAAAGTTCTCCACCCCAAGCCTCCACGAAAAACCAATCGGGATCCCGTTCTCGCACCCTGTCGAAGGGGGAAATCATCACCGGAGGCCATCTTGATCATCCATATGGCCACCATGATGAGGGAGTAGTTGCTACCTCATGAGCTTGCGTTGGTTTTCCCTTGAAGAGGAAAGGGTGTTGCAGCAAAGTAGCGTAAGTATTTCCCTCAGTTTTGAGAACCAAGGTATCAATCCAGTAGGAGACAACGCACAAGTCACCGAATACCTGCACAAACAATCAATAACTGGCACCACACGCGATAAAGGGGTTGTCAATCCCTTCACGGTCACTTGCGAAAGTGAGATCTAATAGAGATAGATAAACGGTATAGTAAATATCTTTGGTATTTTTGGTTTATAGATTTGAAACTAAAGATTGCAAAATAGTAGATCAGAAAATAGCAAGATGTAAACGAGATTCAATAATATGGAAAAGAGACCCGGGGTCCATAGGTTTCACTAGTGGCTTCTCTCAAGATAGCAAATACTATGGTGGATGAACACATTACTGCCGAGCAATTGATAGAAAAGCACATAGTTATGACGATATTTAAGGCAATGATCATGAACATAGGCTTCACATCCGTGTCAAGTAGACCGACTCCTGCATGCATCTACTACTATTACTCCACACATCGACCGCTATCCAGCATGCATCTAGAGTATTAAGTTCATAAAGAACGGATTACCACATTAAGCAAGACGACATGATGTAGAGGAATTAACTCAAGCAATATGATGAAAACCCCAGCTTGTTATCCTCGATGGCAACAATAAAATACGTGCATTGCTGCCCCTACTGTCACTAGGAAAGGACACCATAAGATTGAACCCAAAGCTAAGCACTTCTCCCATTGCAAGAAAGATCAATCTAGTAGACCAAACTAAACCGATAATTTGAATAGACTTGCAAAGATATCAAATCATGCATATAAGAATTCAGAGAATAACCAAATAATATTCATACATAATCTTGATCATAAATCCACAATTCATAGGATCTCGGCAAACACACCACAAAAGAGTATTACATCGAATAGATATCCAAGAACATCGAGGAGAACATGGTATTAAGGATCAAAGAGAGAGAAGAAGCCATCTAGCTAATAACTATGGACGCGAAGGTCTGTGTAAACTACTCATGCTTCATCGGAGAGGTAATGGTGTTGATGTAGAAGCCCTTCGTGATCGAATCCCCCTCCGGCAGGACACCGAAAAAGGTCCCTAGATGGGATATCACGGGTACAGAAGGTTGCGGCGGTGGAAAAGTGGTTTCGTGGCTCTCCTGGATGTTTTCAGGGTATAAGAGTATATATATAGGTGAAGGAACTAGGTCAGGGTAGCCACGAGGGGCCCATGACGGTGGGGGTGCGCCCTACCCCCCTGGGCGTGCCCTCCTGCCTCGTGGCTTCCTCATTGCATCTCTGACTTCATCCCCAAGTCTTCTGGTTTGCTCTCGGTCCAAGAAAGATCATCGCGAAGGTTTCATTCCGTTTAGACTCCATTTGGTATTCCTTTTCTACAAAACTCTAAAATAGGCAAAAAAAACAGAAACTAGCACTAGGCCCTCGGTTAATAGGTTAGTCCCAAAAATAACAAAAAATAGCATATAAATGCCCATTAAACATCCAAAACATATAATATAATAGCATGGAACAATCAAAAATTATAGATACGTTGGAGACGTATCAAGCATCCCCAAGCTTAATTCCTGCTCGTCCTAGGTAAATGATAAAAACAGAATTTTTGATGTGGAATGCCTCTAACATATTTATCCATGTAATTTTCTTTATTGTGGCATGAATGTTCAGATCCGGAAGATTTAAGACAAAAGCTTAAATTGACATAAAAACAATAATACTTCAAGCATACTAACAAGCAATCATGTCTTCTCAAAATAACATGGCCAAAGAAAGCTATCACTACAAAATCATATAGTCTGGCTATGCGCTATCTTCATCATACAAAATATTTAAATCATGCACAACCTAGGTTTCAGCCAAGCAATTGTTTCATACTTTAGTATTTTCAAACATTTTCAATCTTTACGCCATACATGAGCATGAGCCATGGACATAGCACTATAGGTGGAATAGAATGGTGGTTGTGGAGAAAAAAAAGGAGAAGATAGTCTCACATAAACTAGGCGTACCAACGGGCTATGGAGATGCCCATCAATAGATATCAATGTGAGTGAGTAGGGATTGGCATGCAACAGAAGCACTAGAGCTATAAGTGTATGAAAGCTCAAAAAGAAACTAAGTGGGTGTGCATCCAACTTGCTTGCTCACGAAGACCTAGGGCACTATGAGGAAGCCCATCATTGTAATATGCAAGCCAAGTTCTATAAAGAAAATTCCCACTAGTATATGAAAGTGACAACATAGGAGACTCTCTATCATGAAGATCATGGTGCTACTTGGAAGCACAAGTGTGGAAAAAGGATAGTAACATTGCCCCTTGTCTCCTTTTCTCTCAATTTTTTTATTTGGGCCTTCTTCTTTTATGGATTCTTTTTTTATTTATTTTTCGTCCGGAGTCTCATCCAGAATTGTGGGGGAATCATAGCCTCCATCATCCTTTCCTCACATGGGACAATGCTCTAATAATGAAGATCAGCACACTTTTATTTACTTACAACTCAAGAATTACAACTCAATACTTAGAACAACATATGACTCTATGTGAAAGCCTCTGGTGGTGTACCGGGATGCGCAATGATTCAAGAGTGACATGTATGAAAAAAATATGAAAGGTGGCTTTGCCACAAATACAATGTCAACTACATGATCATGCAAAGCAATATGACAATGATGAAGCGTGTCATAATAAACGGAACGGTGGAAAGTTGCATGGCAATATATCTCGGAATGGCTATGGAAATGCCATAATAGGCAGGTATGGCGGCTGTTTTGAGGAAGGTAATGGTGGGTGTTATGGTACCGGCAAAATTTGTGCGGCACAAGAGAGGCTAGCAATGGTGGAAGGGTGAGAGTGCGTGTAATCCATGGACTCAACATTAGTCATAAAGAACTCACATACTTATTGCAAAAATCTACAAGTCATCAAAACAAAGTACTACATGCATACTCCTAGGTGAAGGGTTGGTAGGAGTTAACCATCGCGCGATCCCGACCTCCACTCATAAGGAAGACAATCAAAAAATAAATCATGCTCCAACTTCATCACATAAGGTTCACCATAAGTGCGTGCTACGGGAATCACAAACTTTAACACAAGTATCTCTCAAGTTCACAATTACTCCACTACCATGACTCTAATATCACCATCTTCATATCTCAAAATTATCATAAAGAATCAAACTTCTCATAGTATTCAATGCACTTTATATGAAAGTTTTTATTATATCCATCTTGGATGCCCATCATATTAGGACTAATTTTATAACCAAAGAAAATTACCATGCTGTTCTAAAATACTATCAAAATTATATAAGTGAAGAATGAGAGTTCAAAAATTTCTATAAAATAAAACCACCGCTGTGCTCTAAAAAGAAATATAAGTGAAGCACTAGAGCAATATTGTCTAGCTCAAAAGATATAAGTGAAGCACATAGAATATTCTAATAAATCACGATTCATGCGTGCCTCTACCAAAAGGTGTGTACAGCAAGGATGACTATGGCAAACTAAAAAGCAAAGACTCAAATCATACAAGATGCTCCAAGCAAAACACATATCATGTGGTGAATAAAAATATAGCCTCAAGTGAAGTTACCGATAGACGAAGACGAAAGAGGGGATGCCTTCCGGGGCATCCCCAAGATTAGGCTTTTGGTTGTCCTTGAATTTTACCTTTGGTGCCTTGGGCATCCCCAATCTTAGGCTCTTGCCACTCCTTATTCCATAATCCATCAAATCCTTACCCAAAAGTTGAAAACTTCACAACACAAAACTCAACAGAGAATCTCATGAGCTCCGTTAGTATAAGAAAATAAATCACTACTTTAAGGTACTATTGCAAACTCATTCTTTAATTATATTGGTGTAATATCTACTGTATTACAACTTCTCCATGGTTCATACCCCCCCCCCGATACTACTCATAGATTCATCAAAATAAGCAAACAACACGCGAAAAACACAATTTGCCAAAAATAGAACAATCTGTAGTAATCTGTAACTCTTTTTCTCAAATACTTATGTAACTCCAAAAATTCTGAAATATATTGGTGGACATGAGAAATTTGTTTATTAATCTTATGCAAAAAGAATCAACTTAAAAGCACTCTTCTGTTAAAAATGACAAATAATCTCGTGAGCGCAAAAGTTTCTGTTTTTCAGCAAGATCAAATCAACTTTCACCCAAGTCTTCCCAAAGGTTCTACGTGGCACAAACACTAATTAATACTTAAAACCACATGCAACCAGAGACTAGATGAATTATTTATTAATAAACAGGAGAAAAAGAAAAGAACAAAATAAAATTGGGTTGCCTCCCAACAAGTGCTTTTCTTTAAAGCCTTTTAGCTAGGCATTGATAATTTTAATGATGCTCACATAAAATGGAATAATTGAAGCACAAAGAGAGCATCATAAAACACATGACAAACACATCTAAGTCTAACATACTTCCTACGCATAGGAATTTTATAGTAAAACAAATTAGAATGACAAGCAAGATCTAGCATATGCAAGGAAGAAGAAAGAAACAATAGCAATCTGAACATAACGAGAGGAAATTTAGTAACATAAAAATTCCTACAACCATATTTTCCTCTCTCATAATAATTACATGTAGGATCATAAGAAAATTCAACAATATAGCTATCACATAAAATATTCTCAACACGATCCACATGCATGCGAAGTTGACACTCTTCCAAAATAGTGGGATTAACATTAACTAAAGTCATGACATCTCCAAACCCACTTTTATCAAAACTTTCATAAGATTGAACATTCTCCAAATATGTGGGATCTAAAGTTGACACTCTTCCAAAACCACTTTCAATATTATTGCAAACATTATTATCAATCTCATATTCATCATGGGGCTTAAATAAATTTTCAAGATCATAAAAAGAATCACCCCAATCATGATCATTGCAACAAATAGTAGACATAGCAAAACTAGCATCCCCAAACTTAATGTTTTGCATATTACTAGCAAAATTGACATTAATAGAATTTGTAATAACATCATTGCAATCACGCTTTTCATTGAAGGAACTATCAAGTATTGGTGCAATAGCAACAATCTCATGTTTAACATAAGGGACTATAGCAAATTCATCTCCATAAATATTGGCATCATGGCCACAAGAATAGCAAGCATCATGTTCATCAAGGGATATTTCAATCAAAAATCATCGAAATCATAATTATTTATAGATTCATGCATATCATTATTTTCTTCCAAAGCAACGACCATTCTCTCAATAAATTCTTTGACATAGACATTATCAGCATAGTTTTCATAGCAATATTTAAGTATGTCAAAATTTTCAGATTTGTAGAGAGTAATATCATACTTTTCAATCAAAGAAGCAACTTCATAAGCACCCTTCAAAGCAACAAATTCTTCAATTTGTTCGATATCATAGTAACTATAAACACCCTTTGCATAAGAAGATAAGATTTCATTATCATTAAACTCACATAAGTAGGGAAGGTGTTTTTTTAGGGTTCTTAGAGCAACAAGTAAAATAATAAATTTCGCAAAGATTCCAAGCATAATACAACAAACTATTTATTTGATTCCATAAGGGTCTTCCTTTTTCAGACAAATGGTGACGCACAAAATGAGCATGCTCATCTAATGATTTCCCCTCAACTAAACTAGTTGGGGTTTCGGCACGAGCACATATAGATCGAAAATAATCCAAGTAGAACACTTTAAGTGGATCCATATCAATAGATTTTTAGCAAGCAAAGATGCAAGCAAATAGAAGGCACATGGAAAGACAAACAAAAAGACATGCGGGGAGACGGCGAAGAAAAGGCAAAGGTTTTCGAAAATCGTTTTAGAAGTGGGGGAGAGGAAAACGAGAGGTGAATGGCGAATAATGTAATGCAAGGGAGAAGAGTTTATGATGGGTACTTAGTATGGCTTGACTTGACGTAGATCTCCCCGGCAACGGCGCTAGAAATCCTTCTTGCTACCTCTTGAGGTTTGTTGGTTTTCCCTTGAAGAGGAAAGGGTGATGCAGCAAAGTAGTGTAAGTATTTCCCTCAGTTTTCAGAACCAAGGTATCAATCCAGTAGGAGACAACACACAAGTCACCGAATACCTGCACAAACAATCAACAACTTGGACCCAACGCGATAAAGGGGTTGCCAATCCCTTCACGGTCAATTGCAAAAGTGAGATCTTATAGAGATAGATAAACGGTATAACAAATATTTTTGGTATTTTTGGTTTATAGATTGGAAAGTAAAGATTGAAAAATAGTAGATCGGGAACTAGCCAGATGTAAACGAGATTCAATAATATTGAGAAGAGACCCGGGGGCCATAGGTTCCACTAGTGGCTTCTCTCAAGATAGCAAATATTATGGTGGATGAACAAATTACTGTCGATCAATTGATAGAAAAGTGCGTAGTTATGATGATATCTAAGGCAATGATCATGAACATAGGCCTCACGTCCATGTCAAGTAGGCCGACTCCTGCCTGCATCTACTACTATTACTCCACACATCGACCGCTATCCAGCATGCATCTAGAGTATTAAGTTCATAAAGAACAGAGTAACGCATTAAGCAAGACGACATGATGTAGAGGAATTAACTCAAGCAATATGTTGAAAACCCATCTTGTTATCCTCGATGGCAACAATACAATACGTTCCTTGCTGCCCCTACTGTCACTGGGAAAGGACACCACAAGATTGAACCCAAGGCTAAGCACTTCTCCCTTTGCAAGAAAGATCAATCTAGTAGGCCAAACTAAACCGGTAATTTGAAGAGACTTGCAAAGATATAAAATCATGCATATAAGAATTCAGAGAAGAACCAAATAATATTCATAGATAATCTTGATCATAAATCCACAATTCATTGGATCTCGACAAACACACCACAAAAGAGTATTACATCATATAAATCACTAAGAACATCAAGGAGAACATGGTATTGAGAATCAAAGAGAGAGAAGAATCCATCTAGCTAATAACTATGGACCCGAAGGTCTGTGGTAAACTATGCACGCTTCATCTGAGAGGTAATGGTGTTAATGTACTAGCCCTCCGTGATCGAATCCCCCTCCGGCAGGACGTCGGAAAAGGTCCCTAGATGGGATCTCAAGGGTACAGAAGGTTGGGGCGGTGGAAAAGTGCTTTCGTAGCTCTCCTGGATGTGTTCAGGGTATAAGAGTATATATTGGCGAAGGAACTAGGTCAGGGGAGCCACGAGGGGCCCACGAGGGTGGGGGCGTACCCTACCCCCTTGGCGTGCCCTCCTGCCTCGTGGCTTCCTCGTTGCATCCCCGACTTCATATCCAAGTCTTCTGGTTTGCTTTCGGTCCAAGAGAGATCATCGCAAAGGTTTCATTCCGTTTGGACTCCATTTCGTATTTCTTTTTTGCAAAACTCTAAAATAGGCAAAAAAACAGAAACTCGCACTAGGCCCTCGGTTAATAGGTTAGCCCCAAAAATAATATAAAATAGCATATAAATGCCCATTAAACATCCAAGACAGATATTATAATAGCATGGGACAATAAAAAATTATTGATACGTTGGAGACGTATCAGGAGTCCACCCTCGGGGAAGAGGGTTTGTACCAGTAGCTATGTGTTTAATCTCTCTCTCTCCCCCCTGTTCTTGATTTGGCACAATCTTGATGTATCGCAGGCCTTGTTAATATAGTTGGATCATATGGTCTTTCTCCCTCGCTATCTTGTTGTAATGAATTGAATTTTACCCTTTGAGATTTTGTTGTTGCCGGATTGAGTACTTTTATGGATATGTGAGCACTTGATGTATGTCTTGTTATGAATTCCCGTGGTGACAATGGGGTATCATATTGATTCACTTAATATGTGTTTTGGCACTCAACTCACGGATTCCTGAGGTGACATTAGGGTAATCTATGCATAGGGGTTGTTGCACGTTCTTGTCTTTGTTTCTCCGGTAGAAATCTTGGGGCACTCTTTGAGGTTCTTTGCGTTGGATTGAGTATTATGAATCTGAAATTGTTTGATGCATATCGTATAATCAACTCACGGATACTCGTGGTGACATTGGAGTATCTAGGTGACATTAGTGTTGGTTGATGTGTATCATATGGTGTTATTTTAGTACGAACTCTTGGATAGATCGATCGGAAAGGATAACTTGGTGTTATTTTAGTACGGACTCTTGGAAAGATTGATTGGAAAGAATAACTTTGAGGTGGTTTTGCACCCTACAAACAAATTCGTCTTATGTTCTCCACTAGATAGGAACTTTGGAGTGATTTTTCATCACACGTTGAGGGATGGTTATGTGATCCACATATATGAGCATTGTTGAGAGATTGCACTGTCGAAAGTATGGACCCTAAGCCTCATTTTCAACCATTGCTATACCGTGTGTGCTCACTTTTGTTACTTGCTACCTTGCTATTTTTTATTGTTCCTATTACAAAAATCAATATCTACTATCATTACTACACTTGTATCACCATCTCTTCGCCGAAGTAGTGCACCTATACATATTACCATTGTATTTGGTGTGTTGGGGACACAAGAGACTCTTTGTTATTTGGTTGAAGGGTTGTTTGAGAGAGACCATCTTCATCCTATGCCTCCCACGGATTGATAAACCTTAGGTCATCCACTTGAGGGAAATTTTCTACTATCCTACAAAACTCTGCGCTTGGAGGCCCAATACGAGTCTACAAGAACAAGTTGTGTAGTAGACATCAAAGGGCAAGTACAAGAAAAATTCTACTCGTGCCGGTAAGACCGTCTCTCACAAGAATAAGGGAGGAGACACTAAGGATCCTAAATGTTTCTACTGCAAATGGAATGAAAACTAGAAACATGACTACAGGAAGTACTTGGCGGATATGAAGAATGGTTCTTCTGGTAAAGGTATAAAAGATATACAAAGTTAATGTTCATCTACTTGTTAATTTATTGTATGTCATGAGCATTTGAAACTAATAGGTTGCTCTTGCTTGCAAACTGATGCAGGTACTACAGAAAGTTCGCAAGTGGAGAAGAAATGAAGTCGTGATACAAATCGGGAATGGTGATGGGATCGCTTCCCTGAAGTCGTGTCTTTAGTTTATCTTCAAGATTTATCTTAGGACCAAATAATAGTTATTTCATTCTGAAGTTGTGTAAAACAATATGTTTTAGGCTATGCGACGGATATTCTTATAAGTTTTAAACAATGGTTGTTCAAGTTGTTATAAGAATATGTTTTGGATTTACCTCTATTTTGGTGGTTTATTCATGAAATCTTGAATTGAAAGTTTGTAAAATTAATGTTAAACATCTTGAGAGGACTAATAAAAAGCAATTAAATGTGGAGTTGCTTGGTTATATCAGAAAAATAATATTCATGTAGATGAAGTATTGAAGTATTTTGATTTTGAACCAATCGACAAAATTCATAGTGATGTATAGGGTCCGATGAGCAAAACAAAGGCGCGGTGAATTATTATGCTTCACTAATGATTTGAGTAAATATGATTTACTTGATATAAATCCGAAATATTTGAAAGGTTCAAAGAAATTCAGAATGAAATATTTGAAAGGTTCAAGTAAAATTCATAATGAATATAAGAATTACTGTGACAATGATAAAAGGATCTTCAATCATGGACAAAAATTATCTAAGTCATGAGTTTAGCAAAACACTTAGATTATTATGGAATTATTTCTTACCAATCTGCTTTTATTAATTTTGGGAATATGCACTTGAAACAACAACATTTATGCCGAACAGAGCATCGTCTTATAGTATGCAAGACAACACCATATGAGTTATGGGGCACACAATCCAGACATATGCTAATTCATAGGTGATCCCAAAAGTTAAAGGACCAAGTGTTTGTCGCAAAGAATGAACACTTTCTTGAGAAGGAGTTCTCTTGTTAAATAAATAAGTGGGAGGATAGTGTAGCTTGATAAGATTATTGAATCGGTGGCAGAAGTAAAAGGGGTTAACAAACCGGAAGCTATTCTGAAAGTTGTCCATACAACTGAGCCATGAGTTACTGCACTAGATGAAGAAACTCTAGTTAAAGCTTGTGATTGAACTGCATAGATCATGAAGAGTTAATGAACCTCTTGAATAACCTCACAGTGAGATATCCATCTTAGAAGAAGATGAACCTGAGCACTACAAGGAAACAATGGCGGCGCCCAGATAGAAGGAATGGCTTATAGCCAGGCACATGAAAATGGAGTTCATATACAATTTAGTTTTGAACTTAGTTGATTCTCTAGAAGGTATAGATATCATATACGACAATTAAATTTGGAACTTGGTTGATACTTCGGAAGGTATAAAGTAAATTGAATGGATGCCAAAACTAGTTTCCTTAATGGAAAGTATGTATTAATGATACTGGAAAGTTTTAGAGAATACTGGATGAGTGTGCAAGCTTCAAAAGTTTTGTGTTTTGAGGCAAGTATCAAGGAGCTGGAATCAACATTTTAATGAAATGGTTAAAGAGTATGCCTTTGTTAAAATGATGAAGAAACTTGTGAAGTTTGGTGTGAGCTCTATAGCATTTCTAATCTCATATGTTAATGACATATTGTAGATTGGAAATAATATAAAGTTTCTAAGCACAACAATATTATGAAAAATGTGTTTCAAATGAAAGACTGAAGCGAAGCAAATTACTGGACCTAAAGATAGATCAAGACGTCTGATTGTGCTAAGGTGAATTGAATACATTGATAAGGTTTTAAAAGGTTTAAAATGGAGAATGTGTTTTCTCCCAATGTCGCATAATATGATGCTTAGAAGAAATCAATGTCCTAAGACAATTAATAAGCATGAACAGATGAGTGGATTATTTAATCCATCATGAATGTTATGATATTATAAAGTCAAATGTTTTATGCACTAAATGTTAGTAGCAGGTACCAAAGTGATTCTTGATTATCTCACTAGGTAACTGTTAATATAATTAAGTATCTTAGAAGGACAATGGACTTGTTCATAGAGGACATGAAGAAGTTCGTTGTAAAAGGTTACACGAATACCAGCTTCATGACTAATATAATTTATATTGGGCTATGACTGTTTAGAATAGTCTTAAAGCATGAACAATACTATGGATTCTATAACATAAGAAGAATATGTTGAAAGCATTACATGTTTTAAAGCTGTCTGGATATAATTGATGTGATCCCGAGTGTGATAAAACCAATGACACTATATTATGAATATAGTCAATCAAGAAGTGTCTCGATATACTTGGTATAATCCCAAGTGTAATGAAATCAATAGCACTGTATTATGAATAGAGTTAAACAAGAAGTGTCTTAATATAGTTGGTGTGATCCCAAATGCAATGAAACAAATGACACTGCATTATGAATAATAGTGTCATTGCTCAAAGCAAAAGGAATAAAAAATGAGACATGACTAACACAAGTATTATACGGATTTGAATGTGCCGGACCCGATGATGGGCTCTTCCACGAGCAAAGCATAAGCAACACCGGATGGTCATATCTGTTAGAGAGAATATGTAGAGTAGATTATTGACTCTAGTGCAAGTGGGAGACTGTTGGAAATATGCCCTAGAGGCAATAATATTGCATTATTATATTTTAATTTTCATAATTAAGATTTTAAATTTCATGCTATAACTTCTATGATCATGGAATATGTGATTCAGTGGAAAACTCATATGCACGTGTGGAATGATAAATGGTAAAGTATAGGTTGTTGGTCTTGCCTCTAAGACTTGGCTCAAGTGTTGTCGTCGATCATGTTTTCTGGATCTTAGGATATCTTTAAGTGTAACGATAGTCCTAAAACAAGATTGAGAGTATGGCATTAGAAGAACAATTATATTGAATTGACCCAAACTTGTTTGTTATACTTTGAGATAATATCGTCTGAAATCAATTGTTATAACATGTAGTGCTATCATGTGTTTTAGTTGCTCAGACCATGAGAGTATCATAGTCACTTCATATCGTACGGTGAACTTTGGGGTTGCTCAAACGTTATCTATAAGATGGTGGTCATAACGACAACTTACATGTTCAATGGAAAGTTTGACATGGGACTAGATAGCTCGAGAGTGGGATTTGCTCCTCCGATGATGGAGAGATATTATTATGGTCCTCCTGGTGTGACGGCATCAATCATCATCTGGCCAGACACAAGTCACTATGTCACAGGTATGTCGGAACAATTCAACAAGAAAGAAGAACAAAACCGGTAACAACAAGAACAGTATAGTGAGCATGTGCATGACTCAGGAGGATACCGGCACACCTCGGGTTTTGTAAAGTATTGCGAAGCAAAGGGAACATCACATGATAACCAAAGGTTCATTCGAATGTCATTCACGTAAACATAGGGATCGATATGGAGGTCCCCAGTTCCGCTATCGGTCATTGAACAGAGGAGTTTCATTCATGTCTATGGTTTACCGAACCTACGGGGTCACGAGCTTAAGGTAATCAAGATCTGATGAGGATTAGTAGGACAAGACTATCGAGGATGTATTTGTGGAATTGTTTCATTAACATTTTAAATAGTTTCGAGAGGAACCGGAAGCGTTTCGGGGTCACCAGAAGGGTTTCGAAGTTTATCGAGCAATACCGGGTATTACTGATATATAATATATAGGTGGAAAAAGAAGGAAATATGCCCTAGAGGCAATAATAAAGTTGTTATTTTATACTTCCTTATTTCATGATATATGTTTATTATTCATGCTAGAATTGTATTAACCGGAAACTTGATACATGTGTGGATACATAGACAAAATACTGTGTCCCTAGTAAGCCTCTACTAGACTAGCTCGTTGATCATAGATGGTTAAGTTTCCTAACCATAGACATGTGTTGTCATTTGATAAATGGGGTCACATCATTAGGAGAATGATGTGATGGACAAGACCCATTCCTTAGCTTAGCTTTATGATCGTTCAGTTTGTTTGCTATTGCTTTCTTCATATCAAATACATATTCCTCCGACTATGAGATTATGCAACTCCCGGATATCGAAGGAATGCCTTGTGTGCTATCAAACATCACAACGTAACTGGGTGATTATAAAGATGCTCTACAGGTATCTCCGAAGGTGTTTGTTGGGTTGGCATAGATCGAGATTAGGATTTGTCACTCCGAGAGGTATCTCTGGGCCCTCTCGGTAATACACATCATAAGAAGCCTTGCGGGCAAAGTGACTAATGAGGTAGTTGCAAGACGATGTTTTACGGAACGAGTAAAGAGACTTGCTAGTAATGATATTGAACTAGGTATGAAGATACCGTCGATCGAATCTCGGGCAAGTAACATACCGATGGATAGAGGGAATAACGTATGTTGTCATAACGGTTCGACCGATAAAGATCTTCGTAGTATATGTGGAAGCCAATATGAGCATTCAGGTGCCGCTATTGGTTATTGACGAGAGAGGTGTCTCGGTCATGTCTACATAGTTCTCGAACTCGTAGGGTCCGCGCTTAACGTTCGATGACGATATTGTATTATATGAGTTATGTGATTTGGTGACCGAATGTTGTTCGGAGTCCTGGATGAGATCACAGACATGACGAGGAGTCTCAAAATGGCCAAGAGGTAAAGATTGATATATTGGACGATGGTATTCAGACACCGGAAGTGTTCCGGAGGGTACCGGGTACATATCGGGTTACCGAAAAGGAGTTTCGAGCAACCCCGACAAAGATATGGGCTTAATGGGCCGAGGGAGGGATAGACCAGCCCACAAGGGGCTGGTGCACCCCTTTCCCTGGCCGTAAGCCCTAGAGGAAGGAAAGGAGGGGGCACCACCTCTTCCTGCCTTCCCCCTTGGTGGGAGAAAGGAAAAGGGGGGCGCCACCTCCTCTGTCCTTCCCCTCATCGCCAAAAGAAGGAAAAGGGGGGCGTCGGCCTAGGGCAGGAGTCCAAGTAGGATCCCTGCTACTTGGGGTGCCCCTAGGGCTGCTCCCTCTCCCACCCACCTATATATATGAGGGGGGAGGTGCCTAGAAGAGACACCGTTAGCCATGTGCGGTGGCCCCCTCCACAGTTTACGCCTCCGGTCATATTCTCATAGTGCTTAGGCGAAGCCCTGCGCAGATAACTTCACCATCACCGTCACCACGCCATCATGCTGATGGAACTCATCTACTTCCTCGACACTTTGCTGGATCAAGAGTTCAAGGGACGTCATCGAGCTGAACGTGTGCAGAACTCAGAGGTGTCATGTGTTTGGTACTTGATCGGTCAGAATGAGAAGAAGTTCGACTACATCAACCGCATTGTCAAACTCTTCCACTTTAGGTCTACGAGGGTACGTAGACACACTCTCCTCTTCTCGTTGCTATGCATCTCCTAGATAGATCTTGCGTGAGCGTAGGAATTTTTTTGAAATTGCATGCTACGTTCCCCAACAGTGGCATCCGAGCCAGATCTATGCGTAGATGATATGCACGAGTAGAACACAAAGAGTTGTGTGCGGTGATTGTCATACTACTTACCACTAGTATCTTATTTTGATTCAGCGGTATTGTTGGATGAAGCGTCCCGGACCAACCTTACATGACCACGTTCATGTGACCGGTTCCACCGATAGACATGCAACTAGTTTTGCATAAAGGTGGCTGGCGGCTGTCTGTTTCTCCTGCTTTAGTTGAATCAAATTTGACTGCGGTCGGGTCTTGTTGAACATTAAAATAGCAAACTTGATAAATCACTGTTGTGGTTTTTGTGCTGTAGGTAAGAATAGTTCTTGCTAGAAGCTCGTAGCAGCCACGTAAAACTTGCAACAACAAAGTAGAGGACGTCCAACTTGTTTTTGTTGGGCAAGTTGTGAAGTGATATGGTCAAGACATGATGTGATATACATTGTTGTATGAGATGATCAGGTTTTGTAAAAGTTATCGGCAACCGGCAGGAGCCTTATGGTTGTCGCTTTATTGTATGAAATGCAAACGCCATGTAATTGCTTTACTTTACTATGCGTTAGTGATAGTTGTAGAAGCCATAGTTGGCAAGACGACCATGACGCTATGATGGAGATCAAGGTGTCAAGCCGGTGACAATGGAGATCATGACGATGCTTTGGAGATGGAGATCAAAAGCACAAGATGATGATGGCCATATCATGTCAAATATTTTGATTGCATGTGATGTTTATCTTTATTCATCTTATTTTGCTTAGTACGACGGTAGCATTATAAGATGATCCCTTAACTAAATTTCAAGGTATAGGTGTTCTCCCTGAGTATGCACCATTGCGACATTTCTTCGTGCTGAGACACCACGTGATGATCGGGTGTGATAGGCTCTATGTTCACATACAACGGGTGCAAGACAACTTTGCACATGCGGAATACTCGGGTTAAACTTGACGAGCCTAGCATGTACAGACATGGCCTCTGAACACTGGAGACCGAAAGGTCGAACGTGAATCACATAGTAGATATGATCAACATAGAGATGTTCACCATTGATGACTACTCCATCTCACGTGATGATTGAACATGGTTTAGTTGATTTGGAACGCGTATCATTTAGATGACTTGGGGGATGTCAATCTAAGTGGGATTTCTTATGTAATTTGATTATTTGAACTTAATTTATCATGATCTTAGTCCAGATAGTATTTGCAAATTATGGTGTAGATCAATAGCTCGCATTGTAGCTCCCCTATTTTTGATATGTTCCTAGAGAAAACTAAGTTGAAAGATGATAGTAGCAATGATGCGGACTGGGTCCGTAATCTAAGGATTATCCTCATTGCTGCAAAGCAGAATTATGTCCTTGATGCACCGCTAGGTGACAGACCTATTGCAAGAGCAGATGCAGACATTATGAACTTTTGGCAAGCTCGATATGATGACTACTTGATAGTTTAGTGTGCCATGCTTTACGGCTTAGAATCGGGGCTTCAAAGACGTTTTGAACGCCACGGAGCATATGAGATGTTCCAACAGCTGGAATTGTTATTTCCTCATTCCCGTGTCGAGAGTTATGAGACCTCTGGCAAGTATTTTGCCTAAAAGATGGAGGAGAATAGCTCACCTAGTGAGCATGTGCTCAGAATGTCTGTGCACTACAATCACATGAATCAAGTGGGAGTTAATCTTCTAGATAAGATAGTGATTGACAGAGTTATCTAGTCACTATCACCAAGCTACTAGAACGTCGTGGTGACCTATAATATGCAAGGGATGACGAAAATGATTCTCGAGGTTTTGGCAATGCTGAAATGGTGAAGGTATAAAACAAGAAAGAGCATCAAGTGTTGATGGTTAACAAGACCACTAGTTTCAAGAAAAAAGGTAAGGGAAAGAAAGGGAACTTCAAGAAGAATGGCAAGAAAGTTGTCACTCCCGTGAAGAAGCACAAAGTTGGACCTAAGACTGTAACTGAGTGCTTCTACTAAAGGAAATGGTCATTGGAAGTGGAACTACCCCAAATATTTGGCGGATAAGAAGGATGGCAAAGTGAACAAAGGTATATTTGATATACATGTTATTGATGTGTACCTTACTAGTGCTCGTAGTAGCCCCTGGGTATCTGATGCATGTTTGGTTGCTAAGATTAGTAACTCGAAACAGGACTTGCAGAATAAATGGAGACTAGTTGAGGGTGAAGTGACGATGTGTGTTGGAAGTGGTTCCAAGATTGATATGATCATCATCGCATGCTCCCTATACTTTCGGGATTAGTGTTGAACCTAAATAAATGTTATTTGGTGTTTGCGTTGAGCATGAACAAGATAGGATCGTGTTTATTGCAATACGGTTATTCATTTAAGACAGAGAATAATTGTTATGCTGTTTACATGAATAAAACCTTCTATGGTCATACACACAATGTTAATGGTTTATTGTATCTCGATCGTAGTGATACACATATTCATAATATTGATGCCAAAAGATGCAAAGTTGATAATGATAGTGCAGCATACTTGTAGCACTGCTGTTTAGGTCATATTGGTGTAAAGCGCATGAGGAAACTCCATGCTGATGGGATTTTGGAATCACTTGATTATGAATCATTTGATACTTGCGAACCATGCCTCATAGGCAAGATGACTAAAACTCCATTCTTCGGAACAATGGAGCGAGCCAATGACTTATTGGAAATAATACATACTGATATATGTGGTCTGATGAGTGTTGAGGCACGCGGCGGGTATCATTATTTTCTGACCTTCACAAATGATTTGAGCAGATATGGGTATGTCTACTTAATGAAACACAAGTCTTAAACATTTGAAAAGTTCAAAGAATTTCAGAGTGAAGTGGAGAATCATCGTAACAAGAAAATAAATTTCTACGATCTGATCGCAGAAGAAGATATTTGAGCTATGAGTTTGGCCTTCATTTAAACAATGTGGAATTGTTTCACAACTCACGCCACCTAGAACACCACAGCATAATGGTGTGTCTGAACCGTACTTTATTAGATATAGTGCGATATATGATGTCTCTTACTGATTTACCAATATCATTTTGGAGTTATGCATTAGAGACAGCCGCATTCACATTAAATAGGGCACCGTCTAAATCCGTTGAGACGACACTGTATGAACTGTGGTCTAGCAAGAAACCTAAGCTGTCGTTTCTTAAAGTTTGGGGTTGTGACACTTATGTCAAAAGGCTTCAGCCTGATAAGATCAAACCCAAATCAGAGAACTGCATCTTCATAGGATACCCTAAGGAAACAATTGGGTACACCTTCTACCACAGATCCGAAGGCAAGATCTTTTATTGCCAAAAATGGAACCTTTCTAGAGAAGGAGTTACTCTCGAAAGAAGTGAGTGGGAGGAAAGTAGAACTTGATGAGGTAATTGTACCTTCTCTCAATTTGGAAAGTAGCTCATCAGATAAACCCGCTTCCATGATGCCTACACCAACTAGAGAGGAAGCTAATGATAATGATCATGAAACTTCAGATCAAGTTACTTCTGAACCTCGTAGGTCAACAAGAGCACGATCCGCACCAGAGTGGTATGGTAATCCTGTTCTGGAAGTCATGTTACTAGACCATGGCGAACCTATGAACTATGAAGAAGCTATGATGAGCCCAGATTCCGATAAATGGCTTGAGGCCATGAAATCTGAGATAGGATCCATGTATGAGAACAAAGTGTGGAATTTGGTGGACTTGCCCGATGATCGGCAATCCATAGATAATAAATGGAGACTGACACTGGTGGTAACGTTACTGTCTACAAAGCTCATTCACCGCAAAAGTTTTTCGACAAGTTCAAGAGGTTGACTACGATGAGACTTTCTCAACCGTTATGATTCTTAAGTCTGTCCGAATCATGATAGCAATTGCCGCATTTTATGAAATCTGGCAAATGGATGTCAAAACTACATTCCTTAAATGGATATCTCTAAGAAGAGTTGTATGTGATGCAACCAGAAGGTTTTGTCTATCCTAAAGGTGCTAACAAAGTGTGCAAGCTCCAGCGATCCATCTATGGACTGGTGCAAGTATCTCAAAGTTGGAATATACGCTTTGATGAGGTGATCAAAGCATATGGTTTTATACAGACTTACGGTGAACCCTGTTTTTACAAGAAAGTGAGTGGGAGCTCTATAGCATTTCTGATATTATATGTGATTGGAAATGATGTAGAATTTTTGGATAGCATAAAATGATACTTGAATAAGAATTTTTCGGTGAAAGACCTCGGTGAAGCTGCTTACATATTGGGCATCAAGATCTATAGAGATAGATCAAGACGCTTGATAAGACTTTCAATGAATACATACCTTGACAAGATTTTGAAAGAGTTCAAAATGGATCAGACAAATAAGGAGTTCTTACATGTATTGCAAGGTGTAAAGTTGAGTAAAGACTCAAAGCCTGACCTCGGGAGAAGATAGAGAGAGAATGAAACTCATTTCCTATGCCTCAGCCATAGGTTCTAGAAAGTATGCCATGTTGTGTACCGGACCAGTTGTGTGCCTTGCTATGAGTTTGGCAAGGGGGTACAATAGTGATCCCGGGGTGGATCACTAGACACTGGTCAAAATTATCCTTAGTTACCTTAAAGAGGACTGAGGAAATGTTTCTCGGTTATGGAGGTGATAAAGAGTTCGTCGTAAAGAGTTATGTCGATGCAAGCTTTGACACTGATCTAGATGACTCTAAGTCTCAATCTAGATACGTATTGAACGTGGGAGCAATTAGCTTGAGTAGCTCCAAGCAGAGCATTGTAGACATAGAAATTTGGAAAATACATACGGATCTGAATGTGGCGAACCCGTTGACTAAACTTCTCTCACAAGCAAAACATGATCACACCTTAGTACTCTTTGGGTATTAATCACATGGTGATGTGAACTAGATTATTAACTCTAGTAAACCCTTTAGGTGTTGGTCACATGGCGATGTGAACTATGGGTGTTAATCACATGACGATGTGAACTATTGGTGTTAAATCACATGGTGATGTGAACTAGATTATTGACTCTAGTGCAAGTGGGAGACTGAAGGAAATATGCCCTAGAGACAATAACAAAGTTGTTATTTTATATTTCCTTATTTCATGATAAATGTTTATTATTCATGCTATATTTTATTGACCGGAAACTTGATACATGTGTAGATACATAGACAAAATACCGTGTCCCTAGTAAGCATCTACTAGACTAGCTCGTTGATCAAAGATGGATAAGTTTCCTAACCATAGACATATGTTGTCATTTGATAAATGGGATCACATCATTAGGAGAATGATGTGATGGACAAGACCCATTCGTTAGCTTAGCATTATGATCGTTCAGTTTTATTGCTATTGCTTTCTTCATGTCAAATACATATTCCTCCGACTATGAGATTATGCAACTCCCGGATATCAAAGGAATGCCTTGTGTGCTATCAGACATCACAACGTAACTGGGTGATTATAAAGATTCTCTATAGGTATCTCCGAAGGTGTTTGTTGGGTTGGCATAGATCGAGATTAGGATTTGTCACTCCGAGTATCAGAGAGGTATCTCTGGGCCCTCTCGGTAATACACATCATAAGAAGCCTTGCGGGCGAAGTGACTAATGAGGTAGTTGCAAGATGATGTATTACGGAACGAGTAAAGAGACTTGCTGGTAATGATATTGAACTAGGTATGAAGATACCGTCGATCGAATCTCGGGCAAGTAACATACTGATGGACAAAGGGAATAACGTATGTTGTCATAACGGTTCGACCGATAAAGATCTTCGTAGTATATGTGGGAGCCAATATGAGCATCCAGGTTCCGCTACTGGTTATCGACCGGAGAGGTGTCTCGGTCATGTCTACATAGTTTTCGAACCCGTAGGGTCCGCACGCTTAACATCCAATGACGATATTGTATTATATGAGTTATGTGATTTGGTGACCGACTGTTGTTCGGATTCCCGGATGAGATCCCGGAGGGTACCGGGCAACCCCGACAAAGATATGTGCTTAATGGGCTGATGGACGGATAGACCAGCCCACAAGGGGCTGGTCTGCCCATTTCCTTGGCCGCAGGCCCTAGAGGAAGGAAAAGGAGGGGCGCCACCTCTTCCTGCCTTTCCCCCTTGGTGGGAGAAAGGAAAAAGGGGGGCCCACCTCCTCCTTCCTTCCCCTCATCACCAAAAGAAGGAAAGGGGGGCACCGACCTAGGGCAGGAGCCCAAGTAGGATCCCTCCTACTTGGGGCGTCCCTAGGGCTGCTCCCTCTCCCTCCCACCTATATATATGAGGGGGGAGGTGCCTAGAAGAGACACCAACAATCGTTAGCCGTGTGTGGCGCCCCCTCCACAGTTTACGCCTCCGGTCATATTCTCGTAGTGCTTAGGCGAAGCCCTGTGCAGATAACTTCACCATCACCGTCACCACGCCATCGTGCTGACGAAACTCATCTACTTCCTTGACACTCTGCTGGATCAGGAGTTCGAGGGATGTCATCGAGCTCAAGGTGTGCAGAACTCGGAGGTGTCGTATGTTTGGTACTTGATAGGTCGGAATGAGAAGAAGTTCGACTACATCAACTGCGTTATCAAAACGCTTCCACTTTCGGTCTACGAGGGTACGTAGACACACTCTCCCCCTCTCGTTGCTATGCATGTCCTAGATAGATCTTGCGTGAGCGTAGGATTTTTTTTGAAATTGCATGCTACGTTCCCCAACAAAAAATGTTTCCGGAGGTGTTTTTTAGAAGGCTTTTATATTTAATTTAAGGAAGCGACTAATCACCAGTCGACTGGACGATAAACATCAGATCCGCACGATCGTACAACCGCGTCCCTCCCGTGCGCGACCCACTTCAGCAGAGCCACCCAGGACCCAGCCTTCTTTTGCGAGGCCCACCACGTGCAACGCATGAGGCCCAAGACAGAAAAAACAGCCCCTTTGGCCCACCTTCCCCCCTGCACCTGACTTACCATCCCAAAACCTAGTTTCTTACCTCCATCACAAGAAACAGCCACCTGCCCCGATCTGTTCTCTCCTCTCTCCCCGACGCGCCTCCATCGCTGGCGACCTGCACCCCAGATCCGATCCACCAGAAAACCCACGAAAAACACTACCAAACACAAGGATTTGAGAGAGGGCCTGGTTTACCACAACAATAACACAAGGGTTACCGCATGCTACTAGGACAAATACATCAGTTCATCTCAATTTCACCATCATCAGGCAAAAAAGCAAGGAGGTAAGTGATTCAACCTCTATACACATGCTGCATTTGCATTCCATACCAATAAAATCAAGGGGAAAAACATGGGGAAAGAACAACAAGAACTAAATAAGAAAGCCAAAAAGATGCAGAAAAGGTAGCCCTTTTACTGCATGTGTGTAATTCCTCGGTTGTAATTGAGTTACCATTCAAATTTAGTCAGGTTACCAACAAAAATTGAATAAATTTTCCTCTTTTACAGCCAAAAATTTGGTAAAATTGATCCATGTTCCTACCTACAGATTACATCATTGAGTTACCATCATAAATCCTTATAGGTTATCATCATCACTCTATTAAGCTATCTTTTTTGAAGCATGTTAGAACTACATGTATGAAATTTCTCATTAATAACTAAGTTGCCATTTTGATTGAATATAGATTACCAGAGTGTGTGCATTGAGTAATCAGCATCCTTTAACACTTATTCAACATAAAAAAGATCCTTGTTTATTGAACAAGTTATCATGCTAATTCATTACAATTTACCAGGAAGTCTCATAACCAAAGGTGCTAAAACACTACAAGAATACCATGTGTCGATTTACATTGTTGCCACCAGAATATTTTGATAAAGAAATGATCTTGATTAAATGAGGTTGATAGGAACTATCGCTGTCATTCTCCCATACGCTGGTTACTCCCAAAATGATACCTGTTATAAAAAGAAGTAATCAGTGCAGAAAAACAAAAAAAAATAGTTGTTGTGAAAAAATAATGAAAATTGCTTGTAAGTGTGGAATTGATGGATGCAATTGTATGTGCTAGCAGGTACTACAACACAAAAAAATGGCGCATGACAACGGGGGTAATGTGGATATCATGATGTGTGGTGTGGGGACAAACCAACAGTGTGAATATGCACACATGGCAAGCTTTGGTTCAGCCAACAACAACAAAACAGATGAAGGTAAAAACATTTACCATGCTACCACATTTTTATACACAGACTTGTTACCATCATACTTGAATTGTAACTACCACCTATGTTATTTACAACTACCACATTCACCATGAATCAGTTCACAATCACCAAGCTTGATGCACACAAAAAAAGTTACCATGAAATTAGGTAGAATTACTAATCTTACTACATACGAATTATCATTGCGATCTGTATTACAAATGGAACTACATGCTTTCACTTTATAGCTACAGAAACATCTTAATGCATGCAAACTTTACCAAGCAATTGGAGTACAAGTTACCACTAGTTTTGGCATGCAGAAATATAACACAAATTAACAACTTCAAAAACATTACACGTCCTACATCTAGAAGCAACTCGATGGTCCGAGAGACAAGCAAATAACCGACTACTAGAAGCATAGGGGGAGAGAAAGCTTCTTTGATCATTCAGTCAGCAAGCCAGCGAGTCCAGAAACAGGAGGAGAGAATGCTGAACAGGGAGACAAAAACACTAAGGCATACTCCACACAGAAGCCTCCTAATGAAATGATGAAGTTTGATACTTTTGAGGAAGCTTATGATCACTACAAGCAATATGCACTCATACATGGGTTTGGAATGAGACTAGAATACAGAAAAACAATTCAAGACGATACTGTAAGCAGAGTCCTCTTGGTTTGTGGGAAATACGGCAAGCCAAAAGCAAACAAGGAGGAGACAGAGGATGTGCAGGACCCAAAAGGCATCGTGAAGAAGAGGAAAAGAGGGAAGGTTGTGAGGTCGGGATGTCCGGCCCACCTTTACATCACCCACACGGATGCGTGGTGGAGAGTCAAGCGCTTCAACGATGACCACAACCACCCTCTAATAAGAAAGCCGTCCTTGACAGAGTTCCTATCATCACATAGGAATATTCCAAAGGATGAGCAGGACTTCTTGAAGATATTGCATGGATGCAACATAGAGACAGCAAGACAGATGCAACTAATGTCATGGTTCTATGGGTCTCCTAAATATGTACCATACACGACAAAGGACATCGCAAACCAGCGAGCTAAATTCCGCATGGAGTACCGCCATGCTGATGTGGGGAGCACAATATCATACTTCCAAGATATGAAGGCACAAGATCTAGATTTCTATTAGAGAATAAAGCTTGATGATGAGGACAGAGTGAAATTTTTGTTCTGGATAGATGGTGCACCACGCAGGGCATATGCTAGATACAATGATGCCATCTCATTCGACACAACATACATGACAAACATGTACAAGATGCCATGTGTGCCCTTCATTGTTATTAATAACCATGGCCAGTCAATCCAGTTTGGTTGTGGGTTTGTTCAAAACGAACTATTTGGTAACTTTGTGTGGTTGTTTAATGCATTCTTGCATGCAATGGGTGGAATTACGCCAAAGAACATAATAACCGTGATAGCCTAGTGTAAGTTGCTTTCTTATTTATTTCCTTGTTGTCTTGTTTATTTGTTTGCTTGTAGTGAGTGCAGTTCTTTTTCCGTGGTTTGCTAGTGGCTGCAATAACCTATTTTTTAAAACTAGGCCACAATAACCATGGGCTACATATTTACTGTAGTGACACTGGGCCTCCTACAGGTCGTAGAAACAATGGGCCTTCTACGGGTCGTAGACACAATGGGCCTTCTACGGGTCGTATCATCAATGGGCCTTATACAGGTCGTATGATCGGTTGGCCAAACATGGGCTAATAACAGACCGCATTATGGTCGTAAACGGGCTAGAGTTGGAATCATCCGTTCATGGGACGACCGTAACAGGCCATCGTTAATAGGCCATATTTGATGACGCTATGAAAACGGCCCAACATATTAACGGACCACAAACGGGCCGACTGTAATCGTGGGCTGAATTTGGCCCACAAGCAGAAAATGACAGTAACGGGCCGTAAGTAATGGAATGCTGGAAATGAGCCCAAGAATAAATGGCCCCTGAGAAGGACGAAAGATAACATGGGCTGGAAACGGCCCAATGGAATAATTGGAAGTTAATGGGTATAAAGTGATACACTGTTCATTACGGGCCAGTTTCACCTCGGACCATTAATGGGCCAAGAGTTACAAAGGGCCTCATATGGGCCGAAAGACGTCATGGGCCATACATGGGCCGGAAGTTAAAACAGGCTGGAATCATATTGGATGGCCTAGATGACGCTACTGGGCCTAGTTCGGATAGGTCGTAACGGGCCCTGGGTTAGCGGGCTGTAAATGGGCTATATGCGAACATGTCGTTAATAGGCTTTCTGTGGGAAGACCCGCCACCTTTTGACCAAGTCAAACCGGTCGGCCTTTTCACAGGAATGGGCCTCGGTTGGGCTATGCCACGTGTCGACGTATCATAGGCGCCTTCAGTCCAATGAGTGGATGACATCTGTCCCAACGGTGAGCCGACACGTGTTTCCTCCAGCCAATGATGATTTTACATGTGGAAAATCCCCATTGGTCGGGACTCTTACCGGGTTATCGGATTCAAAACCGGGCCCGATAGCTTAACGGTGTTCCGTTACGGTGGATGCCATGTGTCGGTCACCCTTGACGAAAGCACTTCTATGACGCGCGATTTATCGTCATGGAAATGGACACTTCTGTGATGATAATTTTGGTAATGTCATGGAACACTTCTACGATAGCACAGGTATGACTATCTTGATTCTGTCATAAAATCGTCATGGATGTACATGCATGACAGAAAACGTGACCTACTGTGACAAACACATATCATTACGGATGTGTATTTTTTTATGTAGCGTGAGCTCGGAGCACGAAGCCTCGAAAGTTGAACTAGAGTCATATGGAGATATGATCAGCAAAAGTTTGCCTACCGGTCCAAATTCTCGTCATCAGTGATGTCCACATCAATGGCTAAGAATAAGATTAGGATCTTCAATCACTCACTATCAATTATAAGAGATACTGATCCGAGTGGGAGTGTACTTTATATTAAAAATTGTTTAAACACTAGGGCAATAATTAATTATACAATATGTCTAAATATATTTGTGTTTATCATTCTAGATCAAAGGCTCACAATATGTTCAACTTAGCCCCTACGTTAGAGAAAGAAAAGTTGGCTGCTATATGTGGATTGGATCCGGAACCTGAGATTTGTTCTCAGGAGTGCAAATAAGGAGTACCTGTTGGATCAGCCCCTAGGTGATCCTCCTGTAAAGGATGCATCAAAGGAAGTTGTAGATGCTTTCACTGCTCGTAGTGATGACTATGAGTCAGTCCAGTGCCTCATGTTGACTTGCATGGATCTTGAACTACAACAATGTTTTGAACGTTCTACTACTCAATTCCTAATTGGGTCTCTGGAAGTTCTGTACAAGAACCAAGCAAGGACCGAACGTTTTCAAATAACCAAGGCCTTGATTGAATGCAAGATGGCAGAGGGCTCCTCAGTGAGTAGCATATAGTGAAGCTCGTTGGCTACGATAATATACTGGTTTCTCTGGGATTTGGAATTCGTCCAACACTCGGTACAAATATTGTCCTTGCTTCACTCCCACATCTTGCAATGGTTTATCATGAATTACAACATGAAGGGGATAGAGGAAAGTGAAAATGATTTGTTTTCTATGCTCAAAAGTATGGATGCTGGGATGCAAAAGAACAAAAAAGTGTTGATGGTCAACAAGACCACCGGTTTCAAGAAGAAGGGTGATACGTCTCCAATGTATCTATAATTTCTGAAGTATTCATGGCATGTGTACAAAAATTTATATGGTTTTGGTATGATTTGAATGGAACTAACTCGGACTGACATTGTTTTCAGCAAAACTGTCGTGGTTTTGTTTTTTGTGCAGAAATCAAAGTTCTCCAAATGCAGCGAAACTTTTTGATGATTTTTTTGGAAGAAAAGAGGCACTAGAAGCTTCGTGGGAGGGCTAGAAGAGCCACGAGGTGGGCACAACCGACCAGGGCGCGCCAGCCCCCTCTGGCGCGCCCTGGTGTCTTGTGGGCCCCTCGTGGCCCATCTTCGTGTGAAACCGACGCCCAAAAATCATATAAATACAGAAACCCCCAGAAATAACCCTAGATTGAAAGTTCTCCACCCCAAGCCTCCACGAAAAACCAATCGGGGTCCCGTTCTCGCACCCTGTCGAAGGGGGAAATCATCACCGAAGGCCATCTTGATCATCTATATGGCCACCATGATGAGGGAGTAGTTGCTACCTCGTGAGCTTGCGTTGGTTTTCCCTTGAAGAGGAAATGGTGATGCAGCAAAGTAGCGTAAGTATTTCCCTCAGTTTTGAGAACCAAGGTATCAATCCAGTAGGAGAGAACGCACAAGTCACCGAATACCTGCACAAACAATCAATAACTGGCACCACACGCGATAAAGGGGTTGTCAATACCTTCACGGTCACTTGCAAAAGTGAGATCTAATAGAGATAGATAAACAGTATAGTAAACATGTTTGGTATTTTTGATTTATAGATTTTGAAACTAAAGATTGCAAAATAGTAGATCAGAAAATAGCAAGATGTAAACGAGATTCAATAATATGGAAAAGAGACCCAGGGGCCATAGGTTTGACTAGTGGCTTCTCTCAAGATAGCAAATATTATGGTGGATGAACACATTACTGCCAAGCAATTGATAGAAAAGCACATAGTTATGACGATATTTAAGGCAATGATCATGAACATAGGCTTCACATCCGTGTCAAGTAGACCGACTCCTGCATGCATCTACTACTATTACTCCACACATCGACCGCTATCCAGCATGCATCTAGAGTATTAAGTTCATAAAGAACGGATTACCACATTAAGCAAGACGACATGATGTAGAGGAATTAACTCAAGCAATATGATGAAAACCCCAGCTTGTTATCCTCGATGGCAACAATAAAATACGTGCATTGCTGCCCCTACTGTCACTAGGAAAGGACACCATAAGATTGAACCCAAAGCTAAGCACTTCTCCCATTGCAAGAAAGATCAATCTAGTAGACCAAACTAAACCGATAATTCGAATAGACTTGCAAAGATATCAAATCATGCATATAAGAATTCAGAGAATAACCAAATAATATTCATACATAATCTTGATCATAAATCCACAATTCATCGGATCTCGGCAAACACACCACAAAAGAGTATTACATCAAATAGATATCCAAGAACATCGAGGAGAACATGGTATTGAGAATCAAAGAGAGAGAAGAAGCCATCTAGCTAATAACTATGGACGTGAAGGTCTGTGTAAACTACTCATGCTTCATCGAAGAGGTAATGGTGTTGATGTAGAAGCCCTCCGTGATCGAATCCCCCTCCGGCAGGACACCGAAAAAGGTCCCTACATGGGATCTCACGGGTACAGAAGGTTGCGGCGGTGGAAAAGTGGTTTCGTGGCTCTCCTGGATGTTTTCAGGGTATAAGAGTATATATATAGGTGAAGGAACTAGGTCAGGGTAGCCACGAGGGGCCCATGATGGTGGGGGGTGCGCCCTACCCCCCTGGGCATGCCCTCCTGCCTCGTGGCTTCCTCGTTGCATCTCTGACTTCATCCCCAAGTCTTCTGGTTTGCTTTCGGTCCAAGAAAGATCATCGCGAAGGTTTCATTCCGTTTAGACTCCATTTGGTATTCCTTTTCTACAAAACTCTAAAATAGGCAAAAAAAATAGAAACTAGCACTGGGCCCTCGGTTAATAGCTTAGTCCCAAAAATAATAAAAAATAGCATATAAATGCCCATTAAACATCCAAAACATATAATATAATAGCATGGAACAATCAAAAATTATAGATACGTTGGAGACGTATCAAGCATCCCCAAGCTTAATTCTTGCTCGTCCTCGAGTAGGTAAATGATAAAAACAGAATTTTTGATGTGGAATGCCTCTAGCATATTTATCCATGTAATTTTATTTATTGTGGCATGAATGTTCATATCCGGAAGATTTAAGACAAAAGCTTAAATTGACATAAAAACAATAATACTTCAAGCATACTAACAAGCAATCATGTCTTCTCAAAATAACATGGCCAAAGAAAGCTATCACTACAAAATCATATAGTCTGGCTATGCGCTATCTTCATCACACAAAATATTTAAATCATGCACAACCTAGGTTTCAGCCAAGCAATTGTTTCATACTTTAGTATTTTTCAAACATTTTCAATCTTTACGCCATACATGAGCATGAGCCATGGACATAGCACTATAGGTGGAATAGAATGGTGGTTGTGGAGAAGAAAAAAAGGAGAAGATAGTCTCACATAAACTAGGCGTACCAACGGGCTATGGAGATGTGTTGGGGAACGTTGCAGAAAACAAAAATTTTCCTACTCGTTTCACCAAGATCATCTAGGAGTTCATCTAGCAACGAGTGATTAGATGCATCTACATACCTTTGTAGATCGCGCACGGGAGCGTTCAAAAGAACGGTGATGATGTAGTCATACTCGACGTGATTCAAATCACCGATGACCAGCGCCGAACGGACGGCACCTCCGCGTTCAACACACGTACGGGACGGGAGACGTCTCCTCCTTCTTGATCCAGCAAGGGGGGAGGAGAGGTTGATGAAGATCCAGCAGCACGACGGCGTGGTGGTGGATGCAGGGCGTCACAGCAGCAGGGCTTCGCCGAGACTACGAGGGAGAGACGTAACGGGGGGAGATGGAGGCGCCAGGGGCTGGTGTGAAATCCCTCCTCTCCCCCCCACTATATATAGGGGTGCCAAGGGGGGGCGCCGGCCCTAGTAGATGGCATCTACTAGGGGGGGCGGCGGCCAAGGGGAGGTTTCCCTCCCCCCCAAGGCACCTAGGGGTGCCTTCCACCACTAGGACTCCTCCTTGGTGGAAACCCTAGGCGCATGGGCCTATAGGGGCTGGTGCCCTTGGCCCATCTAGGCCAAGGCGCACCCCCTACAGCCCATGTGGCCCCCCAGGACAGGTGGCCCCACCCGATGGACCCCCGGGACCCTTCCGGTGGTCCCGGTACAATACTGATAACCCCGAAACTTGTCCCGATGTCCGAAATAGCACTTCCTATATATAATTCTTTACCTCCGGACCATTCCGGAACTCCTCGTGACGTCCGGGATCTCATCCGGGACTCCGAACAACATTCAGGTTTCTGCATATACATATCTTCATAACCCTAGCGTCACCGAACCTTAAGTGTGTAGACCCTACGGGTTCGGGAGACAAGCAGACATGACCGAGACGACTCTCCGGTCAATAACCAACAGCGGGATATGGATACCCATGTTGGCTCCCACATGCTCCACGATGATCTCATCGGATGAACCACGATGTCGAGGATTTAATCAATCCCGTACGCTATTCCCTTTGTCTATCGATATGTTACTTGCCCGAGATTCGATCATCGGTATCCCAATACCTCGTTCAATCTCGTTACCGGCAAGTCACTTTACTCGTACCGTAATGCATGATCCCGTGACCAGACACTTGGTCACTCTGAGCTCATTATGATGATGCATTACCAAGTGGGCCCAGTGATACCTCTCCGTCATACGGAGTGACAAATCCCAGTCTTGATCCATGTCACCCAACAGACACTTTCGGAGATACCCGTAGTCTACCTTTATAGTCACCCAGTTACGTTGTGACGTTTGGCATACCCAAAGCACTCCTACGGTATCCGGGAGTTACACGATCTCATGGTCTAAGGAAAAGATACTTTGACATTGGAAAACTCTAGCAAACGAACTATACGATCTTGTGCTATGTTTAGGATTGGGTCTTGTCCATCACATCATTCTCCCAATGATGTGATCTCGTTATCAATGGCATCCAGTGTCCATAGTCAGGAAACCATGACTATCTGTTGATCAACGAGCTAGTCAACTAGAGGCTCACTAGGGACATCTTGGTGTCTGTTATTCACACATGTATTACGATTTCCGGATAACACAATTATAGCATGAATAAAGACAATTATCATGAACAAGGAAATATAATAATAATGCTTTTATTATTGCCTCTAGGGCACATTTCCAACAGTCTCCCACTTGCACTAGAGTCAATAATCTAGTTACATTGTGATGAATCGAACACCCATGGAATTCTGGTGTTGATCATGTTTTGCTCTAGGGAGAGGTTTAGTCAACGGATATGCTATATTCAGGTCCGTATGTACTTTACAAATCTCTATGTCTCCATCTTGAACATTTTCACGAATGGAGTTGAAGCGACGCTTGATGTGCCTTGTCTTCTTGTGAAACCTGGGCTCCTTGGCAAGTGCAATAGCTCCAGTGTTGTCACAAAAGAGCTTGATCGGCCCCGACGCATTGGGTATGACTCCTAGGTCGGTGATGAACTCCTTCACCCATATTGCTTCATGTGCTGCCTCCGAGGCTGCCATGTACTCCGCTTCACATGTAGATCCCGCCACGACGCTTTGCTTGCAACTGCACCAGCTTACTGCCCCACCATTCAAAACATACACGTATCCGGTTTGTGACTTAGAGTCATCCAGATCTGTGTCGAAGCTAGCGTCGACGTAACCCTTTACGACGAGCTCTTCGTCACCTCCATAAACGAGAAACATTTCCTTAGTCCTTTTCAGGTACTTCAGGATATTCTTGACCGCTGTCCAGTGTTCCTTGCCGGGATTACTTTGGTACCTTCCTACCAAACTGACGGCAAGGTTAACATCAGGTCTGGTACACAGCATGGCATACATAATAGAACCTATGGCTGAGGCATAGGGGATGACGCTCATCTCTTCTATATCTTCTGCCGTGGTCGGACATTGAGCTGAGCTCAATTTCACACCTTGTAACACAGGCAAGAACCCCTTCTTGGATTGATCCATATTGAACTTCTTCAATATCTTATCAAGGTATGTGCTTTGTGAAAGACCTATGAGGCATCTCGATCTATCTCTATAGATTTTGATGCCTAATATATAAGCAGCTTCTCCAAGGTCCTTCATTGAAAAACTTTTATTCAAGTAGGCCTTGATGCTGTCCAAGATTTCTATATCATTTCCCATCAAAAGTATGTCATCTACATATAATATGAGAAATGCTACAGAGCTCCCACTCACTTTCTTGTAAACGCAGGCTTCTCCATAAGTCTGTGTAAACCCAAACGCTTTGATCATCTCATCAAAGCGAATGTTCCAACTCCGAGATGCTTGCACCAGCCCATAAATCGAGCGTTGGAGCTTGCACACTTTGTCAGCATTCTTAGGATCGACAAAACCTTCCGGCTGTATCATATACAATTCTTCCTTAAGGAAACCATTAAGGAATGCCGTTTTGACGTCCATTTGCCATATTTCGTAATCATAGAATGCGGCAATTGCTAACATGATTCGGACGGACTTCAGCTTCGCTACCGGTGAGAAAGTCTCATCGTAGTCAACCCCTTGAACTTGTCGATAACCCTTAGCGACAAGCCGAGCTTTATAGATGGTCACATTACCATCCGTGTCTGTCTTCCTCTTAAAGATCTATTTATTTTCTATGGCTCGCCGCTCAATGGGCAAGTCAGTCAAAGTCCATACTTTGTTTTCATACATGGATCCTATCTCGGATTTCATGGCTTCTAGCCATTTGTCGGAATCCGGGCCCGCCATTGCTTCTTCATAGTTCGAAGGTTCACCGTTGTCTAACAGCATGATTTCCAAGACAGGGTTGCCGTACCACTCTGGTGCGGAACGTGTCCTTGTGGACCTTCGAATTTCAGTAGGGGCTTGATCAGAAGTATCTTGATCATTGTCATTAACTTCCTCTCTAGTCGGTGCAGGCACCTCAGGAACATTTTCTTGAGTTGCGCCATTTTCCGGTTCAAGAGGTAATACTTCATCAAGCTCTACTTTCCTCCCACTTACTTCTTTCGAGAGAAACTCTTTCTCCAGAAAGGACCCATTCTTGGCAACAAAGATCTTGCCTTCGGATCTGAGGTAGAAGGTGTACCCAATAGTTTCTTTTGGGTACCCTATGAAGACGCATTTTTCCGATTTGGGTTCGAGCTTTTCAGGTTGAAGTTTCTTGACATAAGCATCGCATCCCCAAACTTTTAGAAATGACAGCTTAGGTTTCTTCCCAAACCATAATTCATACGGTGTCGTCTTAACGGATTTCGACGGAGCCCTATTTAAAGTGAATGCGGCAGTCTCTAAAGCATAGCCCCAAAAAGAAAGCGGTAAATCGGTAAGAGACATCATAGATCGCACCATATCTAACAGAGTGCGATTACGACGTTCGGACACACCATTACGCTGAGGTGTTCCAGGCGGCGTGAGTTGTGAAACTATTCCACATTTTCTTAAGTGTGCCCCAAACTCGTGACTCAAGTATTCTCCTCCACGATCTGATCGTAGAAACTTGATTTTCCTGTCACGTTGATTTTCAACCTCACTCTGAAATTCCTTGAACTTTTCAAAGGTTTCAGACTTGTGTTTCATTAAGTAGATATACCCATACCTACTTAAATCATCAGTGAGGGTGAGAACATAACGATAGCCACTGCGAGCCTCAACACTCATTGGACCGCACACATCAGTATGTATGATTTCCAATAAGTCGGTTGCTCGCTCCATTGTTCCTGAGAACGGAGTCTTGGTCATTTTACCCATAAGGCATGGTTCGCATGTGTCAAATGATTCATAATAAAGAGACTCTAAAAGTCCATCAGCATGGAGCTTCTTCATGCGTTTGACACCTATGTGACCAAGGCGGCAGTGCCACAGGTATGTGGGACTATCATTATCAACCTTACTTCTTTTGGCACTCACATTATGAACATGTGTAGCATCACGTTCGAGATTCATAAAGAATAAACCATTCACCATAGGAGCATGACCATAAAACATATCTCTCATAAAAATGGAACAACCATTATTCTCAGATTTAAAAGAGTAGCCATCTCGAATTAAACGAGATGCTGATACAATGTTCATGCTCAAAGCTGGCACTAAATAACAATTATTAAGGTTTAAAACTAATCCCGAAGGGAGATGCAGAGGTAGCGTGCCGACGGCGATCACATTGACCTTGGAACCATTCCCGACGCGCATCGTCACCTCGTCCTTTGCCAGTTTCCGCTTATTCCGCAGCCCCTGCTTTGAGTTACAAATGTGAGCAACTGCGCCGGTATCAAATACCCAGGAGCCACTACGGGCACTAGTAAGGTACACATCAATTACATGTATATCACATATACCTTTTGTTTTGCCGGCCTTCTTATCCGCTAAGTACTTAGGGCAGTTCCGCTTCCAGTGACCGCTTCCCTTGCAATAAAAGCACTCAGTCTCGAGCTTGGGTCCATTCTTTGGCTTCTTCCCGGCAGCTTGCTTGCCGGGCGCGGCAACCTCCTTGCCGTCCTTCTTGAAGTTCTTTTTACCCTTGCCTTTCTTGAACTTAGTGGTTTTATTGACCATCAACACTTGATGTTCCTTCCTGACTTCTACCTCTGCTGATTTCAGCATAGCAAATACTTTCGGAATGGTCTTTTCCATCCCCTGCATATTGAAGTTCATCACAAAGCTCTTTTAGCTTGGTGGAAGCGACTGGAGGATTCTGTCAATGACCGCATCATCCGGGAGATTAACTCCCAGCTGAGTCAAGCGGTTATGCAACCCAGACATAGTGAGTATGTGCTCACTGACAGAACTGTTTTCCTCCATCTTATAGCTGAAGAATTTGTCGGAGACTTCATATCTCTCGACCCGGGCATGAGCTTGGAAAACCATTTTTAGCTCTTCGAACATCTCATATGCTCCATGTCTCTCAAAACGCTTTTGGAGCCCCGGCTCTAGGCTGTAAAGCATGCCGCACTGAACGTGGGAGTAGTCATCGGAACGTGCCTGCCAAGCGTTCATAACATCTTGTTCTGCAGGGAGAACGGGTGTGTCACCAAGCGGTGCTTGTAGGACATAATCTTTCTTGGCAGCTATGAGGATGATCCTCAGGTTCCGGACCCAGTCCGTATAGTTGCTGCCATCGTCTTTCAGCTTAGTTTTCTCTAGGAACGCGTTGAAGTTGAGGACTACGTTGGCCATTTGATCTACAAGACATATTGCAAAGATTTTAGACTAAGTTCATGATAATTAAGTTCAACTAATCAAATTATTAGTGAACTCCCACTTAGATTAGACATCCCTCTAGTCATCTAAGTATTACATGATCCGAGTTAAACTAGACCGCGTCCGATCATCACGTGAGACGGACTAGTCAACATCGGTGAACATCTTCATGTTGATCGTATCTTCTATACGACTCATGCTCGACCTTTCGGTCTTCCGTGTTCCGAGGCCATGTCTGTACATGCTAGGCTCGTCAAGTCAACCTAAGTGTTTGCATGTGTAAATTTGTCTTACACCCGTTGTATGTGAACGTCTGAATAAAACACCCGATCATCACGTGGTGTTTTGAAACAGCGAACTGTCGCAACGGTGCACAGTTAGGGGGAACACTTCTTGAAATTAGTATGAGGGATCACCTTATTTACTACCGTCGTTCTAAGTAAACAAGATGCAAAACATGATAAACATCACATGCAATCAAATAATAAACGTGACATGATATGGCCAATATCACATAGCTCCTTTGATCTCCATCTTGGGGCTCCATGATCATCTTGTCACCGGCTTGACACCATGATCTCCATCATCATGATCTCCATCATCGTGTCTCCATGAAGTTGCTCGCCAACTATTACTTCTACTACTATGGCTAACGCGTTTAGCAATAAAGTAAAGTAATTTACATGGCGTTTCTCGATGACACGCAGGTCATATAAAAGAATAAAGACAACTCCTATGGCTCCTGCCGGTTGTCATACTCATCGACATGCAAGTCGTGAATCCTATTACAATAGCATGAACATCTCATACATCACATATAGATCATTCATCATTCATCACAACTTTGTCCATATCATATCACAAACCACTTGCTGCAAAAACAAGTTAGACGTCCTCTAATTGTTGTTGCAAGTTTTACGTGGCTGAATTAGGGTTCTAGCAAGAACGTTTTCTTACCTACGTTAAAGCCACAACGTGATTTGTCAACTTCTATTTACCCTTCATAAGGACCCTGTTCATCGATTCCGCTCCAACTAAAGTAGGAGAGACAGACACCCGCCAGCCACCTTATGCAACTAGTGCATGTTAGTCGGTGGAACCGGTTTCACGTAAGCGTACGTGTAAGGTTGGTCCGGGCCGCTTCATCCCACAATACCGCTGAAGCAAGAAAGGACTAGTAACGGCAAGAAAGTTGACAAATCTACGCCCACAACAAATTGTGTTCTACTCGCGCAAGAAGAACTACGCATAGACCTAGCTCATGATGCCACTGTTGGGGAACGTTGCAGAAAACAAAAAATTTCCTACTCGTTTCACCAAGATCATCTAGGAGTTCATCTTGCAACGAGTGATTAGATGCATCTACATACCTTTGTAGATCGCGCACGGAAGCGTTCAAAAGAACGGTGATGATGTAGTCGTACTCGACGTGATTCAAATCACCGATGACCAGCGCCGAACGGACGGCACCTCCGCGTTCGACACACGTACGGGACGGGAGACGTCTCCTCCTTCTTGATCCAGCAAGGGGGGAGGAGAGGTTGATGAAGATCCAGCAGCACGACGGCGTGGTGGTGGATGCAGGGCGTCACAGCAGCAGGGCTTCGCCGAGACTACGAGGGAGAGACGTAACGGGGGGAGATGGAGGCGCCAAGGGCTGGGGTGCCAAGGGGGGGCGCCGGCCCTAGTAGATGGCATCTACTAGGGGGGGCGGCGGCCAAGGGGAGGTTTCCCTCCCCCCCAAGGCACCTAGGGGTGCCTTCCACCACTAGGACTCCTCCTTGGTGGAAACCCTAGGCGCATGGGCCTATAGGGGCTGGTGCCCTTGGCCCATCTAGGCCAAGGCGCACCCCCTACAGCCCATGTGGCCCCCCGGGACAGGTGGCCCCACCCGGTGGACCCCCGGGACCCTTCCGGTGGTCCCGGTACAATACCGATAACCCCGAAACTTGTCCCGATGTCCGAAATAGCACTTCCTATATATAATTCTTTACCTCCGGACCATTTCGGAACTCCTCGTGACGTCCGGGATCTCATCCAGGACTCCGAACAACATTCGGGTTTCTGCATATACATATCTTCATAACCCTAGCGTCACCGAACCTTAAGTGTGTAGACACTACGGGTTCGGGAGACAAGCAGACATGACCGAGACGACTCTCCGGTCAATAACCAACAGCGGGATCTGGATACCCATGTTGGCTCCCACATGCTCCACGATGATCTCATCGGATGAACCACGATGTCGAGGATTTAATCAATCTCGTACGCTATTCCCTTTGTCTATCGATATGTTACTTGCCCGAGATTCGATCGTCGGTATCCCAATACCTCGTTCAATCTCGTTACCGGCAAGTCACTTTACTCGTACTGTAATGCATGATCCCGTGACCAGACACTTGGTCACTCTGAGCTCATTATGATGATGCATTACCGAGTGGGCCCAGTGATACCTCTCCGTCATACGGAGTGACAAATCCCAGTCTTGATCCATGTCACCCAACAGACACTTTCGGAGATACCCGTAGTCTACCTTTATAGTCACCCAGTTACGTTGTGACGTTTGGCATACCCAAAGCACTCCTACGGTATCCGGGAGTTACACGATCTCATGGTCTAAGGAAAAGATACTTTGACATTGGAAAACTCTAGCAAATGAACTATACGATCTTGTGCTATGTTTAGGATTGGGTCTTGTCCTTCACATCATTCTCCCAATGATGTGATCTCGTTATCAATGACATCCAGTGTCCATAGTCAGGAAACCATGACTATCTGTTGATCAACGAGCTAGTCAACTAGAGGCTCACTAGGGACATCTTGGTGTCTGTTATTCACACATGTATTACGATTTCCGGATAACACAATTATAGCATGAATAAAGACAATTATCATGAACAAGGAAATATAATAATAATGCTTTTATTATTGCCTCTAGGGCACATTTCCAACAAGATGCCCATCAATAGATATCAAGGTGAGTGAGTGGGGATTGCCATGCAACAGATGCACTAGAGCTATAAGTGTATGAAAGCTCAAAAAGAAACTAAGTGGGTGTGCATCCAACTTGCTTGCTCACGAAGACCTAGGGCACTATGAGGAAGCCCATCATTGTAATATACAAGCCAAGTTCTATAAAGAAAATTCCCACTAGTATATGAAAGTGACAACATAGGAGACTCTCTATCATGAAGATCATGGTGCTACTTGGAAGCACAAGTGTGGAAAAAGGATAGTAACATTGCCCCTTCTCTCCTTTTCTCTCAATTTTTTTATTTGGGCCTTCTTCTTTTATGGATTCTTTTTTTATTTATTTTTCGTCCGGAGTCTCATCCAGAATTCTGGGGGAATCATAGCCTCCATCATCCTTTCCTCACATGGGACAATGCTCTAATAATGAAGATCAGCACACTTTTATTTACTTACAACTCAAGAATTACAACTCAATACTTAGAACAACATATGACTCTATGTGAAAGCCTCTGGTGGTGTACCGGGATGCGCAATGATTCAAGAGTGACATGTATGAAAAAAATATGAAAGTTGGCTTTGCCACAAATACAATGTCAACTACATGATCATGCAGAGCAATATGACAATGATGAAGCGTGTCATAATAAACGAAACGGTGGAAAGTTGCATGGCAATATATCTCGAAATGGCTATCGAAATGCCATAATAGGTAGGTATGGCGGCTGTTTTGAGGAAGGTAATGGTGGGTGTTATGGTACCGACGAAAGTTGCGCGGCACAAGAGAGGCTAGCAATGGTGGAAGGGTGAGAGTGCGTGTAATCCATGGACTCAACATTAGTCATAAAGAACTCACATACTTATTGCAAAAATCTACAAGTCATCAAAACAAAGTACTACATGCATACTCCTAGGTGAAGGGTTGGTAGGAGTTAACCATCGCGCGATCCCGACCTCCACTCATAAGGAAGACAATCAAAAAATAAATCATGCTCCAACTTCATCACATAAGGTTCACCATAAGTGCGTGCTACGGGAATCACAAACTTTAACACAAGTATCTCTCAAGTTCACAATTACTCCACTACCATGACTCTAATATCACCATCTTCATATCTCAAAACAATCATAAAGGATCAAACTTCTCATAGTATTCAATGCACTTTATATGAAAGTTTTTATTATATCCATCTTGGATGCCCATCATATTAGAACTAATTTTATAACCAAAGAAAATTACCATGCTGTTCTAAAATACTATCAAAATTATATAAGTGAAGCATGAGAGTTCAAAAATTTCTATAAAATAAAACCAACGCTGTGCTCTAAAAAGAAATATAAGTGAAGCACTAGAGCAATATTGTCTAGCTCAAAAGATATAAGTGAAGCACATAGAATATTCTAATAAATCACGATTCATGCGTGCCTCTACCAAAAGGTGTGTACAGCAAGGATGACTATGGCAAACTAAAAAGCAAAGACTCAAATCATACAAGACGCTCCAAGCAAAACACATATCATGTGGTGAATAAAAATATAGCCTCAAGTGAAGTTACCGATAGACGAAGACGAAAGAGGGGATGCCTTCCAGGGCATCCCCAAGATTAGGCTTTTGGTTGTCCTTGAATTTTACCTTTGGTGCCTTGGGCATCCCCAATCTTAGGCTCTTGCCACTCCTTATTCCATAATCCATCAAATCCTTACCCAAAACTTGAAAACTTCACAACACAAAACTCAACAGAAAATCTCATGAGCTCCGTTAGTATAAGAAAATAAATCACTACTTTAAGGTACTATTGCAAACTCATTCTTTAATTATATTGGTGTAATATCTACTGTATTACAACTTCTCCATGGTTCATACCCCCCCCCCCCGATACTACTCATAGATTCATCAAAATAAGCAAACAACACGCGAAAAACAGAATTTGCCAAAAATAGAACAATCTGTAGTAATCTGTAACTCTTTTTCTCAAATACTTATGTAACTCAAAAAATTCTGAAATATATTGGTGGACATGAGAAATTTGTCTATTAATCTTATGCAAAAAGAATCAACTTAAAAGCACTCTTCTGTTAAAAATGACAAATAATCTCGTGAGCGCAAAAGTTTCTGTTTTTCAGCAAGATCAAATCAACTTTCACCCAAGTCTTCCCAAAGGTTCTACGTGGCACAAACACTAATTAATACTTAAAACCACATGCAACCAGCGACTAGATGAATTATTTATTAATAAACAGGAGAAAAAGAAAAGAACAAAATAAAATTGGGTTGCCTCCCAACAAGCGCTTTTCTTTAAAGCCTTTTAGCTAGGCATTGATAATTTTAATGATGCTCACATAAAATGGAATAATTGAAGCACAAAGAGAGCATCATAAAACACATGACAAACACATCTAAGTCTAACATACTTCCTACGCATAGGAATTTTATAGGAAAACAAATTAGAATGACAAGCAAGATCTAGCATATGCAAGGAAGAAGAAAGAAACAATAGCAATCTGAACATAACGAGAGGAAATTTAGTAACATAAAAATTCCTACAACCATATTTTCATCTCTCATAATAATTACATGTAGGATCATAAGAAAATTCAACAATATAGCTATCACATAAAATATTCTCAACACGATCCACATGCATGCGAAGTTGACACTCTTCCAAAATAGTGGGATTAACATTAACTAAAGCCATGACATCTCCAAACCCACTTTTATCAAAACTTTCATAAGATTGAACATTCTCCAAATATGTGGGATCTAAAGTTGACACTCTTCCAAAACCACTTTCAATATTATTGCAAACATTATTATCAATCTCATATTCATCATGGGGCTTAAATAAAGTTTCAAGATCATAAAAAGAATCACCCCAATCATGATCATTGCAACAAATAGTAGACATAGCAAAACTAGCATCCCCAAACTTAGGGTTTTGCATATTACTAGCAAAATTGACATTAATAGAATTTGTAATAACATCATTGCAATAACGCTTTTCATTGAAGGAACTATCAAGTATTGGTGCAATAGCAACAATCTCATGTTTAACATAAGGGACTATAGCAAATTCATCTCCATAAATATTGGCATCATGGCCACAAGAATAGCAAGCATCATGTTCATCAAGGGATATTTCAATCAAAAATCATCGAAATCATAATTATTTATAGATTCATGCATATCATTATTTTCTTCCAAAGCAACGACCATTCTCTCAATAAATTCTTTGACATAGACATTATCAGCATAGTTTTCATAGCAATATTTAAGTATGTCAAAATTTTCAGATTTGTAGAGAGTAATATCATACTTTTCAATCAAAGAAGCAACTTCATAAGCACCCTTCAAAGCAACAAATTCTTCAATTTGTTCGATATCATAGTAACTATAAACACCCTTTGCATAAGAAGATAAGATTTCATTATCATTAAACTCACATAAGTAGGGAAGGTGTTTTTTAGGGTTCTTAGAGCAACAAGTAAAATCATAAATTTTGCAAAGATTCCAAGCATAATACAACAAACTATTTATTTGATTCCATAAGAGTCTCCCTTTTTCAGACAAACGGTGATGCACAAAATGAGCATGCTCATCTAATGATTTCCCCTCAACTAAACTAGTTGGGGTTTCAGCACGAGCACATATAGATCGAAAATAATCCAAGTAGAACACTTTAAGTGGATCCATATCAATAGATTTTTAGCAAGCAAAGATGCAAGCAAATAGAAGGCACATGGAAAGACAAACAAAAAGACATGCGGGAAGACGGTGAAGAAAAGGCAAAGGTTTTCGAAAATTGTTTTAGAAGTGGGGGAGAGGAAAACGAGAGGTGAATGGCGAATAATGTAATGCAAGGGAGAAGAGTTTATGATGGGTACTTGGTATGGCTTGACTTGATGTAGATCTCCCCGGCAACGGCGCAAGAAATCCTTCTTGCTACCTCTTGAGGTTTGTTGGTTTTCCCTTGAAGAGGAAAGGGTGATGCAGCAAAGTAGCATAAGTATTTCCCTCAGTTTTCAGAACCAAGGTATCAATCCAGTAGGAGACAACGCACAAGTCACCGAATACCTGCAGAAACAATCAACAACTTGGACCCAACGCGATAAAGGGGTTGCCAATCCCTTCACGATCACTTGCAAAAGTGAGATCTTATAGAGATAGATAAACGGTATAACAAATATTTTTGGTATTTTTAGTTTATAGATTGGAAAGTAAAGATTGAAAAATAGTAGATCGGGAACTAGCCAGATGTAAACGAGATTCAATAATATTAGAAGAGACCCGGGGGCCATAGGTTCCACTAGTGGCTTCTCTCAAGATAGCAAATATTATGGTGGATGAACAAATTACTGTCAATCAATTGATAGAAAAGTGCGTAGTTATGACGATATCTAAGGCAATGATCATGAACATAGGCCTCACGTCCATGTCAAGTAGACCGACTCCTGCCTGCATCTACTACTATTACTCCACACATCGATCGCTATCCAGCATGCATCTAGAGTATTAAGTTCATAAAGAACAGAGTAACGCATTAAGCAAGACGACATGATGTAGAGGAATTAACTCAAGCAATATGTTGAAAACCCATCTTGTTATCCTTGATGGCAACAATACAATACGTTCCTTGCTGCCCCTACTGTCACTGGGAAAGGACACCACAAGATTGAACCCAAGGCTAAGCACTTCTCCCTTTGCAAGAAAGATCAATCTAGTAGGCCAAACTAAACCGGTAATTCGAAGAGACTTGCAAAGATATAAAATCATGCATATAAGAATTCAGAGAAGAACCAAATAATATTCATAGATAATCTTGATCATAAATCCACAATTCATTGGATCTCGACAAACACACCACAAAAGAGTATTACATCGTATAAATCTCTAAGAACATCAAGGAGAACATGGTATTGAGAATCAAAGAGAGAGAAGAAGCCATCTAGCTAATAACTATGGACCCGAAGGTCTGTGGTAAACTACTCACGCTTCATCTGAGAGGTAATGGTGTTAATGTACTAGCCCTCCGTGATCGAATCCCCCTCCGGCAGGACGTCGGAAAAGGTCCCTAGATGGGATCTCAAGGGTACAGAAGGTTTAGGCGGTGGAAAAGTGGTTTCGTAGCTCTCCTGGATGTTTTCAGGGTATAAGAGTATATATTGGCGAAGGAACTAGGTCAGGGGAGCCACGAGGGGCCCACGAGGGTGGGGCAGTACCCTACCCCCTGGACGTGCCCTCCTGCCTCGTGGCTTCCTCGTTGCATCCCCGACTTCATATCCAAGTCTTCTGGTTTGCTTTCGGTCCAAGAGAGATCATCGCAAAGGTTTCATTCCGTTTGGACTCCATTTCGTATTTCTTTTTTGCAAAAGTCTAAAATAGGCAAAAAAACAGAAACTCGCACTAGGCCCTCGGTTAATAGGTTAGCCCCAAAAATAATATAAAATAGCATATAAATGCCCATTAAACATCCAAAACAGATAATATAATAGCATGGGACAATAAAAAATTATTGATACATTGGAGACGTATCAGGAGTCCACCCTCGGGGTAGAGGGTTTGTACAAGTAGCTATGTGTTTAATCTCTCTCTCTCCCTCCTGTTCTTGATTTGGCACAATCTTGATGTATCGCAGGCCTTGTTAATATAGTTGGATCATATGATCTTTCTCCCTCGCTATCTTGTTGTAATGAATTGAGTTTTACCCTTTGAGATTTTGTTGTTGCCGGATTGAGTACTTTTATGGATTTGTGAGCACTTGATGTATGTCTTGTTATGAATTCCCGTGGTGACAATGGGGTATCATATTGATTCACTTAATATGTGTTTTGGCACTCAACTCACGGATTCCTGAGGTGACATTAGGGTAATCTATGCATAGGGGTTGTTGCACGTTCTTGTCTTTGTTTCTCCGGTAGAAATCTTGGGGCACTCTTTGAGGTTCTTTGCGTTGGATTGAGTATTATGAATCTGAAATTGTTTGATGCATATCATATAATCAACTCACGGATACTCGTGGTGACATTAGAGTATCTAGGTGACATTAGTGTTGGTTGATGTGTATCATATGGTGTTATTTTAGTACGAACTCTTGGATAGATCAATCGGAAAGGATAACTTGGTGTTATTTTAGTACGGACTCTTGGAAAGATTGATTGGAAAGAATAGCTTTGAGGTGGTTTTGCACCCTACAAACAAATTCGTCTTATGTTCTCCACTAGATAGGAACTTTGGAGTGATTTTTCATCACATGTTGAGGGATGGTTATGTGATCCACTTATATTAGCATTGTTGAGAGATTGCACTGTCGAAAGTACGGACCCTAAGCCTCATTTTCAACCATTGCAATACCGTGTGTGCTCACTTTTGTTACTTGCTACCTTGCTATTTTTTATTGTTCCTATTACAAAAATCAATATCTACTATCATTACTACACTTGTATCACCATCTCTTCGCCGAAGTAGTGCACCTATACAAATTACCATTGTATTTGGTGTGTTGGGGACACAAGAGACTCTTTGTTATTTGGTTGCAGGGTTGTTTGAGAGAGACCATCTTCATCCTATGCCTCCCGCGGATTGATAAACCTTAGGTCATCCACTTGAGGGAAATTTTCTACTGTCCTACAAAACTCTGCACCTGGAGGCCCAATACGAGTCTACAAGAACAAGTTGTGTAGTAGACATCAAAGGGCAAGTACAAGAAAAATTCTACTGGTGCCGGTAAGACCGTCTCTCACAAGAATAAGGGAGGAGACACTAAGGATCCTAAATGTTTCTACTGCAAACAGAATGAAAACTAGAAACATGACTACAGGAAGTACTTGGCGGATATGAAGAATGGTTCTTCTGGTAAAGGTATAAAAGATATACAAAGTTAATGTTCATCTACTTGTTAATTTATTGTATGTCATGAGCATTTGATACTAATAGGTTGCTCTTGCTTGCAATTGATGCAGGTACTACAGAAAGTTCGCAAGTGGAGAAGAAATGAAGTCGTGATACAAATCGGGAATGGTGATGGGATCGCTTCCCTGAAGTCGTGTCTTTAGTTTATCTTCAAGATTTATCTTAGGACCAAATAATAGTTATTTCATTCTGAAGTTGTGTAAAACAATATGTTTTAGGCTATGCGACGGATATTCTTATAAGTTTTAAACAATGGTTGTTCAAGTTGTTATAAGAATATGTTTTGGATTTACCTCTATTTTGGTGGTTTATTCATGAAATCTTGAATTGAAAGTTTGTAAAATTAATGCTAAACATCTTGAGAGGACTAATAAAAAGCAATTAAATGTGGAGTTGCTTGGTTATATCAGAAAAATAATCTTCATGTAGATGAAGTATTGAAGTATTTTGATTTTGAACCAATCGACAAAATTCATAGTGATGTATAGGGTCCGATGAGCAAAACAAAGGCGCGGTGAATTATTATGCTTCACTAATGATTTGAGTAAATATGATTTACTTGATATAAATCCGAAATATTTGAAAGGTTCAAAGAAATTCAGAATGAAATATTTGAAAGGTTCAAATAAAATTCATAATGAATATAAGAATTATTGTGACAATGATAAAAGGATCTTCAATCATGGACAAAAATTATCTAAGTCATGAGTTTAGCAAAACACTTAGATAATTGTGGAATTATTTCTTACCAATCTGCTTTTATTAATTTTGGGAATATGCACTTGAAACAACAACATTTACACCGAACAGAGCATCGTCTTATAGTATGCAAGACAACACCATATGAGTTATGGGGCACACAATCCAGACATATGCTAATTCGTAGGTGATCCCAAAAGTTAAAGGACCAAGTGTTTATCGCAAAGAATGAACACTTTCTTGAGAAGGAGTTCTCTTGTTAAATAAATAAGTGGGAGGATAGTGTAGCTTGATAAGATTATTGAATCTGTGGCAGAAGTAAAAGGGGTTAACAAACCGGAAGCTACTCTAAAAGTTGTCCATACAACTGAGCCATGAGTTACTGCACTAGATGAAGAAACTCTAGTTAAAGCTTGCGATTGAACTGCATAGATCATGAAGAGTTAATGAACCTCTTGAATAACCTCACAGTGAGATATCCATCTTAGAAGAAGATGAACCTGAGCACTACAAGGAAACAATGGCGGCGCCCAGATAGAAGGAATGGCTTATAGCCAGGCACATGAAAATGGAGTTCATATACAATTTAGTTTTGAACTTAGTTGATTCTCTAGAAGGTATAGATATCATATACGACAATTAAATTTGGAACTTGGTTGATACTTCGGAAGGTATAGAGTAAATGGAATGGATGTCAAAACTAGTTTCCCTAATGGAAAGTATGTATTAATGATACTGGAAAGTTTTAGAGAATACTGGATGAGTGTGCAAGCTTCAAAAGTTTTGTGTTTTGAGGCAAGTATCAAGGAGCTGGAATCAACATTTTAATGAAATGGTTAAAGAGTATGCCTTTGTTAAAATGATGAAGAAACTTGTGAAGTTTGGTGTGAGCTCTATAGCATTTCTAATCTCATATGTTAATGACATATTGTAGATTGGAAATAATATAAAGTTTCTAAGCACAACAATATTATGAAAAATGTGTTTCAAATGAAAGACTGAAGTGAAGCAAATTACTGGACCTAAATATAGATCAAGACGTCTGATTGTGCTAAGGTGAATTGAATACATTGATAAGGTTTTAAAAGGTTTAAAATGGAGAATGTGTTTTCTCCCAATGTCGCATAATATGATGCTTAGAAGAAATCAATGTCCTAAGACAATTAATAAGCATGAACAGATGAGTGGATTATTTAATCCATCATGAATGTTATGATATTATAAAGTCAAATGTTTTATGCACTAAATGTTAGTAGCAGGTACCAAAGTGATTCTTGTTTACCTCACTAGGTAACTGTCAATATAATTAAGTATCTTAGAAGGACAATGGACTTGTTCATAGAGGAGATGAAGAAGTTCGTTGTAAAAGGTTACACGAATACCAGCTTTATGACTAATATAATTTATATTGGGCTATGACTGTTTAGAATAGTCTTAAAGCATGAATAATACTATGGATTCTATAACATAAGAAGAATATGTTGAAAGCATTACATGTTTTAAAGCTGTCTGGATATAATTGATGCGATCCCGAGTGTGATAAAACTAATGGCACTATATTATGAATATAGTCAATCAAGAAGTGTCTCGATATACTTGGTATAATCCCAAGTGTAATGAAATCAATAGCATTGTATTATGAATAGAGTTAAACAAGAAGTGTCTTAATATAGTTGGTGTGATCCCAAATGCAATGAAACAAATGACACTGCATTATGAATAATAGTGTCATTGCTCAAAGCAAAAGGAATAAAAAATGAGACATGACTAACACAAGTATTATACGGATTTGAATGTGCCAGACCCGATGATGGGCTCTTCCACGAGCAAAGCATAAGCAACACCGGATGGTCATATCTGTTAGAGAGAATATGTAGAGTAGATTATTGACTCTAGTGCAAGTGGGAGACTGTTGGAAATATGCCCTAGAGGCAATAATATTGCATTATTATATTTTAATTTTCATAATTAAGATTTTAAATTTCATGCTATAACTTCTATGATCATGGAATATGTGATTCAGTGGAAAACTCATATGCACGTGTGGAATGATAAATGGTAAAGTATAGGTTGTTGGTCTTGCCTCTAAGACTTGGCTCAAGTGTTGTCGTCGATCATGTTTTCTGGATCTTAGGATATCTTTAAGTGTAACGATAGTCCTAAAACAAGATTGAGAGTATGGCATTAGAAGAACAATTATATTGAATTGACCCAAACTTGTTTGTTATACTTTGAGATAATATCGTCTGAAATCAATTGTTATAACATGTAGTGTTAGCATGTGTTTTAGTTGCTCAGACCATGAGAGTATCACAGTCACTTCATATTGTACGGTGAACTTTGGGGTTGCTCAAACGTTATCTATAAGACGGTGGTCATAACGACAACTTACATGTTCAATGGAAAGTTTGACATGGGACTAGATAGCTCGAGAGTGGGATTTGCTCCTCCGATGATGGAGAGATATTATTATGGCCCTCTTGGTGTGACGGCATCAATCATCATCTGGCCAGACACAAGTCACTACGTCATAGGTATGTCAGAACAATTCAACAAGAAAGAAGAACAAAACCGGTAACAACAAGAACAGTATAGTGAGCATGTGCATGACTCAGGAGGATACCGGCACACCTCGGGTTTTGTAAAGTATTGCGAAGCAAAGGGAACATCACATGATAACCAAAGGTTCACTCGAATGTCATTCGCGTAAACATAGGGATCGATATGGAGGTCCCCAGTTCCGCTATCGGTCATTGAACAGAGGAGTTTCATTCATGTCTATGGTTTACCGAACCTACGGGGTCACGAGCTTAAGGTAATCAAGATCTGATAAGGGTTAGTAGGACAAGACTATCGAGGATGTATTTGTGGAATTGTTTCATTAATCTTTTAAATAGTTTCGAGAGGAACCGGAAGCATTTCGGGGTCACCAGAAGGGTTTTGAAGTTTATCGAGCAATACCGGGTATTACTGATATATAATATATAGGTGGAAAAAGAAGGAAATATGCCCTAGAGGCAATAATAAAGTTGTTATTTTATACTTCCTTATTTCATGATATATGTTTATTATTCATGCTAGAATTGTATTAACCGGAAACTTGATACATGTGTGGATACATAGACAAAATACCGTGTCCCTAGTAAGCCTCTACTAGACTAGCTCGTTGATCATAGATGGTTAAGTTTCCTAAACATATACATGTGTTGTCATTTGATAAATGGGGTCACATCATTAGGAGAATGATGTGATGGACAAGACCCATTCCTTAGCTTAGCTTTATGATCGTTCAGTTTGTTTGCTATTGCTTTCTTCATGTCAAATACATATTCCTCCGACTATGAGATTATGCAACTCCCGGATACCAGAGGAATGCCTTTTGTGCTATCAAACTTCACAATTTAATTGGGTGATTATAAAGATGCTCTATAGGTATCTCCGAAGGAGTTTGTTGGGTTGGCATAGATCAAGATTAGGATTTGTCACTCCGAGATATCGGAGAGGTATCTCTGGGCCCTCTCGGTAATACACATCATAAGAAGCCCTACAAGCAAAGGTACTAATGAGTTAGTTTCAAGATGATGTATTAGAGAACGAGTAAAGAGACTTGTCGGTAATGAGATTGAACTATGTATGAAGATACCGACGATAGAATCTCGGGCAAGTAACATACCGATGGACAAAGGGAATAACGTATGTTGTCATAACGGTCCGACTGATAAAGATCTTCGTAGAATATGTGGGAGCCAATATGAGCATCCAGGTGCCGCTATTGGTTATTGACCAGAGAGGTGTCTCGGTCATGTCTACATAGTTCTCGAACTCGTAGGGTCCGTGCGCTTAAGGTTCGATGACGATATTGTATTATATGAGTTATGTGATTTGGTGACCGAATGTTGTTCGGAGTCCCGGATGAGATCATAGACATGACGAGGAGTCTCAAAATGGCCAAGAGGTAAAGATTGATATATAGGACGATGGTATTCGGACATCGGAAGTGTTCCGGAGGGTACCGGGTACATATCGGGTCACCGAAAAGGAGTTTCGAGCAACCCCGACAAAGATATGGGCTTAATGGGCCGAGGGAGGGACAGACCAGCCCACAAGGGGTTTGTGCGCCCCTTTCCCTGGCCGTAAGCCCTAGAGGAAGGAAAGGAGGGGGCGCCACCTCTTCCTGCCTTCCCCCTTGGTGGGAGAAAGGAAAAGGGGGGCGCCACCTCCTCCGTCCATCCCCTCATCGCCAAAAGAAGGAAAAGGGGGGCGTCGGCCTAGGGCAGGAGTCCAAGTAGGATCCCTGCTACTTGGGGTGCCCCTAGGGCTGCTCCCTCTCCCACCCACCTATATATATGAGGGTGGAGGTGCCTAGAAGAGACACCAACAATCGTTAGCCATGTGCGGTGGCCCCCTCCACAGTTTACGCCTCCGGTCATATTCTCATAGTGCTTAGGCGAAGCCCTGCGCATATAACTTCACCATCACCGTCACCACGCCATCATGTTGATGGAACTCATCTACTTCCTCGACACTTTGCTGGATCAAGAGTTCAAGGGACGTCATCGAGCTGAACGTGTGCAGAACTCGGAGGTGTCATATATTTGGTACTTGATCGGTCAGAATGAGAAGAAGTTCGACTACATCAACCGCATTGTCAAACTCTTCCACTTTAGGTCTACGAGGGTACGTAGACACACTCTCCTCTTCTCTTTGCTATGCATCTCCTAGATAGATCTTGCGTGAGCGTAGGAATTTTTTTGAAATTCCATGCTACGTTCCCCAACAGTGGCATCCGAGCCAGATCTATGCGTAGATGATATGCACGAGTAGAACACAAAGAGTTGTGGGTGGTGATTGTCATACTACTTACCACTAGTATCTTATTTTGATTCGGCGGTATTTTTGGATGAAGAGGCCCGGACCAACCTTACATGACCACGTTCATGTGACCGGTTCCACCGACAGACATGCAACTAGTTTTGCATAAAGGTGGCTAGCGGGTGTCTGTTTCTCCTGCTTTAGTTGAATCGAATTTGACTGCGGTCGGGTCTTGTTGAACGTTAAAATAGCAAACTTGATAAATCACTGTTGTGGTTTTTGTGTTGTAGGTAAGAATAGTTCTTGCTAGAAGCCCGTAGCAGCCACGTAAAACTTGCAACAACAAAGTAGAGGACGTCTAACTTGTTTTTGCGGGGCAAGTTGTGAAGTGATATGGTCAAGACATGATGTGATATACGTTGTTGTATGAGATGATCAGGTTTTGTAAAAGTTATCGGCAACCGGCAGGAGCCTTATGGTTGTCGCTTTATTGTATGAAATGCAAACGCCATGTAATTGCTTTACTTTATCACTATGCGTTAGCGATAGTTGTAGAAGCCATAGTTGGCGAGACGACCATGACGCTATGATGGAGATCAAGGTGTCAATCCGGTGACAATGGAGATCATGACGATGCTTTGGAGATGGAGAACAAAAGCACAAGATGATGATGGCCATATCATGTCAAATATTTTGATTGCATGTGATGTTTATCTTTATTCATCTTATTTTGCTTAGTACGACGGTAGCATTATAAGATGATCCCTTAACTAAATTTCGAGGTATAGGTGTTCTCCCTGAGTATGCACCATTGCGACATTTCTTCGTGCTGAGACACCACGTGATGATCGGGTGTGATAGGCTCTATGTTCACATACAACGGGTGCAAGACAACTTTGCACATGCGGAATACTCGGGTTAAACTTGACGAGCCTAGCATGTACAGACATGGCCTCCGAACACTGGAGATCAAAAGGTCGAACGTGAATCATATAGTAGATATGATCAACATAGAGATGTTCACCATTGATGACTACTCCATCTCACGTGATGATTGAACATGGTTTAGTTGATTTGGAATGCGTATCATTTAGATGACTTGGGGGATGTCTATCTAAGTGGGATTTCTTATGTAATTTGATTATTTGAACTTAATTTATCATGATCTTAGTCTAGATAGTATTTGCAAATTATGGTGTAGATCAATAGCTCGCATTGTAGCTCCCCTATTTTTGATATGTTCCTAGAGAAAACTAAGTTGAAAGATGATAGTAGCAATGATGCGGACTGGGTCCGTAATCTGAGGATTATCCTCATTGCTGCACAGAAGAATTATGTCCTTGATGCAGCGCTAGGTGAAAGACCTATTATAGGAGCAGATGCAGACATTATGAACTTTTGGCAAGCTCGATATGATGACTACTTGATAGTTTAGTGTGCCATGCTTTACGGCTTAGAATCGGGGCTTCAAAGACGTTTTGAACGCCACGGAGCATATGAGATGTTCCAAGAGCTGAAATTGTTATTTCCTCATTCCCGTGTCGAGAGTTATGAGACCTCTGGCAAGTATTTTTCCTAAAAGATGGAGGAGAATAGCTCACCTAGTGAGCATGTGCTCAGAATGTCTGTGCACTACAATCACATGAATCAAGTGGGAGTTAATCTTCCAGATAAGATAGTGATTGACAGAGTTCTCTAGTCACTATCACCAAGCTACTAGAATGTCGTGGTGACCTATAATATGCAAGGGATGACGAAAATGATTCTCGAGGTTTTGGCGATGCTGAAATGGTGAAGGTATAAAACAAGAAAGAGCATCAAGTGTTGATGGTTAACAAGACCACTAGTTTCAAGAAAAAAGGTAAGGGAAAGAAAGGGAACTTCAAGAAGAATGGCAAGCAAGTTGTCACTCCCGTGAAGAAGCACAAAGTTGGACCTAAGACTGTAACTGAGTGCTTCTACTAAAGGAAATGGTCATTGGAAGCGGAACTACCCCAAATATTTGGCGGATAATAAGGATGGCAAAGTGAACAAAGGTATATTTGATATACATGTTATTGATGTGTACCTTACTAGTGCTCGTAGTAGTCCCTGGGTATATGATGCATGTTTGGTTGCTAAGATTAGTAACTCGAAACAGGACTTGCAGAATAAATGGAGACTAGTTGAGGGTGAAGTCACGATGTGTGTTGGAAGTGGTTCCAAGATTGATATGATCATCATCGCATGCTCCCTATACTTTCGGGATTAGTGTTGAACCTAAATAAATGTTATTTGGTGTTTGCGTTGAGCATGAACAAGATAGGATCATGTTTATTGCAATACGGTTATTCATTTAAGACAGAGAATAATTGTTATTCTGTTTACATGAATAAAACCTTCTATGGTCATACACCCAATGTTAATGGTTTATTGTATCTCGATCGTAGTGATACACATATTCATAATATTGATGCCAAAAGATGCAAAGTTGATAATGATAGTGCAACATACTTGTAGCACTGCTGTTTAGGTCATATTGGTGTAAAGCGCATGAAGAAACTCCATGCTGATGGGCTTTTGGAAACACTTGATTATGAATCATTTGATACTTGCGAACCATGCCTCATAGGCAAGATGACTAAAACTCCGTTCTTCGGAACAATGGAGCGAGCCAATGACTTATTAGAAAGAATACATACTGATATATGTGGTCTGATGAGTGTTGAGGCACGCAGCGGGTATCATTATTTTTTGACCTTCACAAATGATTTGAGCAGATATGGGTATGTCTACTTAATGAAACACAAGTCTTAAACATTTGAAAAGTTCAAAGAATTTCAGAGTGAAGTGGAGAATCATCGTAACAAGAAAATAAATTTCTACGATCTGATCGCAGAAGCAGATATTTGAGCTATGAGTTTGGCCTTCATTTAAACAATGTGGAATTGTTTCACAACTCACGCCACCTAGAACACCACAGCATAATGGTGTGTCTGAACCGTACTTTATTAGATATGGTGCGATATATGATGTCTCTTACTGATTTACCACTATCATTTTGGAGTTATGCATTAGAGACAGCCGCATTCACATTAAATAGGGCACCGTCTAAATCCGTTGAGACGACATTGTATGAACTGTGGTCTGGCAAGAAACCTAAGTTGTCGTTTCTTAAAGTTTGGGGTTATGACACTTATGTCAAAAGGCTTCAGCCTGATAAGATCAAACCCAAATCAGAGAACTGCGTCTTCATAGGATACCCTAAGGAAACAATTGGGTACACCTTCTACCACAGATCCGAAGGCAAGATCTTTTATTGCCAAAAATGGAACCTTTCTAGAGAAGGAGTTTCTCTCGATAGAAGTGAGTGGGGGGAAAGTAGAACTTGATGACGTAATTGTACCTTCTCTCAATTTGGAAAGTAGCTCATCAGATAAATCCGCTTCCATGATGCCTACACCAACTAGAGAGGAAGCTAATGATAATGATCATGAAACTTCAGATCAAGTTACTTCTGAACCTCGTAGGTCAACTAGAGCACGATCCGCACCAGAGTGGTATGGTAATCCTGTTCTGGAAGTCATGTTACTAGACCATGGCGAACCTATGAACTATGAAGAAGCTATGATGAGCCCAGATTCCGATAAATGCCTTGAGGCCATGAAATCTGAGATAGGATCCATGTATGAGAACAAAGTGTGGAATTTGGTGAACTTGCCCGATGATCGGCAATCCATAGATAATAAATGGAGACTGACACTGGTAGTAACATTACTGTCTACAAAGCTCATTCACCGCAAAAGTTTTTCGACAAGTTCAAGAGGTTGACTACGATGAGACTTTCTCAACCGTTATGATGCTTAAGTCTGTCCGAATCATGATAGCAATTGCCGCATTTTATGAAATCTGGCAAATGGATGTCAAAACTACATTCCTTAAATGGATATCTCTAAGAAGAGTTGTATGTGATGCAACCAAAAGGTTTTGTCTATCCTAAAGGTGCTAACAAAGTGTGCAAGCTCCAGCGATCCATCTATGGACTGGTGCAAGTATCTCGAAGTTGGAATATACGCTTTGATGAGGTGATCAAAGCATATGGTTTTATACAGACTTACGGTGAACCCTGTTTTTACAAGAAAGTGAGTGGGAGCTCTGTAGCATTTCTGATATTATATGTGATTGGAAATGATGTAGAATTTTTGGATAGCATAAAATGATACTTGAATATGAATTTTTTAGTGAAAGACCTCGGTGAAGCTGCTTACATATTGGGCATCAAGATCTATAGAGATAGATCAAGACGCTTGATAAGACTTTCAATGAATACATACCTTGACAAGATTTTGAAAGAGTTCAAAATGGATCAGTCAAATAAGGAGTTCTTACATGTATTGCAAGGTGTAAAGTTGAGTAAAGACTCAAAGCCTGACCTCGGGAGAAGATAGAGAGAGAATGAAAGTCATTCCCTATGCCTCAGCCATAGGTTCTAGAAAGTATGCCATGTTGTGTACCGGACCAGTTGTGTGCCTTGCTATGAGTTTGGCAAGGGGGTACAATAGTGATCCTGGAGTGGATCACTAGACACCGGTCAAAATTATCCTTAGTTACCTTAAAGAGGACTGAGGAAATGTTTCTCGGTTATGGAGGTGATAAAGAGTTCGTCATAAAGAGTTATGTCAATGCAAGCTTTGACACTGATCTAGATGACTCTAAGTCTCAATCTAGATACGTATTGAACGTGGGAGCAATTAGCTTGAGTAGCTCCAAGCAGAGCATTGTAGACATAGAAATTTGGAAAATATATACGGATCTGAATGTGGCGAACCCGTTGACTAAACTTCTCTCACAAGCAAAACATGATCACACCTTAGTACTCTTTGGGTGTTAATCACATGGCGATGTGAACTAGATTATTAACTCTAGTAAACCCTTTAGGTGTTGGTCACATGGCGATGTGAACTATGGGTGTTAATCACATGACGATGTGAACTATTGGTGTTAAATCACATGGCGATGTGAACTAGATTATTGACTCTAGTGCAAGTGGGAGACTGAAGGAAATATGCCCTAGAGACAATAACAAAGTTGTTATTTTATATTTCCTTATTTCATGATAAATGTTTATTATTCATGTTATATTGTATTGACCGGAAACTTGATACATGTGTAGATACATAGAAAAAATACCGTGTCCCTAGTAAGCATCTACTAGACTAGCTCGTTGATCAAAGATGGATAAGTTTCCTAACCATAGACATATGTTGTCATTTGATAAATGGGATCACATCATTAGGAGAATGATGTGATGGACAAGACCCATTCGTTAGCTTAGCATTATGATCGTTCAGTTTTATTGCTATTGCTTTCTTCATGTCAAATACATATTCCTCCGACTATGAGATTATGCAACTCCCGGATATCGAAGGAATGCCTTGTGTGCTATCAAACATCACAACGTAACTGGGTGATTATAAAGATGCTCTACAGGTATCTCCGAAGGTGTTTGTTGGGTTGGCATAGATCGAGATTAGGATTTGTCACTCCGAGTATCAGAGAGGTATCTCTGGGCCCTCTCGGTAATACACATCATAAGAAGCCTTGCGGGCAAAGTGACTAATGAGGTAGTTGCAAGATGATATATTACGGAACGAGTAAAGAGACTTGCCGGTAATGATATTGAACTAGGTATGAAGATACCATCGATCGAATCTCGGGCAAGTAACATACCGATGGACAAAGGGAATAACGTATGTTGTCATAACGGTTCGACCGATAAAGATCTTCGTAGTATATGTGGGAGCCAATATGAGCATCCAGGTTCCGCTATTGGTTATTGACCGGAGAGGTGTCTCGGTCATGTCTACATAGTTCTCGAACCCGTAGGGTCCGCACGCTTAACATTCAATGACGATATTGTATTATATGAGTTATGTGATTTGGTGACCGAATGTTGTTCGGATTCCCGGATGAGATCCCGGAGGGTACCGGGCAACCCCGACAAAGATATGTGCTTAATGGGCTGAGGGAGGGACAGACCAGCCCACAAGGGGCTGGTCTGCCCATTTCCTTGCCGCAGGCCCTAGAGGAAGGAAAGGAAGGGTGCCACCTCTTCCTGCCTTTCCCCCTTGATGGGAGAAAGGAAAAAGGGGGGCCACCTCCTCCTTCCTTCCCCTCATCACCAAAAGAAGGAAAGGGGGCACCGACCTAGGGCAGGAGCCCAAGTAGGATCCCTCCTACTTGGGGCGTCCCTAGGGCTGCTCCCTCTCCCTCCCACCTATATATATGAGGGGGGAGGTGCCTAGAAGAGACACCAACAATCGTTAGCCGTGTGTGGCGCCCCCTCCACAGTTTACGCCTCCGGTCATATTCTCGTAGTGCTTAGGCGAAGCCCTGCACAGATAACTTCACCATCACCGTCACCACGCCATCATGCTGACGAAACTCATCTACTTCCTCGACACTCTGCTGGATCAGGAGTTCGAGGGATGTCATCGAGCTCAAGGTGTGCAGAACTCGGAGGTGTCGTACGTTTGGTACTTGATAGGTCGGAATGAGAAGAAGTTTGACTACATCAACCGCGTTATCAAAACGCTTCTACTTTCGGTCTACGAGGGTACATAGACACACTCTCCCCCTCTCGTTGCTATGCATGTCCTAGATAGATCTTGCGTGAGCGTAGGATTTTTTTTGAAATTGCATGCTACGTTCCCCAACAGAAAATGTTTCCGGAGGTGTTTTTTAGAAGGCTTTTATATTTAATTTAAGGACGCGACTAATCACCAGTCGACTGGACGATAAACATCATATCAGCACGATCGTACAACCGCGTCCCTCCCGTGCGCGACCCACTTTAGCAGAGCCACCCAGGACCTAGCCTTCTTTTGCGAGGCCCACCACGTGCAACGCATGAGGCCCAAGACAGAAAAAACAGCCCCTTTGGCCCACCTTCCCCCTGCACCTGACTTACCACCCCAAAACCTAGTTTCTTACCTCCATCACAATAAACAGCCACCTGCCCCGATCTGTTCTCTCCTCTCTTCCCGACACGCCTCCATCGCCGGCGACCTGCATCCCAGATCCGATCCACCAGAAAAACCCACGAAAAACACTACCAAACACAAGGATTTGAGAGAGGGCCTGGTTTACCACAACAACAACACAAGGGTTACCGCATGCTACTAGGACAAATACATCAGTTCATCTCAATTTCACCATCATTAGGCCAAAAAGCAAGGAGGTAAGTGATTCAACCTCTATACACATGCTGCATTTGCATTTCGTACCAATAAAATCAAGGGGAAAACATGGGGAAAGAACAACAAGAACTAAATAAGAAAGCCAAAAAGATGCAGAAAAAGGTAGCCCTTTTACTGCATGTGTGTAATTCCTCGGTTGTAATAGAGTTACCATTCAAATTTAGTCACGTTACCAACAAAAATTGAATAAATTTTCCTCTTTTACAGCCAAAAATTTGGTAAAATTGATCCATGTTCCTACCTCCAGATTACATCATTGAGTTACCATCATAAATCCTTATAGGTTATCATCATCACTCTATTAAGCTATCTTTTTTGAAGCATGTTAGAACTACATGTATGAAATTTCTCATTAATAACTGAGTTGCCATTTCGATTGAATATAGATTACCAGAGTGTGTGCATTGAGTAATCAGCATCCTTTAACACTTATTCAACATAAAAAAGATCCTTGTTTATTGAACAAGTTATCATGCTAATTCATTACAATTTACCAGGAAGTCTCATAACCAAAGGTGCTAAAACACTACAAGAATACCATGTGTTGATTTACATTGTTGCCACCAGAATATTTTGATAAAGAAATGATGTTGATTAAATGAGGTTGATAGGAACTATCGCTGTCATTCTCCCATACGCTGGTTACTCCCAAAATGATACCTGTTATAAAAAGAAGTAATCAGTGCAGAAAAACAAAAAATATATAGTTGTTGCGAAAAAATAATCAAAATTGCTTGTAAGTGTGGAATTGATGGATGCAATTGTATGTGCTAGCAGGTGCTGCAACACAAAAAAATGGCGCATGACAACGGGGGTAATGTGGATATCATGATGTGTGGTGTGGGGATAAACCAACAGTGTGAATATGCACACACGGCAAGCTTTAGTTCTGCCAACAACAACAAAACAGACGGAGGTAAAAACATTTACCATGCTACCACATTTTTATACACAGACTTGTTACCATCATACTTGAATTGTAACTACCACCTATGTTATTTACAACTACCACATTCACCATGAATCAGTTCACAATCACCAAGCTTGATGCACACAAAAAAAGTTACCATGAAATTAGGTAGAATTACTACTCTTACTACGTACGAATTATCATTGTGATCTGTATTACAAATGGAACTACATGCTTTCACTTTACAGCTACAGAAACATCTTAATGCATGCAAACTTTACCAAGCAATTGGAGTACAAGTTACCACTAGTTTTGGCGTGCAGAAATATAACACAAATTAACAACTTCAAAAACATTACACGTGCTACATCTAGAAGCAACTCAATGGTCTGAGAGACAAGCAAAGAACCGACTACTAGAAGCATAGGGGAGAGAAAGCTTCTTTGATCATTCAGTCAGCAAGCCAGTGAGTCCAGAAACAGGAGGAGAGAATGCTGAACAGGGAGACAAAAACACTAAGGCATACTCCACACAGAAGCCTCCTAATGAAACGATGAAGTTTGATACTTTTGAGGAAGCTTATGATCACTACAAGCAATATGCACTCATACATGGGTTTGGAATGAGACTAGAATACAGAAAAACAATTAAAGACAATACTATAAGCAGAGTCCTCTTGGTTTGTGGGAAATACAGCAAGCCAAAAGCAAACAAGGAGGAGATAGAGGATGTGCAGGACCCAAAAGGCATCGTGAAGAAGAGGAAAAGAGGGAAGGTTGTGAGGTCGGGATGTCTGGCCCACCTTTACATCACCCACATGGATGCGTGGTGGAGAGTCAAGCGCTTCAACGATGACCACAACCACCCTCTAATAAGAAAGCCGTCCTTGACAGAGTTCCTATCATCACATAGGAATATTCCAAAGGATGAGCAGGACTTCTTGAAGATATTGCATGGATGCAACATAGAGACAGCAAGACAGATGCAACTAATGTCATGGTTCTATGGGTCTCCTAAATATGTACCATACACGACAAAGGACATCGCAAACCAGCGAGCTAAATTCCGCATGGAGTACCGCCATGCTGATGTGGGGAGAACAATATCATACTTCCAAGATATCAAGGCACAAGATCTAGATTTCTATTAGAGAATAAAGCTTGATGATGAGGACAGAGTGAAATTTTTGTTCTGGATAGATGGTGCACCGCACAGGGCATATGCTAGATACAATGATGCCATCTCATTCGACACAACATACATGACAAACATGTACAAGATGCCATGTGCGCCCTTCATTGGCATTAATAACCATGGGCAGTCAATCCAGTTTGGTTGTGGGTTTGTTCGAAATGAACTATTTGGTAACTTTGTGTGGTTGTTTAATGCATTCTTGCATGCAATGGGTGGAATTGCGCCAAAGAACATAATAACAGCTCAAGATTTTGCAATGAGCAGTGCTATTGATGAGGTGCTCATCGGGATAGTACACAGGAATTGCCGCTGGCATATAATGAAAAAAGCACAGGAGAAGCTTGGGAAGCTGATGGCTGACGATGAGCCACTAAACAATGCATTCAAGGATTGTGTTGACAACAGCTTGACTGGTATTTTACTTCCTACCCTCACTAACTTAAAACACAAGAAATGGGTTTACATGCATGATATCAACAATTATCATGTGATAAGGTGACAGGTTACTAGAGGATTATAACAAAATTACCTACATTAATTATTTTCTGTACTACCCATATCATGTTCATGTTTATTGAACGCATTTGAGTTGTTCTCCCCACTATTTACAACAAAAAATTTCAATCACCAGCTAGTGGTGATTGATAGGAATCTCTTTTTGTTGCTAGTTAAAAATGTTGCTTGTACTACACACACAGAGTGGTATTCGCTGTGGACAAAAAAAATCATCTTGTGTGTAGAGTACTTACCATGATGCTTGAACTAAAGTAACCAAGTGTGTGTGATAGAATTATCAACAGCAATGGTGTTCCTAGTTACCAATATGTTTGAACCAAGGTTACCATCCTTCAATACTTGATGTTACCATGTTTATGTTATGAATGAAGTTGAGGAGTTTGAGTACAAGTGGTTGGTGATGATGGAAGCGTATGGCCAGACCGACAACGAGCATTTCCAGTGGTTGTGGGAGAACAGGAAGTGTTGGGTCCTGGTATACTATATGCACGATTTTTTTCCATTCTTGCAGACCACGGCAAGAAGCGAGGGTTTTAACTCTGTGCTCAAGAAGTATGTCAACTCAAACAACTCACTGGTCGAATTCGCACAATAGTACACTGCGATACAGGATAAGGTGATGGCTAGCGTGTCAAAAGAGCAATTGGAAACAGTGTACAAAGAAACCAAAATGTACTGATGAACCCACTGGAGATGCAGGTGCGGGGGTTGTACACACATGACCTGTTTTGCAAGTTCCAGGTGGAGATGAAGGTGAAATCAGCCTACAGATGCGACACATTGGATGATGGTACTTTCAAGGTTAGCTCCGTGCGGGGGATAATACCAAAACATGGAGACAGGGACTGCCATGTGCAAGCAAACATGGATGAAGAGACATACTCGTGTACTTGCTGCAAGTTTGATCGTGATGGACTACTGTGCGCACACGTACTACGAGTTATGGATCAGATTGGGGTGTACGAGATACCTGAAAAGTACATCCTAAAGAGGTGGACCTGGGATCTAGAGGAGGATCTTATTCAACTTAATTTCGAACAGACAATAGTTAAGAAGTCGATGCCAGAGGAGGGGAAAAGCGTCATGCGATACACGTCAATTCTTAAAGAATTGAAGGCATCAGCCAAAGACGCTTGCCTAACAGATGACGGGACCATATTGGCAAGAAAACACGTGTATAATTTCAAGTAGGAGCTTGAAACCCTGAAGAACAATCAGCTTAGAAAAGAAAGAAATGAAAAGGAAGAAGCAATAGGATGGTTTCAAGGACAGCCCGATCCCTGCTCGATACCTGTGGGGCGGGTGAATGAAGACAACTCCGTCACACAGCACCAAAATGCTCCCGATGCAAAGCAACAGGAGAACCCAGCCACACAGCAAACAAGTGCCACTAATGTGTAGCGACAGGAGAACCCCGCCACACAACAAGAAAGTGCTAGTAATGTGAAGCGACAGGGTAACCCCGCCACACAGCAAGAAAGTGTGCGTGTGACGATACATGCTAGCAAAAAAATCATGCTTTTGTCATCCAGCCCCCACATCCTGATGCACCTCCGTCCTCAAACACAAAGTTGATACTAGACCCTCCCAAGACTACAACGAAGGGGCGGCCAAAGTCAAAAAGGAAGAAGTCAGGTTTTGGGATTGCAAAACCCAAGGCAAAAAGGAAATGTGGTGTGTGTGGGAGTCTGGACCATGACAAACGCAAATGCAAATCTCCCCTAGCAAGATAAATGAAAGAAGGCGCTATGAAAAGGGAAGATGGTGGCTACATTCTTTCCATGGACCATAATGTGCAAGCTACAAGCCCCATAACATTCTAGTTATCAGCATTGTATCATGGATTTATCGTGGCTTTGTAATGCAAAAAAGTGTATATCTATATTTTATGCAAGCTATCAGTACCCTATTATGCCAGTTACCAGCAATATATGATGGAATTGTCATGGATTTGTAAATCCAAAAAATTTATATCTACATTTTTTGAAGGCTACCAGCACTGCATTGTATTACTTATGAACAAAAGATTACGCCTGCTTGGACTTCTAAAAATTAGAATCAAGTAATCCCGATCTTCAACCAGAAGATGATTGCAGTTATCAAATAAAATGTGATCCAAATTATAATGATAGCAGTGAATTTATCATCTGGTCAGTGACTTAGGACTGTGTATACTATAGTAATACAACATGTCAACACTTTGCTCCATGACGTTGTCATGACAGATTCATGCAAAAAAGTTATCAGCACATTTTGTAGAAGTTATCACACTGTCGTAAAAAAAATATCACCTCATCACCCACTGCCAAACAGATGATAACGCCACTGCTTGCAATTGTTTTGATCATGATCTAACCACCTCAATGTCAAAAAAAATTGAAGAGCTGGAATTTGATCATGAGTTAAGGCCGAAACATTTTTGCCATCCCACACCTCAAGATACGTGTAGGAAAAAATCCACAATCAATGCTGAAACATTTGTGATGAAAAAAACAACACACAATCAGTTTAATTGGAGTTTGCGACCGGGTCAATTTACCCTGATAAGAACATATAGTGGGGTGTTAAAAAGAGAGTGAATAATCCACAAGTAACCCATTATCCTATTTCAACACATCAATGTATACAAGTTCATAGTCCTGAATCTACTTATGTGAGTCCTTGTAATTTATCAACCAAGCCTTCTTTATAGCATTCATGTATCTTGTCACATGGTCGAGAAGAGAAGGACTATCTTGTTCACGCAATGAATCTAGAACTTCGAACCGCTTCGCCCTGAGATTTAGTGACAACACATACCAATGCCCGTCATTTGGACCGAGGCCCAACTTTTGCAAAGCAAGGAATAGCAGCTGCAAAAAATTAAAAGGCAGTAAGCATGGAAGGAGAGAAAGAAACAAAATTACCAAGATAACAAATGGTCATGAAATTCACATGGGAGACAACTAGAAAAAAATTATCAGGGCATAAAGGTCAAAGTTGCCAGTGTGCATGAAAGAGGTTATCATGACATGGAGAACAAACAATGTCAGGGTAAAAAAATAAAATAAGACTACTGATATTAATAGGATGTTACCAAGACACTAACTGTAAAGTTACCAGGACCAGAAAACATAACATACCAGGTCCAGCAAACATAACATACCTGATCCTGATGACTAAGAATGTAAAACTGATCCCGTCAGAAATACTTCAATAGACACTTGGATGTGAAGTCTCCTATCAACAGATACACAGACAACACCCAAGGGAAGATGAGCCTGTTTGGGGTTTCCTTACGCTGAAGAATGCGAACATGTAACTCAGCAATGCTGGTTGATAGTTGCCCAATTCCCTTCACACAATTGGCAAGCTCACCGAGGGTGACCCACCTACCATCAATGTTGATGACCCTAACACTACAAATACAAAAAAAAAGATTTAAAAATACATTTCAAAAAATGGCACACAAATAATGATTTATGTTTAAAAAAATGAGAAAATGATGGAAACATACTCTTTAATCTTAGAGTTAGAATCAGTAGTATGCTTGACAACTTCATTGTAAACAAACTCTTCCTCCTCGGTCGGTGTGAGGGTGGAAAAATACGGGAGCAGGTATTTGGACGGGTGGGTGACCCTAACTTTCTGAATAAAGGATTTAGGGGTTGAACTGCGTACTAAATGCTCTGTGCGAGGTGGTAACTCTGGTGTAACAAATGTTGGACTTTGAGGGTTGTCTGGTAAAAATAGAAAAAACATAACTAAGATGTATAATGTAACAAGGACATGAGTAAAGCAAAAGGTCAAAAAAAAACATTGAGAACATGAGTTATCTGCAAAAGGGAGAAAGAATTATCAAGTGGTGGGTCAAAACTTATCAACTGCCACATGTTTTAATTATCAAGTGGTGGTCCATAGTTGAAAACCAAAGAAAGGGGTTTATGCAAGGGTTGCAATGTTCATGGAGCAGAAAAAATCACCTATTTGAACATTAGATTTCCCTTTTAATGTTGTATTGGCATGTTCAAATTCTTCCCACCACATGAGAACCTCATCATCGTCAATCTCGACATCATACACTTGCACACGACCACCTTCCGGTGTTACATAAATAAAGAAAGAGCGATGAGGACATGAACAATAGTGATAAACAAGATAATATATTAAAAGAAACAAGTATTAAAAATTGAGACAATATACAATAAGTTATCAGGCCCACATTATAGAAAATACCAGGTGATGTGAATGTGGATTACCAGCACACTGGTATGGGCTTTTTAAAAGAACAAATTAGATAGCACTGGTGCATAATGAGGAACAGATGTGATAACATCAAAACATGTATTAAAAAGAAGACCAGAAAGAATTGTATAGCCTAGAATTGGTAAAGAATATATATGTGGCTAGAGTTATCATGTCAATGGTTCATAAATTATCAGGATTTGAACATTTGAGTTACCAAGATAGTGTCAAATAGACTTATCAGGGTAATTAAAAAATGAGGGAATAATAAAAAATTTCAGATGAATAAGAGTACACACCTGCTACTACCAGTGCAGTAATGTTTTGTAAGCATGACAACAAATTAAGGAAAATAAATAGGCAATGATAGGAGATGTATGTATCACGCGCTTACTAAAGTTAGTAACGGATAAAAGTTAGTAACGGATAACTTCAGCTTTCAAAACTAACAAAGTTACCAGGGGGAAGAGGTCGGAGTTATCATCTATGCTAGCATCGTACAAAATATTGTAGGGAACACAACAGAAATATATATTTCGGGTACTGAAAGCACAGATGTTCATTTACATCACACAAAAGCATAGAAGTAGTATTACAATCATCCATACACACGAAAGCATAGCTAATTCCAAACAAATAAATAACGGGAGCACACCAAACCACAAACAGAAGATGTACACTAACATATGTCAATTCATCACTCTCGCTGCAGAAAGTGAATACGCAAGGTCTTCATTTACCAGAGTTGGATGGCGGAGCCCAAGCAACCAGTTGCGCATTGGCAACTTTCACCACTGTCTTGCCCTTGGAGCCAGTAGCAACAGGAGATGCAAGCCCTAGAACAGCGACAGGGCCAGTAGCTGGTGCTGCAGGTGGTACTTGAGCCGATGGTGCTGCCACAGGTGCTTCTGGTGCTGCAGGTGGAACTTGATCCGATCCCTTTGTCGCCAATTCTTCTGGTACTGCAGGTGGTACTTGAGCCGATGGCGCCACCGCTGATGCTTCTGGTGCTACAGGTGGAACTTGAGCCAATGCTGGTGCAGCTTGAACCGTTAGAGTTGCTTTAGTAGATGGTGGCACTTGTGGATTCGCACCAAAGATGGCATCAAGCCCAAGAGAGCAGCTGGGTGGCATCAAATTACCATTGTATTCTCCAGCTCCAGGGGTGCTCGACTCCAACACAGGGTCAGCTACTGCAACAAACACCAAAAGTAACACACAAATTGAAAAAAATGCATCAGGTAAACATGAAGTGGACATTGTATTTGTTAATGTCAGAACATTAACTTGAGTTATCATGGCTTAAATAGACAAGTTATCAACAGAAGAAAGTGAAGTTACCAACCTGTGGCCGCAGGATTCTGGGCATCATTCTCTTGACCTCCAGCTAAGCCATATCAATAGGCATATTGACTCGGGTACCTCCCACAACTTCTTCAATGACATGAACGGCTACAACGAAAAAAGATTTAACACATCGTCAACATAAATCATCATTACATACAAGAAAAAAAGGTGATGGGAGACAAAAATACCTTCAACTTCATCATGCCCTACATTGGCAACGACTTCATTTTCACATTCAACAGCCCCAGCCGCGTTGGCGATATCTTCAACAACAGTAGTAACAGTTGCTGCAGCAAGCTGATCTACAGTGTCATCAGAAACACCAGCTGATGTCGCCGCAACAACATCAGATGCACCCTTGCTAGCTGCTGCTGCTTTATCAGGCGGAGATGTCACCGCAAGAGATTCATCAAGATGGATAACTTCTGTTGTCTCTGATGATGTTGTCTGCGACAATGTTACCCTTAGTCATGGAGAGGATCTGGTCTTGGCGAATTGCACCTTTTTCATAGCGGATTTATCTTTTAAACGACTGAAAAATGGGTACACAAGAGTAGTAGTGAGATTACAAATGTTCTTAAACCTAAGTTACCGCATCTTAAAAAGAAAAAAATATGTGACATACTTCAGGTGTAACTAACACCAAGGGAAAAAATACAAAGTTATCAAGGACTAGACATATAAAGTTATCAAATGATATGAACAAAAAAACAGCAATTTGTTTTGTATAACTGCAAACAAGAAAGGTATGTAAAAACATTTTTCCTGATACAGTTGGTGAACCCTTAGCAGCAGCAACTTGTTTCATAGGTGTACTGCATGAAAAAAAATAACCAAATGTTACAAGCATAACAGTTACTAAGATTGGTAGCTCTAAATTATCTGGGGGGCATATTTGAGTTATCAATGTTCATCAAAATAAGTTATCAGACAAAAAGAACAAAATAATCAGCGTGTTGGTAGGTGTAAAACATAACTATAGTTTCAGTGCACATGAAAATAGTATAGAAAAACAGAAAAGAACTACTGAACATAAACGAAAGTAAGAATGTGAATACATTTTTACTGGTGCAATCTTTGAATCCTTAGCAGCAGCAAATTGTTTTCCAGGTGCCCTGCAAGGTAAATATGAGCAAGTTAATTATTAGCATGAAATTACCTAAACTACCATACTCAAACAACTGGATTTACCATGTTGTATCAGGCGCAACATTAATAAAAAAGACCATGGAAAAAATCATTCACCTGCGTGGGGCCTCCTTCCGCATGGTGGATAGTGGGACGGCGACACCAGTTCCCTTTTCAGCCACACGTATACCAGGCTCCTGGACCACAACTTTCTTCGCAGCTAAATGAATTTCAGCTGCTGACAATGCATTTGGTGAAGACGACCTTTGCAATGGGCTGGGGGGCACAACTGGTGAAGTTGGACGGAACGGCACAGTTGGTGAAGCTAGAAGGGGGGGTGATGGTAGCCTCAGTTTCTTGTGCCTCTGGTAAGCCAATTTTTTTCAGAAGCTGAGAACCACACCGCTTGACAGAAGATTCAGTGGCCGCCTCAGCTTGTGTGTCTGTCAGACCTTGCTGGCTAAGCCCTCCATCACCTGATCCGACTGATGCTGCGTGAGAGGTGCTAGTGAGCATGATCTAAGACTCATTGAGGTTCTGTAGCGACCAGACCTTAAACGGTTAAGTCTTTGTGCATCAGTGTCATCCCTGAATCGGTAATGCTGACACGCACAGTACTCGAGGAATTATAACAGAGTTTCAATCACACACTTATTACATCGAGTCCTCATAAAGAGTATGATTACATAAAAATATCATGGCTGAGGGCCATCTAAACTAGATAACTGCGGAAGCTTCGAGGGTAAATGAGTCCATCAACTCCAACGGCATAGCTGAGTGCAAAACAACGACCTATCGCACCTTATTCGTCGTCTGAATAGTCTACAACATGAAATGTTGCAGCCCAAAACGGGCCAGCACATGCAATATGCTGGCAGAGTTACACTATAAGGCAATGAAATGCAAGAACTATATCTACATGCAATATTTGGCTGGTGGAGGCTGTAAGTTTCATGGTTTTGCATAAAGCTAGTTTTTCCCTACAACAAAGGAATAAATTTATTTAACTACTCCCAAGTTGCCCATTATTTGAGAAGGTAACCCCAACTCAAATCCCAATTAGAATTATCATCATTAACCCAAATTAAATTAATTAAAGTAACATGATGCAATCACATCAATAGTTTCAAGTACTAGATACTCAAGATGTCCATAGCCGGGGACACGGCTAACCATGATTAGTTTATACACTCTGTAGATGTTTGTGCACTTTTCCCCACAAGACTCGACCGAATCCATGATTGGATGATCGAGACATAGCCTTTCTGAAGCATTAACTCTGTACTCCGGGTAGACAGTACCACCTACACCCCCTACATCTGCTAGTCTACCTCTTCAAGAGCTCACGCAACTTACTCATCTATGCCAGAGCCCATAATGGCTTGTGGCTGCACACGGAAGTTTATAGCATGAATAATCTTATGATCCCTTTGAGCCTGGGTGGCATTCCATAGGATAATCACACGGGTACTCCGGGATTTCCAAAAAACAGGCAACACTGGGTTCCCCAGGTACCTCAAACATTCCACCCAGATGTATATTAAAGTTGCCACCTTAATGTTATCCATAATTAAAATAACTCTCAAACTTTCGTGTGTGAATCACAATCCAATCCCCATCTACGAGCATGGCTAAGCAATAATAAGCATAACGTATATTCCCGGGGTGATCAAAAGGTATTAGGTTCCTACCTCAAGCACTACAACCAAAACCACATGTTCCCAATCCTACTCATGCAAATATTTGAGCGGCAATACTAATGCATAGTAAAAACTGGTAATAAAAGGGTATGATCAAAATGTAACTTGCCTTGCTGACGGTCTGCAAACTCTAGAGATTTGTAGTAACAAGCTTCGCACTCCGGTTAATCTAGCGTAGACAAACAATAGCATACATAAGCAATCACTCAGACGAAACATGAGAAAAACCGATAAAAGATCCAAATCGAACACGAAACAAGCAAACGACTTAAACTAACAAGAGTCAAAACCTAACAGCAATATTAACATGTGAGTTAGATCTTAGCAGTAGGTACATGTGATTAGCTATGATTTACAAAAAGATTCAACTCAAACGGAGCAACGAAACTCAAAATACGAATAAAACAAGATCGTTTACTAATCTGAACTAAAGTCAAATTTATAGTACCAAAATCAAGTTCAAGTTGGTTACCTGGAAAGGAAAGAATGATACGAAGATTTAGGCGCTGCTTTCATCTAATTTGGATAAACGAGCAAAAATTTATGCTAGTTTAAAGATCAGGGGCTAATTCACGATAAAAATAATCACGGATAGGTCCCTGGCCAAAAATAAACTAAAAAACAAAATTTACGGCTCGAAAGTTTGCTATCTGAACTTAACCGACGAAAAGCGTTCGTTAAAACAAACGAACAAACGGATGTTCGTTAAATAATAAAACCGAAAACTAAACCGAATCGTAAAACCAAGAAAAACTAGGGTTTGACCGGTTCGTACCGACTCGTCGGCGACGGTCGATGGCGGCGGGCGACGACGCGGACGTCAGGAGATGGCGTGGGCGGCGCGGCTCCGCGGGTGGCGCTGGGTGGTGGTGCGGCACGCGGGCGGCGGCGGGGATTAGCGAGGCGAGAGGAGGCGGGGCGGCGGCTTATAAGGAGAGGGGGGCCGACCTCGACTTGGGGAAGGGGGCGCGTGGAGGCGGCGCGGGAGAGGAGTCGAGCTCGGACTCCCTCCGGCGAACGGTGGCGGTGACGCTCGGGACTCCGGTACCGAGCCGGTTGGGCTGGCGCGGCGCTTGGCCGGCTAGGCTTCGACCCAGTCGGCCGGAGACTCTCTCTCTTTTTTTTAATAATTTTGCCCGAATAAAATTCCTAATAAAATATAAAAAAAATTCTAAAAATTCCAAAAATAATTTTCGTCGTCTAAATAAAATATTTAGAACAAAGTGAACATTTTTCTAGCCTAAAAATGCAATTTTCAAAAATGCATATTTTTCTAATAAAAATAAAATAGCAAATAAATCATAATTTGATTTTAAAATTCTTTCTCCAATATTTCTCTTAATTTCAAGAATTCATATTATATTCTCTCATTTAATTTAAATGTTGGAAACAATTGGAGAGAAAAATAATAATATCAAATTGATCCTTTCTTCAAATTTGAAATAAATTCAAATATGATTTTTGTGAAACCTCCAACTCTCCCCTTGGGTCCTTGAGTTGCTTAAGATTTGTAGGATCTCAACCAGATGCAAGAATAAATATGATATGCATATGATGATCTATGTATAACATCCAAATTGAAAATTCGGATGTTATAGGTTCTCATCGACAGGGCGGACAGGCATGTCTTCAACATCTGGTCCCGTGTTCTCATGAGCTTTGACAGTTGCATCATCCAGATGTGTGGTGTCATCATCAGCGAGACCGCTGCCCGTATCTACATTCGCGGTACCACTACCTGAAGCAACGAAAGGATCGTTACAGCAACGACGAACAACTCGATAATCCATATCATCACCATCGTCATCATCATCGGAGTCTTCATTAGACTTAGCATCATTGCCTCCGTGATACTCGTCATCACTATTAGAATCTTCAGCAACATTCTTTCCAGGGCTTTCTGGCCACCTACCTTGCGTTGAGCGCATGGTCCTTGCCGTTGTACGGGCAGCAGAAGAAAGAACATTCAATCCAGCGTCTAGCTGAGGGGACGCATCTGAATGGCCCTATCATCCAAAGCGGTAAATGATTGCACAAGATTGCCTAGTATTCCAGCCATGGCAGATGTGAACCGAGCAACTATCTGAGTTGATCTGGCAAATTTCCGTTCAATAGAAAAAATGCAAAAAATAAAAGTAAATAGTAGGTTATCACCAAAATGCAACAAAAGTTATCATGAGTTCATGAAAAGCAGACACATGAACAATACCAAACAAAAATGTGTGGTGTCATTGCAGTAAACACATGAATGTATTCATGATTTAACAAATGTTCAGACACCATGAAAATGAAGATCAATATACGAGAAAGCTAAAATAGCACAATTAGATATCAGCAAAAAACTTAAGTTATCAAAGGCTTTACAAAAAAGAACCATCATAGGAATGCAACCAAAGTTATCATGATACCAAGTTATCACAGGAATGTAACAAAGTTATCAAGGCATTACACTAAGAATTGTCAGAAGGTTGCAAACATAATTATTATCCTTTATAGATGATATGACACATTGGAAACAACAATATCTGATGGCATTACTAAAGAGTGTCAAGTTGACATCAAAAGAGGGTCACCACATTGAGTGCAACAAATAAGTTATCAGCCTATGAAAAACATAGAATAGCAAAAAGACAAAAACGAGGTTACATGCTCACCTCCTGACTGCAGCTTGGGGCAGTATGAACACACATAAACTTGTCAAGACCTTCCAGACCACCAAACAGACAGAAATTCATGCCAAACTCAGGCTTCAACTGGAAAAAATGTAGTGACAAGTCAGAAAAGTAACAACAAAAATAATGAAAAGAAAATGCAGTTGCAAAGAAGTGTGTGAACTGAAAAACATAGAGACAGATTACTGGTAGTTTCCCAAAAGAAACTTTGTTAGCCTGAACATCCTTGTTGAGGACAAGAGTTATCAGCTTCTTCGTCCAGACATTGATGGGAAAAGGACCATCAGGCTACGATGCCGAGTCCAGACAGATCAATCGCATGAATGTACAATAGCTGATAAGAAAAAATACATGCGTCATGGTAAACACGAACAAAAATCAGACACAAAATGACAAAAAGATGACAAATGACAAAAACTAAGGTAAGAGGAAAGCATCGTCACTTACATTGTAGAAGAGAAGGCAACCCCGGGTAGGCTTGTGTTTCAGCAGCGCCTTGTGTAGTTCATCAGCAATAAATTTGGGCCAATTCAGATTTTTAATACCATTGATGTCACGCTCCAAGTTGAAAACAAAAAGAAACTGAAGTTCATCGAATGGACCACAAAATCTATGAAAGTTACCACACTTACACACAGTAAAGTTATCAGGCACACAAGAAAGAAAATGACAGAATTACATAACAACTTACCAGCACAGCATACCATCTGGGGCTAACTTTGTTGGAGGTGGTCGGGGCAATGATTGTATTCCCCGCAAGCAAAAGCCACATACGCTTGAATGTATCATCAGAATTTTCAAAACCCTTTATGAGATCAACAAGATCAGTCATTTTAGGGGCATATCCAAGCTCGCCAAACAACTCAAGCCCTAACTCAATATCAGCTTCAGTAGGGAGGTTGTAAGGGACATCATTCTCTCCATGCGGCACGCCCATAACACAATGCACATATTCCTCATTAACCGGAAGCCTGCCTCGCCCTGGTACGACCACCTCACGGGAATCGGGGTCGTACAGATCAGCAAGCGACACACTGAGATTGTTGAATAGATGGTCACACTGGATATTCCGAAGGCTTTTAAAATCCATCTCATCAATGGCAGTCTTCCTGTCATCATTCGTGTCCTTGCATGCTACAAGAAGTGAACTGGGTGAGGCTCTGTTCTGCAGAGGAGGGCATTTCGCCTTTTTTGAAGGAACCTCATCGATTCCATCACCATCTCCTTTTCACTTCCTCGGCATTGTGTCCCTGTCACGTAGGAACAAAAAAGACAAGTGAATGAAACCAATTAGATGACTTGTGAAAAAATGATATCACAAGTAACAACAACATTTATAAACTGGTATTTGACAAAGCAATAATATAGCTGATAAATAAATCAAGCAAAATGCACTTGGTTCACCACACCTGCTAAACTATAGCAAAATAGATGGCACAGGTACATAAAAGCATGTGTAACTGATAAATGAGGCACAATAGTATTGGTAAATTAGAAAGGCAACATCAATTTGATGATGTACAACCAAATTACCAGTGATAAAATTAGCATTGCCACATGGTCATTAATAATCACAACAATGATGTCGGTAAGCATACAAAAAACAACCAAACCATTGAATAAGAAATGAGCATTGTGTTGCATGTAGTTAGACTAGAAAAATACTGGTAACTACAGTACAAGATAATGGTAAGTGCTTGCACATCATCATTGGAGATATCCAAAAAAAGAAATGCAAAGCATTAAAATCACGAGGCTGCAGTCCAAAAAACACAATCTAATGTGGATGTAGCTATTCGAAGAACAATTAGTAATCAGAGCGCGATTGCACCGTTCAAAATTACTGACAACTAGAAATTTAGGCACATAAACAACACCACTCATAAAAAAATTGTTTCAGCAACTGGTATTCAGTGCAATGTCATTGGTAAGTGTAATACCATCATCATGATAATTTAACCATAACAAACAACACCAATAATAGCAGTGCTTCAGCATTTGGTAATTTGAGTGCAATGTCATTGGTAAGTTCAATACAAACATCATGATAATTGAACAGAACAAACATCACATGTAATTCAAGCATTGTAAACATGATAATTAGAGCACCACAAGCCTAATTGATAGACAGACCGCATCAAACAAAACCAACATAACAACATTTTGGGAGTGAACTTAGGGTTACTGTTCAAATCCTCAGCCACTAATGCACATCTTAAAATCCATAAACACCAAACACTATTGCATGTCCTAAGAATCCACATCCACAACACTTACAGGAGAACAAAAAAATGTGTGGGAAAATCCTTAGTAGAACCGACCATGCTTATCCACCACGAAAACCTATCCACACCCACCAACCCAATAATTTCACACAAATTGAACCAGATATCCGAGCCATATTCAACTGGAACTAGAAGGCGACCTAATCTAACCTAATGAGAACAACAACCGGCCGGATTCGAAGGGTCCGAACACCAAAAATCAATGGCGGAGCATGCCGGCGGAGCAACAGGAATCCAGAGCGGGGGCGGGTGGGGGGATGCACTCCTCAACATCGATTCAGAAACTAGAAGCCGACCTAAACTAACATAATCTAACCTAATGGGAACAACAACCCACCGGATTCAAAGGCTCCGAGCAGCAAAAAGCAATGGTGGACCGGCGGGAAGATATCGACAGAGCAAAACAGGGAGACAAAGGGGTGGGGAATGCGTTCCTCACTGAAGATTCATACGCCATCCGCCGCGAACCAGACCACGCCACCACCAGCAACCGTCGCGGACGAGGGGAAGGGTAGCGAGAGGGGATTCGAATGCAAACCACAGCAGCAGACGAGGAAGAAGTAATGCGGGCACAGAGGGAGAGGGGGAAAGTGGGGATCGTGGGTATTTGGCGAGACGGGCGGTTTCGGTGGGGCCCACTTGTCATCCAGAGGGAAACAAGGTAAAGGCTACCGCCAAGCGCGATGGGCGCACCACGGACGACACGCGATGTTGGATTCAGATCGAGCGGCCCGCGAGTCGTACGCGCCTGTTGCAAACCACCAGTTGGCGGGATTTTAGCATTGTCGTTAATTTAATATCAATGAGCCTTAAAATGCCAAGTGGTAGAAGGAAACTTGAGCCACAATGTCCCGAGGTGCCCCCCCCCCCCTTCTTTGCTAGGACGGAGGCCGAATTGGACTAGGAAAGGAGTCCAACTCCTAGCTCTTGGATGGCGCCCCAAGTAGGGACTTTCCCTCCTTGTTGGCATCCCCACTCTCCCTCTCTAACCTATATATACTTGAGGTATTGGCCCTTTTGATGACACAAGTTTTGGAGCCTCCTCTAGTTCATCTAGTTCTAATTCTAGTTGGCCGTCACTCGAGATTAACGCTTGAACTTGTCAGAAATGGCGAATCCCTCCTCCCCATCACCCCATGGCAACTCCAATGGCGATTTCGGCCTCCGGCCCTAATTGCACCTCCCGGCTCCCCTAATGGATGGCCTTCTCCATTGGGATTTCTCCCCCGGCCTCAGGGTCGAGGATCAGGTGCGTAAACGTTTTGGATCTACGGTCCACTTCGTCCCTAACCCTAACTTCAAGGAGTTCTACCTTGAAGTTTCTTTCTCCTTGGCCTCTTTTCCTCTCTTGGTGGAATATGTGGGATTGGCTCTACAATCCTGCATTGGAGGACTAAGTGATGGTTTCAAGGTTCTACGTTTGTGTGATCGCCATTTTCGGTTCTCAGTGGCTTCAAACCGTGTGGGACATTTCATTTTTGGCCTACGAGATCGCATCTGGCCGTACTTCATATGTCATTTTCATCTGCACCGTGGTGCCAAATCTAGGCCTCCGAGTGTTGGTTGGCATGGGGATACTGAGTTAAGTGGATTGGCATCTTCGGCTGGTCCGGCTATTAAATCCAAGTGGCCTTCATCCAATATTGGTATTGATTCAACATCTCTCAAGGTTTTTCATTCTTTGGGGTTGTTACCCTCGCCGACGGCAACACATTCCGGTGATGTCACCCCACCGGAGATTTCTTGTGGCAGTTTATCTGGTCCGGATTCTCAGGAACAGAATAAGCATTTCCATATTGGAGGTTTCAATTTTCCGCATCTGGCGGATTCTAATTCCACACTTCCTTCCTTCCGTGGCCATCGTTTTTTCCAGGGTTTATGGGATGGTATTCCTGATGAAACTCTTTTCCATATCATGGATGGTTGGCAAGCTGGGTATGATGATGATTCTGTCAAGCTAATGGTGAATGTACCAACCATACCCACTAAGGAATATATCTACGATCGGCTGAAACATTGTTCTCATTGTGATAGGTTTGTTCATTCACCCTTAACTTGCTCTGGTGTTTTTTGTCAAAGGTGTGGGGATGAGTCTGGAAATGGTTTGTGTTACTCCTCTGATTTGACACGGCCTGCTGCTCCGACCAGTTCACGTCATGAGCCATGCATATTGGGCCGCCAGACACCTTCATTTACGTGCTTAGCTTGCTTATCTCCTGGTTACAGGACAATCAAATGCCCTGGGCTTACGCGTTGCTCGCTTTGTCATCATCTTGGCCATAGAGCCCATTGGCCCAATAACTGCGGCCGGCTGCCCAAAGTAAGATGGACACATACTAGATTGCATGCAACGGCTTCTGCTGAGATCCTACCTAGGAAAACCGTGCTATCTTCTACGGCAGATAATCCTGCGAAGGTTGGTATGGCCCGTACTATTCGGGATACACAGATACACAAAGTTTGGATTCGGGAACAGAATATCTCCAGCCCATTGAACGTGGCCTCTTCCCATTGCTTGTCGATACGACTCCCTCCGCCCCGTCTAGTCAATTCCACCTGCCAAAATCACCAATCGTCTGTAGAGCCGCCTCCCTCGAGCACGCCACCCTTGTCACCTCCACTAAAAACCACCATCGACTCCTCGCAGCCGGGGGTTCCAGCGCTTGATCTTCACCGACGCACTGCTGTGATGGCGAACTTTCCGGTGCACCCGTTCGAGTTTGCTCCAGTTGGATCGACCTTTGACAGAGGTCCAGGCCACCGCGTTCAGCGCCAGGTCATGGTGGTGGATGACCCTCCACTGAATCATGATAGGTACGCAATAGTCTCTGTTGACCCCCCTGTCCCGGATCATCTGAAGGAGTATTGGCTTGCTGAGGTCTGCCGCATCATTGTTGGTGATTTGGAGTATGAGCTTCTTGATGATTTCATCTATCCGCTTGGCATTGGGTGTGTGGTTTTCGCGGATATGGAAAGCAGAGATGCTGCGATTAGAGAGGGGTCGCATGCCCTTACTTATGATTCCACATTCTCTTTAGTTCCCCATGACGAGGGGCTTAATATGTGCATGCCTGCTTTTTAATATGAAGTTTGGATAATGTTTCTTGCTTTCCCCATGGACTATCAGACAGAGCATTACATCCTTAAATCTGTTTCTAACTTTGGCAAGTTGCTGGTCTGGCCGCGCCCTGGGAAAAACAAAGTGTGTGTTCTTGTCAAGTGCCATATCAAAGATGTCGCAGAAGTTCCACACAGCCTGTTAGTAACTCATGTTGGTATGCTACCGGGACTTGGTCGTTCATGGTTTGTCCCGGTATATGTACTCAATGGAAGAAATACAATCCCTGGTCTGGTCGGCACAGAAGAAGCTCCTCCCCTTCTCAATGCTTCACCGCACCCGTATCAGCTCCCGTACTACACTCTAATGCAGCAGGCCAGGATTGATGAGATGGCTGCATAGGATGCGCTGAATGAGGCTGCTTGGAACCCATCGGCGCAGGAACCTGAGCAGCTTTAGGAGAATGGGTGGCGTGCCTGGCCTGTCATTCCCCCGCCATACCACGGTTTCAGCTTCAGAAACTTTTTCCAGTACAATGGACCATCTCTGATGGATGGGGTGGACCCTGAGCACAATATCCAGGACACGTTGTCTGATGTTTGGGTCTCGGATGAGGAAATTGAGCAGGTGGAGGCACTGGCAAACAATTTTGTTCTTGGAAACCCTTTGGCGCGCAACGCTTTCTTTAGAGCTGGTGGCAGTTCAGTTAACTTGTCGATTGCTCTTGACCAAGATTTTCTTTGCTGGTTTGGAGGCATGCTCAAACGCATCTACACTCGGGCCCTTCCTGGTTTGCAATCCGACTCAGTGATTCTCCCTCTTAACCCTTTCAGAGTGATTCAGAATGCCTTGGACTCAGTCTATGCTGTGTGGATCTCTATGTTGTCGCCTGAACCGGATTTTCCCTCCGTTTACTTTGGTGCTAACTTTCAGCTGGGTGCTTGCATCATTCCTTACAGTATGGTGCAGGAGATAGCATCTGAGAAGGCTGACATATCTGATGTGGAGTGGATTATGGCCGATCGATCTCCAGGGCTTAAGGCCATCACTGCGGATCTGCTTGCTGACACGAATCATCTGTCTTTGGATATCCCCACTTGTGGTACGGCCCTTCAAGCGCTTGCCTCGTCTTCCCTCTTTGTGGCCACCAACTCGCGCAAGGCTAATGTGCCGCTGGAAACAACTGCTGTCAGGAGGAGCACCAGATCGAACAAGTACGATGGCTTCAAGGTAAACCAGACTTCAGACATAAAACAAGCTAAATCAAAAGTGAGAGCTCATGCTGTGCCCTCTGTTCTGGCAGTTTCTACTGCTGCTGCTCCTGCTCAGGTCGTTTCTACTACGACCCCACCTCCTATTTCAATTGAAGAAATTCAACTGGTGGGTAGCCGTTGTGGAATTGCTCCTGATGATCTTTCGGTGGAGAAACTGCTCGATGGACAGCAGTTGGCGCCTTCTTCTGAAGACTGAGTTCCCCCTGTCACCATGAATAAATCCTGGAATGTGTTGTCTTGGAATGTCAGAGGAATTAACTCTGACAGTAAACTTTTGGCTCTTCGTAATGCGATAGACTCTAGTGGTTGTTCGGTGTTATGCATTCAAGAAACTAAGCGTGAATCTTTTGATCTTGCTTTTATTAAAACTTTCTGTCCTAAGAGATTTGATAAGTTTGTGTTTGCCCCCTTGGTGGGTGCTTCAGGTGGTATTCTCACAGTCTAGAATAGCTCCCTCTTTGTGGGCTCACCTTGGTTGATTGAGTCTTATGATGTGGGTGTCTCTTTTATTTCGACCCAATCGAATGAGGCCTGGAATTTAGTTAATGTTTATGGTCCTTGTTCTGGTCAGCGCCGGGTGGATTTCGGCTTGTGGTTATTTGATCTCAACATACCTAGTAATGAGAATTGGTTGATTCTGGGGGACTTTAATTTCATTCGCTCACCAATTAATATAAATAAACCAGGTGGAGATGCTACTGATATGCTCCTGTTTAATGAATTTATCCGTGCACAATCTCTTATGGGGTTACTTGTTAAGGGACGGTCGTTCACTTGGAGTAACATGCAAGATGATCCCTTGCTTGAGCAGCTCGACTGGTTATTCTCTTCGTCAAATTGGACCACTGTTTTCCCTAACAGATGGTCTTGCCACTTGGTAAACCAGTCTCTGATCACATCCCGTGCGTTGTAGCCATTGAGTAAAAAATCCCCAACTCCAAGTTGTTTCGATTTGAAAACTACTGGGTCCAACACGAGGGTTTCTCTGATGTGGTAGCTTGTTCCTGGTCCAAACCCTGTCATGCTCCAAACACTGATGCACTCATCTGGAAAAAAATTGAAAAACCTCCGTTATGAGCTTAAGAGATGGAGCCGTGGTATCTCCAAACTCAGAATCATGATCCAGAACAGTAATGAAGCTCTTGGGCATCTGGACAGTATCGAGGATAAAAGAGTTCTTTTCATACAGGAATTTTTTTTCAGATGCATACTAAAATTACATCTTAATAGGTTGTTGAAGTATCAGAATGAATATTGGAGGAAACGGTGCACGGTAAGATATTTCAGGTTCGCTGATGAAAATACCAAACTTTTTCAATCCCTGGCAACTGAGAGGTTTAGGCATAATTCAATTGCTAACCTGCGGGATGGCGACGTCATGGTTAGTGACCACATCGGCAAAGAAGGGATTTTGTACAAAACTTACAAGGAGCGACTGGGATCTTCCAAGCCTACTACCATGCGTTTTGATCTCCCCCAGATAATCAGACGAATCCCTGGGCTGGAAGTGCTATCCCAGCCTTTCACTATGGCGGAGATTGACGCAGTAGTGAAAGAAATGCCAGCTGGCCGTGCCCCGGGCCCCGATGGTTTTAATGGTTGTTTTCTCAAGAGCTGCTGGCCGATCATTAAAGAGGATTTTTATAAAATGTGCCAGGATGTCCATGAAGGCAACCTGGATTTTGGCAGCATCAGTGAAGAGTTTATAACCTTAATTCCAAAATCTTCTTCTCCTGAAACTGCCAACGACTATAGACCAATAACATTGCTGAACTGTTGTCTAAAAATCATTACCAAGATCCTGGCTAACCGTTTGCAGAAAGTCATTCTGACGATCGTCCACAGAAACCAGTATGGTTTCATTAAGAGGAGAACTATCCAAGACTGCCTTGCTTGGTCGTTTGAGTATATTCACCAGTGTCAGAGATCGTCGCATGAGATAATGTTGCTCAAATTGGACTTTGCCGAAGCTTTTGATACCATTGAACATGCCCCGTGATGGAGATAATGGAACATATGGGTTTTGATGAAAAGTGGCTGGGGTGGATGAACTCTATTTTTGGTTCTGGTGTGTCTTCTGTCTTGCTCAATGGGGTCCCTAGTAGAAAATTCCAATGCAAATGCGGGGTGCACCAGGGCGACCCCCTTTCTCCTATGATTTTTGTTCTCGCTGCAGACCTTCTCCAGGCTACGGTCAATGATGATTTTGCCCAAGGTTTGCTCGATCTACCCATCCCATGTAGTCGGGACGGTGACTACCCGGTGGTGCAATACGCAGATGACACCATCCTGGTGATGCCGACGTGCCCTGTCCAAGCTACCTGTATGAAATCTATCCTGGAAGATTATGCAGCTTATGTGGGTCTGAAAATCAACTTTCATAAGTCCATGCTTATACCCATTAACCTTGATCAGCAACACGCGGTTGACTTGGCTAACATCTTCGGCTGCTCTGTTGGATCTATGCCTTTCACTTACCTTGGCCTCCCCATGGGCACGACAAGGCCGACGCTGCTTGATCTCATGTCGTTGGTGCACGGGGTGGAAAGGAAAATGTCAACGGCTCTTGCGTTGATGTCTTCGGGGGCCAAGTTAACCCTGGTAAACTCTGCAGTCACCTCCATGCTGATTTTTGCCATGTGCATGATCAAACTGCACCCCAAGGTTGTTGAACACCTCGACAAGTTGTGTAGGTACTGCCTTTGGGCGAAAAATTCTGAGGATGGCGTCAAAAACAATTCCCTCGCTGCTTGGGAGTTGGTCTGTAGACCCAAAAATAAAGAGGGGCTCGGTGTCATTGATATCAAGACCTAGAACGCTGCCCTCCTTCTAAAACACATGTTTAAATTTTATAATCACCATGATGTTCCCTGGGTGACCTTGATCTGGGACACATATTATTCTGACAGGGTTCCGCATGCAGTGGAACAGTTGGGCTCCTTCTGGTGGCGTGACGTGATGCAGTTCAGTGATGTGTTCCGCGGGATCACCAAGGTTGTTCTGGGAAATGGATCTTCCTCCCTGTTCTGGAAAGATGCATGGTTCGACGATCGTGACATCCCTCTTATGGAGCTCTACCCCAGAGCCTTCTCTTTTTGCCTGAATGAAGATGAGCCAGTGGTTAATATTCTGACTGCCTCTGATCCCAGCATGATCTTCCACCTACCTCTCTCCCCGGAAGCCAGACAGGAAATCAGAGATATTCAGCAGGGATCCATGCATGTTGTGCTTGACAGGGCTTGCAATGATTCTTGGGTTTGCAACCTTGGCGGGTCTTTCTCCTCCAAGAGATACTATGACCACTGTTTCAGGAACACGGTTGCTGACGAGGCTTTTGGGTGGTTGTGGAAGGCCAAGAGTCCAATCAAATTCAAAATGTTTGGCTGGCTATTGATGGTTGATCGACTGAACACTAGAAATATGCTGAAGCGTCATCATTTTAACGTGGCTGGAAACATATGCACGTGCATGCTCTGTCAAAGCCCTCCTGAGGAAACTGTCGAGCATCTATTCTTCAGCTTCCCGTTCAGCCGACATTGTTGGGACAAAGTTGGCATACTTTTGCCAAGCTCTGGTAATAGACTAACCCTGATACATGCTGGCAAAGAGGGTTGGCGCCGGCCGTTGTTCATGGACATTTTCCTGCTGGCGGCTTGGAGTTTATGGAAGGAGAGAAATAACCTTTATTTCAGGGGGATCCCACATTCCTTCCATTCGTGGCTAGCTAGGTTTAAAGAGCTCTTGGCTTTATTAGCTCACAATTGCAAGGAGACCCTGCGTCCCTCCCTGGAAACCTACATACAAAGTTTGTAGCTACTGCCTTGATAGTATCCTGAAACACATGGCCGGGGGGCCTCACACCCCACTTGTAACAATGTTGTAATTGGTCCCTTGTGAGTAATACAAAAGTCAGTGGGAGCCTCTCCCACTGTCGTGCAGTTTCAAAAAAAAATTCTAGTTGGTCCTAGTTGACTAATTAGAGCTAGACCTAGTTCCTCTAGTCCTCATAATTAGAAGCCCAGTGTGGTTCTAATCTCCTCCCTCTAATTCTCTGGCGACGATTAGCTCTGGACGGCGAAGCGCTGCTGGATCATGAAGACCGTACGATTGCAACCAAGTAGAGAGGTCGTGCTTTCTGTCTTTCGTTCAAGGGTATTTTGTGGGATTGTCATCAACAGTTCAAGGGACTTCAAGCACGATCTACACCAACTCGTCTACTTCCGCTGCACTCCCGAGTCAGTGACGATCGTAGATCCAAACCCTATATGCATCTTCATATTGTTTATGGGTGATCGTAGGGCGATTTTTTTTGTTTTCTACTACGTTTCCCAACAGGAAGCTCTCAAGAGTAATAGGCGAAGCATACTTGATTTAGTTCCAGTGATGCTAAACCACTATCTATTTTTTGGCTCTTGGATTTTTCTCTTGGTGGATTTTAAACTAAATGATGCACGTTGGAAGGGGGTGGCTATTTAAACACCTATCACTCGGGAGAGGGGTTCTCACACAATCTTCTCAGAATCACATGGAGCAACCAACGATGCACATTGTAAGGGGGTGGCTATTTATAGTCATTGTCTTCCCGAGGGGGGAAAGACCATTTTGGACATGACAACTAGCCAATGCCCAATCGACATGTATCCAACGGTCGTATTTTGAGCATAGTGGTAACATTACTTGAGGAACAAGTAATGCTGACTCCTCGGTGCGAATCAAATCTCTCACAGCGAAGAATAATTGCGTCTCTTGCTGGTAAGTATTTATTTGGAACACAAAATGATTTCTCTCCACTCTCATTGGTTTCAGTTTAGCATCAGAGAAACATAAGCTTCAAACATTATACCACTCTTAATAGTACGGTGGTCCTATGACTCAAGAAAGAGAAGAAGAAGAACCAAAGAAAATTATACGTCTTTTCTCCATCTTCTACTTCTCGGCTATAGTCAATTTGTTCGAACGTTCACCAAATTAATTGCTTTGCGTCAACAATTTTGAGGGGGTCACTTCGACATGCATAATCTTTGGTGATAATCCTCGCTGCCTCGCAGGAGATTATCTTGGAGTTTGTTCCAAACTTCACATGACTTCAGGGACTTTATCACTTTGTGTGCACTAGCCAACACATTAGTTTATGGCAACAATCTCCAAAACACATGCAAGGAGGCAAAATTATTGCACCAACAGTTCCCATGTCAGACATTATCAACAATAGTTAAGCCATAGACCGGATTGCAAAGTGGGTGATTGAGTTGATGCCTTTTGAGATACAATACCAGCCACGGTAGGCCATCAAATCATAGGTCCTGGCAGATTTTGTCGTGAAATGGACAGAAGCTAGCAACCAGAACGACAGATCGAATACAAGCATTAGACAATGTACTCCAATGGATCCAAGTTGCTGACTGGACTAGGGGCAGGGGTAGTCACGATATCTCCAACTGGAGACAAGATGCACTATGTGGTGCAGATTACGTATACATACTCCAATAACAATGCCCAGTACGAAGCTCGGAGAAGTGATGGGATGCGGAGTCAGATGTTGCCGTGGTGATTGATGACAAACTCGAGAGTGCCGAAGAAGAGGGTTCGGTCTAGGATGGGTGGCGGCTGGTGTAGAGCTGACTTGTTTCATCCGCGGTGAAGTTGATGGAGTCAAAGGTGATACTTTGGCCCGATGTGAAGTAGTCGGCATGGAGTTGAGATTCAATCTGGGTTCGATCTCCGATCGGCGCAGCCATTTCCTGATGCGCCAACTCACGGTACAAAAAACCGCTAGTAGTCTCAATCGGGTGGAGCATGTGACCGGAAGTACCAAAATGGAATGCACACAAGGAATTTACTTACGTTCGGGGCCTCATCATGAATGTAATACCCTGCTCCTGCTTTTGCTTTGACTGGTGTGGGGGGAAACGCCTTGTGTGAGAGGGTTGCAATATGTGTAGAGATGTTGCTATCAAGACTATGGATGGATGTCAGATGCCTCAAACTACACCTATGTCTCACCTTGTAAAGAGGGACGAGTCCTAGAGTTACGTGGTTTGTTAACCGTCGTAGAGCCTTGATCTGGTGAGGGCTTCTTGACTTGCACGCCAAGATGAAGATCGGGCGAGAGCTTCCCGTGGGACGAGGGGCCCAGGCCACACCTTGGCCTGTTGGGCCCTGAGGCCAGCTCATTTACGGGCCTCCGGACGGGCTAACCCCTGGTTCAATATACCGCAAGTGTTATCATCGACGCGTACGAGTACAATTGGATTACTTATCCTTCAAAAACTTTTATTTAATGCCCTTTATATATATACCTATTGCAGTCGTACCTAAAGAAGACACGTCACTTTGTGCTTGTAAACACCTCCATCATAGTGAAATTACGCCTTGATGTGTCTCTGTTTACTATGCGTGAGGGTTTTCCCCGTAAGTTTTTTTTTACATTTGAGCTTGGCATTTGGTGGTTAGTGTCAGTGCTCACTACAATCGCTACTAGTTCTCTTAGGTAATGTACCACTACATCGAAGCATCTAGATGCACCCACTCATTGTCAAGGGCTCAAAATCAAGCGGGCCCAAGAGCAAGCAAGCAAGCCACAACAATTCTTTTCCCTCCAAAATGATGATGGAGCGGACTAGTAACGCCAGCTAGTGATTATCGTGCACATGTTTGTCGTGCGATCCCTGTGATGATAGAGAGAGGGGGTGAGAGCTGAGAGGAGGATTGGGTTGGCTCGGCACACGCATTCGTTGAATCCATCCGTCGACATGATCTACCCAATTTAATTTTCCTACAGCGAGGAATCAAGGATTCAGAAAGAAAGAAAGCCGATTGGTCCTCCCTGCCTGGTTCAACGTCACCTCCGAGGCTCCGAGCACCAACGACCGTTCCACGTAGCCCACTTGCATTTTTCCTTGGCAATTAGCAAAAGGTGTGTGGGGTTCACAGGTAAAAACACTACAATTATCTCTCCATCGTTTTCTGATAAACAAGCAAACAAACAGGAAAGGAGAAAGGCGTGTTCCAGCTGTGTGTGCACATGGTGAAGGGGCCCCAAGCACGTGACGACAACGCCACTCCACGATGAAAATAAAATACTTGGCAAATTCCAGAGTACAGGTCACCTTCGGCGTGCACGCACCGCGCGAGCAAAACGTGTGCTCGGGCCCGGCGCCACCAGCGAAGCTTCCTCCGCCCGGCTCATCCGTCATGCCGTTAAATCCAATCAATCGATGACCGTTTGCTTGGCTATGCTTCACGAACGCACTCGATAGCGCACAGCCCTTGATCACGCGTTTAGATAATACTACTAATCTATCACTATATTTTGCAAAACGTACCCGAGTGTGCGTGAGTACGAGGTCCGAGGTTTAAACTATGATTTTATTTCGAAAACAAGTACTGTATTTTCTATTCCATTACTTTCACGACGAAAATACAAGGTCCAGTAATAGAAATTATAGAGAGGAGAAACAAGTTTGACACACTAATGAGAAACCCGGTGTTCCTTGTCAATTAGCGCGTAGCTCTTGATCACAACGTTTTGATATATTTATCCCGCTCTAAATTCTGTAGAATATACCAGAGTGTGCGTGAGTACGAGCTCCAAGGTTTAAACTGTAATTTTATTTCCAAGCCTGTTATTTCTCTTTATAGTGCTTTCAGGATGAAAATACAAGGCCTGGTAATAAAACTATATAGGAGGAACAAGCTCAACGCGGTAATGAGAAACCCGATGTTCCACGTTAATTTTTGCGAGAAACTAGGACATGAAACTCCATTAGCACCGGACGTAGCTACGGGGATGGTTCCAACCGGCAGAATTGACATAGTTCATGAGGGGACTAACAACCACCCTCGCTGGTTCTCATGCTATGCTTGGTGTTGGCACTACGCAAACACTAGATCATTTCACGACGAGATACATTTCGTTATGTTTGGACACAAGATACATTATGTTTTATTTGTAATTTACCTCTCACTAAATCCTGCAAAATGTATCCGAGTGCGTGTGAGTACGAACTCCGAAGTTTGAACTATAATTTTATTTGAAAACCAGTTATTTTCCTTTACATTACTTTCACGGCGAAAATACAAGGTCTGGTAATAGAAATAAGTTCGGCACGCTAACGAGAAACCCAATGTTCCTCGTTAACGTGTGCGAGAAACTTGACACGAAAACCCATTAGCTCCGGACATAGCCACGGGGATGGTTCCAACCGACAGAAACGACAGAGTTGCGAGGGGACTAACACCTGATGCACACTCCACCGCCCAACCTGTCTTGTTGGTTTTCATGCTATACTTGGCGTTGGAACCACGCAAATAGTAGATAGATTTCATGAGGAGATACATTCCGCTATATTTGGACATGAAATACATTTTGTTTTACTTATAGTTTACCTCTCACTGAATTCTACCAGATAGTCAAGTGTGTCTGAGTATGAGCTCCAAGGTCCGATTTTATTTCCAAACCAGGCATTCCCATTTCCATTAGTTTCATCACATGAATATAAAGTGTTGTAACATAAATTAGACAAGGGGGAAATGATGAAATAAACGAGTTTGATACGGTGATGAGAAACCCGATGTTCCTTTTCTGAGAGAAACTAAGACACGAAAACCCATTGGCACCACACATAGCTACAACGATAATTCCAACGCCCAAAAATGGCAAAGTTGTAAGAGGACTAACATATGATCTAAACTATAATACGGGTATTCGAATTTCGTGACTCCACCGCCAAGCTCTATTGCATGGTTCCCATGCTATGTTTGGCGTTGCTACAACTCAAACTCTAAGACAGTTGCCAAGATTATAGTTGTCTTACTATTTTCATCCATGGATATATTTTGACACGGGCTATATAACAAATTAATTGTAAGAAAATCACATGTTTGGTTTGAGTGTAACATAACTGTCTAGGTAAAACGAGTGGACATGTCCTAAGATTTCATGAATAACGAAGAGCATTGTTAAGTGTGTTCTACTGATGCAACGAGGCATTTAGAAGCTACATGTTGTCCTTTTAATGAAAGAATGAAGAATGAGTAGCTCAAACTTGGCGGATCGGATTGTATATCCAATTTTCGGGCATGCACTAAGGGCATCTCCAGCCGTAGAGCCCCCCAGGAGGCATTTTTATCGCCCCTTGGGGGGCTGCCGGCGAATTTTTTTGCCAGCGATCGAGAAAACATCCACTCGTTCCGCCCCCACACACCGTCTCCAGCACCATCGAGAACGCCCGCCACCGTCCGCCACACACCACCAGCCCTCCGTCCTCGTGCCCTCCGTCCAGCTCCCTCCTCCACGCGAGCCAGCTCCACCACGGCCATGCGCGCTCTCCGCTCCGCGCCAGCCATGCGTGCTCCGCTCCAACTTCGAGCGAGCGCGATCTCCGCCACGGCCGCGCGAGCTCGAGCTCCGCGCCGGGCACGCGCGCTCTCCGCGCCGGGCCATGCGTAGCGAGCGCGAGCTCCGCGCCGGGCACGCGAAGCGCCGACCTTGTTGCGGTCAGCTTCGGCCTTGACGGAGACGTCGTCCGTGACCCGGAGTAGGGCAGCTCCCAGGCGGACGGGCGCGGCCGAGCTCCGCCACGCACAGGCGGGCGCGGGTGCGGGCCGCCCCGGCCACACACAGGTGGGCGCGGGCGAGCTCCGCCCCGGCCACGCACAGGCATGCGCGGGCGAGCTCCGCCCCGGCCACGCGCGGCGACTGCGAGCTCCGCCACGGCTCCTCCCCGTGCAGCTCGGCGTGCAGAGGAGGCTGGTTCCAAGGCGGCGGCATGCGCCGGAGGCGAAGAGGGAGAGCCAGGCGACGAGCGGCGTGCCGAGGAGGACGAGCCCGACGGGCACCATCCAGAGCTGCTCCCGCGCCGGGTGGAACGCCACCGCCCACCACACCAGCACGCCGGCGCCCGCCAGCCCCACCGCCGCCGCAACACGCCCACGACTAGGCCCACCCGACCTCCGCCCCCGTCGACTGCCGCCCTCCTGGTCCTTGGCCCGCCGTCTCCATGGCCTCCGCCCCCGTCGATGCGCGGTTAGCTGAGAGGAGAGAGAAGGGGGTGGGCAGAAGAAAAAAGAAAAGAGATGAGAGAAAGGAGGAGAGGAGAGATAAAGGGGGTGGGTGGCTGACGTGGGGGGAAGGGATTGGTTAAGCAAAAGCGCCGGTGCTCCCAGACGCCCCCCGATAGCCTGGGTGTGGGCTGCGCTCGCCGGCGGTGTTTTTCGTCAAATCCGGCGAAAAGTGAGGTCCTGGGGGGCCGAGTGGGGCGTTTTTTGCCCGCCGGCGCCCAAAAAGTGGTGGGGGGGGGGGGGCACCCTGGGGGCGCTAGTGGAGATGCCCTAATAATCTACGAATATACACATGCTTCCCTAATAACTGGTAGAGCATGTGACGTGTGAGCGTATTATTTTGCACTTGGAACCCGAAACCTCCACCACCTCAAAGCACCACTAAGCGTTTTCCTTATATTGTGAGAAACACGATGTTCCTGTTTAATACGTTGGGTACAAGCTCTGAGGTTTAACTATAATTTTATTTCCGAACCAGGTATTTTCCTTCCATATACTTTCATAACGAAAATACAAGTTCTCCCAACAAAAAATATATGGAAGGGAGAGAAAATTTAGAAGAAACAAGTTCGACACGCTAATGAGAAACCCAATGCACCTCGTTAATTTGTGCGAGAAATGACACGAAAAACCGTTAGCACCAGACAGTTACGACGATAGTTTCAACAGGCAGAACCGACGGAGTTGCGAGAGGACTAACACCCGATGCACGGAGACAATTTTCGTCACTCCACCGCCCAACCTCTCTTGCAGTGGCGGAGCTTGGGCCAAATCTTTGGAGGGGCAATGGGCCAAGGAAGGGCAAAACTATGAGATTTAGGCTATTTTTACTGAACATATGTCAGAAAAACTAATGAGTAGTAGGTGTTTTTTTCTTGGGCTGGGGGGGCCACCGCCCAGGTTGGCCCCATGAAGCTCCGCCACTGCTCTCTTGTTGGCATGTTTGGCGTAGGAACCACGCATACGCTAAGATGTTTCTCTCTTCTCGTGCACCAATAATGCACACGCTTCTCAACGAACGGGTAATAGAGCATGTGACGAGTGAGCGTAGCATTTTGCACCTGGAATACAAAACCCCCCACCACGCCGAGGCAGCACCAACAGTTTTCTACTAGCAACCCTGATTACGGATCAGCATCATGAAAGCACAAGAGTAATCGTAGTGAGAAGTCGACAACGACCCACCAACCGCACCCTCTCCCTCTCCCTTTCCGTTTGTTTATCGCAGCCTCCAGATCGCCAAATCAAATCATCGACGGATAAACAAATAAACTAAGAAACGCAGAGGAAATGGAAAAAGGAACACGATGCGGGCCTCGCTAAGAGCATTACTAGTAGAACCCTCAAACCCTCAAACCCTTATAGCAATTTTAAGGGTTGAGAAGTGCCAGTTTTTGACATTTTTAAGGGTTGGAAAACAGGGGCAAAGATTAGGACCCTCAAACCCAACCCGTAAACTGCTTTAAGGGTTTGAGGGTTTGAGGGTTCTAGTCTTTGCCTCAACCCCAACCTTTAAAACTGACATTTCATATATCACACATTTCATCACATTTCATCATATGATATATCACAAATTCCATCACAATTGACATAAAACAATAATCATTCTAGTCATTATTACAACACCGAATAAAACAATAATCATTCAAATTATTTGACATATACCTTCAGGAGCTGATTTGCACTATTTGCATATGACACACATGGGATACCCGTTTTGTTGCTACAAGAACAATCTACATTTCAGGAGCACCAAAGGCTCAAGGCCAGGCATGCAAAACATCATCACAGATTTTATATGACAAACTTCAGAGCAGTGCCATTAGTGTTCACGAGAAACACTTGCGATACAATACGTATTACCAACACCATTACATTAGTGTCTGAACAATTTGCGATTTCAATGGTAAAGGAGAGAAACCTGCAGAGAAGCGACTCCCTTCCTGATTGAGCTCCTTGTCTGCTCTGCTGCCTGCCAAGGCCGGCGCGGCTGAGGCGGGAGCAGGGGAAGCCGGAACAGAGAGGCCCGGCCGGAGCGCCCGGGACGGAGGCGGAGCGGCGGGGAAGCCGGAATGGAGAGGCCGGACAGAGCGACTGGGACGAAGGCGGAGCAGCGCCGTGCCGGAGGAGGGAGGTCGCGGTCTGCGGACGCCGAAGCGCGGGGGGCGGAGGCTGGAGCGGCCGGC
>NC_041381.1:395425129-395440488 GCF_002162155.2 Triticum dicoccoides
GGCGGGGCCTTCCATGGCCGGCGACAAGGAGGAGTGCGGCGGGGGCGGGCGGGAGGAGGAGCGGTTACAGCTCCCGCGCGGGCTCGGAGCGAGCGACGAGGACGAGTGCGGGTTGGGGGAAGATTTTCCCCTCAACCCCTACTTCTACAGATTGCAAATTGGTTTGAGGGTTGGACCTCTAAATTTTTTTACGGGTTTGAGGGTTTAGAGGTTCTAGTCTACGGCGTTTTTTCGGCGAAAACTGTAAAAAAACGGTTATTTTTATGGGTTTGAGGGTTTGAGGGCTCTACTAGTAATGCTCTAAACACGTGAAAACGGACGGCCCAGATTTGCGGCAGGTGTTAATCCCTCACGTTGGCGGGACAGCGACCTCCTTGTTTGTTTGCCGTCGCTGTGTCTGCTGCGTGGGTCCAAGGTCGCTTGGTCAGTTTTGGCTGCAGGTGGGCCAGCGCGGCTGGAGTAAATCGAGGCATCCGGCCATAGCCACGGTGGTTGATGATGCAGGTGGGAGGTCAACGGTCAAACAAGCCGGCTGGACCGGGCGCTAGTAGCCACTATGCCTCACTTGAGCTGAGCAGCTCATGCTGCCCCCGTGCATCTTTGCCTAGCTCTTTCCCTTTATTTTCAAAGTGGCAATTTTCTTCGTGGGGTTTTAGATTATTTTGCCAATTTAGCTCCGTTTGTGAATAGCCAGTGCTTTCTACAAATACTCATACATACTACTCCCTCTGTTTCTAAATGTAAGTCTTTTTTAGATTTCAATACGGATTACACATGGAGCAAAATGAGTGAATCTATATTTTAAAATATGTCTATATACATTCATAAATTTCTATATATATCCTTACGTAGTTCGTATTGGAATATCTAAGAGCAACTCGAACGCGCTGATCCAAACGGACGGCACTTTTGTCCACTTGAATCGGTCGCCCGCTCGGCGTCCGCCTCTTTTTGATTTGAGTCGGCAGTGCGCCCAACACGCCGACCCGTATTTGCTGGCGTAGCCGGCTGTCGCCCTTTTTTCAACAAATATGCACACATCTTGCATTATTTCACAAGCAAACATACAAAAAATAGCATAGTTTCACAACCAAATAAAGCATAGTTTCAAAACCAAATAAATTAAGCATAGTTTACAAGCCGAATAAAAATTAAATTGTCTCAAATACATCTGGAAAGAAGATACATCTTGGTTGCCAACATGAGCCCACATATGCTCAACCAAATCATTTTGCAGCTGCATGTGAGTTTCTCAATCACGCATTTCATGATGAAATTGATTGAACTGTCGAATAGCTTGCGGGCGTCAACGAAAGAGCTGTCCGGCGAAGAGACGTGCGCATCCCTTGGACCAGGTGGTTGGCCTGGAGGCGTCCAACAAGTGTCCTGGCGTCAAGACGAAGGAGCTGGCCTGGCGGGTGACGCGGCTTCCTGCTCGCGGTGGCGTCGGGAGGTTGGGCTGGGAAGCTTCGGTGCCCCGACGGCGAGACGGTGTTGGCGGCGACGTGGGAGGTGGCGGCGCTGGGGGAGGTGTGTCGGCACCGGCTGCTGGCAGAGGCACCAGAAAATGGGCGGCGGCGGCGACGGCGACGCGGCGGAGGCGGGCGAGGGTTTGCTGTCGATATAAGGTGGGGGAGGATGACTAATATGCCACCGACTAGCGGGCCAGTAGGAGGAGTAGGCGGGCGCTGTGCATGTCCGTTTCATGTCCGCGTCGACGTAATGAGGCTTAAAATTGGACCGAAAATGAATCGGCATGCGGACGAAAAGCGGACGCACGTCCGTTTAGATCGGCCCGTTGAAGTTGTTCTAAAAAGACTTATACTTATGGACGGAGGAAGTATTACCGATATGTAACATCAGATTTTACGTAAACTTCTTTGGAAACATTTAGGCGGCGGTACGAGTCGCACCGCATATGATCGGATGACACCAAAACGAGCTTACTTTGAGAGGCTATGCACAAAGCACCACCACCTAAAGTGTACCTTTCTACCTAGAGCCTGCGACGCAAAGCTGGAACGCCGGTGACATGTCTTTCCTTCATGCTTATGAACGGTCGTTGTTTAATCCTGCTACTACAGGCCTTCTTCTTGCTTACATGCTTTTCCCCATGGTACTGGCTAGCCTACTTGATCCAATGCAGGGTAACTCTTTGTTTTCTATGGACAAACTTGTTAATACGTACTTTGTTTTGTATTCAAAAGAACTTCTCATTTAGGCTGTGTTTGATAGTAAAGTATTATATAAACCAAAATATTAAAAACTACAGTAATTTTGCATGTAGGTGTGAGATACCATAGTTTTATCAAAACAGAGTATTTTGGAGTATTCACAATACATATAATCTGTTTGGTTGTTGCTGTATAACGCTGTAAATTTGTTGTTTAGCCGTTGCGTTTAAGCACTCAGCAGCTCTGTTTTTTAAAATGAGGGTTGGGGTTCTTTTTTTTTATGCAGAGAAAAAACTGCAGTTTGCCCAATACCACAGTATTAAAAGCACAGTTTTTAGGGGTAACCAAACAGCTCGTTTAAATAAAACTATGATAATCTTAAAAACTGTAGTATTTCCAAAATATTTAGAAAATACTTTACTATCAAACGGGGCCTTAGTGTTATTTTTGCCCAAACTAACGGCTATGTACTCTGGCTTTCCGGTCGCCCGACTATGCTTCCTTCAAAATATGTCTTATTCGCATAGTTCTCACTTGCGTTTTTTCATAGAGTGATTGTAGAAGTCCACAAGTCCCAAAGCAGAAATTGTAAGTGCATTATCACTACCAAATAATACAGTGCTACTCCCTCCGTCTGAAAATACTTGTTATCAAAATGGACAAAAAAGGATGTATCTAGAACTAATATACTATATCTAGATATATCCTTTTTTATTTATTTAGATGAAAAGTATTTCCGGACGGAGGGAGTACATAATTGACCCTTGGGTCGCCCCGCTATGCTTCCGCTGAACTCTGACTTATTTGCCCCATTCCAACTTGTGACTCTTTTTCCATACCATGATTGTAAAGTTCTTAATTCACCGATAAAAATTTGAAAGTTCATTATTATCACTACCACATAATACATTGCAATGCGATTTTATTTGTTTGTAGGCGAGGCGATTCACCGCATACCAACTAAGGATGTCGTAAATGCAAATTAACATGGCCTAAAAATACCACTCATTTACAGAGAGAAATCTAAAGGTCACTTGCTCTGGATCTTCGGTACCCCGCTATGCTTCCACTAGGAATTGTTAGAGTTTGTGTAGAATACTTGTTGTAATCTCAACTAACCCCCCCCCCTCCTCTCTCTATTCTCTCGTAGCATATCCAAACCACTGAATCCAAGGGATCGGTAGGTTCTCAACTTGTACTTCAAGTTTGGCCTTGAGCCCTGATAAATATAAACTCCACGCGGCTCCCTTGCGAGGGAGTAGAAACGCTTCCTGACATGGTATACAGAGCCAACCTCTTCCCATCTAGCTAGCCAGAAAAGCCTTTCTCTCTATCGCCACCGCCATCGATCGCCACCACCATTACCAGATCGCAATCACCACATCACCATGTCCTCCTCGGCCACCATCGTCATCAACCTTGGTGCTCCACCAGCCAAGAAACTCACCAGAACCAACTACATCCTATGGAGGAGCCAGGTCATACCGGGACTGCGAGGAGCGCAAGTCACCGGCCTCCTGGATGGATCCGACGTTGCGCCACCCAAGACAGTGCAGCAGCAGGCGGGCAAAACCATGGCAGAGGTGCCAAACCCTCTGTACGCACAATGGATCTCGAAGGACCAACAGGTCCTGAGCCATCTCCTGAATTCTCTGTCAAAAGAGATTCTCGCCCAAGTCACGAGTAAGGAGACAACTTTCGATCTTTGGACTGCTATCACCACTATTTTTGCCTCGCAGTCCCAATCCCGCATCACAAACATGCGGATTGCCATCACGAACACCAAGAAGGGCTCCATGTCGAGCACCTCCTACATCGCCAAGATGAAGAACTTGGCGGATGAACTCGCCGCGGCGAGTCACCCTGTCTCTGATCCAGAGATGGTCGACTACGTGCTTGCTGGTCTCGACAGGGACTATGACGCTGTCGTGGCGGCCATCGGCGCAGTCAAGGCGACAATCTCAGTTGACGACTGAGGGAGTCCTGGACTAGGGGGTGTCCTGATAGCCGAACTATCATCATCGGCCGGACTCCAAGACTATGAAGATACAAGATTGAAGACTTCGTCCCGTGTCCGGATGAGACTTTCCTTGGCGTGGAAGGCAAGCTTGGCGATACGGATATGTAGATCTCCTACCATTGTAACCGACTCTGTGTAACCCTAGCCCTCTCCCGTGTCTATATAAACCGGATGGCTTTAGTCCGTAGGACGAACAACAATCATACCATAGGCTAGCTTCTAGGGTTTAGCCTCCTTGATCTCGTGGTAGATCTACTCTTGTAACACACATCATCAATATTAATCAAGCAGGACGTAGGGTTTTACCTCCATCAAGAGGGCCCGAACCTGGGTAAAACATCGTGTCCCTTGTCTCCTGTTACCATCCGCCTAGACGCACAGTTCGGGACCCCCTACCCGAGATCCGCCAGTTTTGACACCGACATTGGTGCTTTCATTGAGAGTTCCTCTGTGCCGTCGCAATCAGGAAGGATGTCTTTTCCCGTCTTTAAAGACGGCGCCGTCGTCAAGGGAGCTTTAGCCGCCGGCCAAACTATCCGGCTTGGTGGTTTTCTTATGACCGCCTGTTCGGCCACCACTCCGACAATGACCTCTCAGGTCATCAAAAGCGATCTTCACATTAGCTTGGAATTCACCGAGCAGCTAGATCCGATGGAGCTCTCCTCCGTAAACGAGCTCTTGGATCGCATCGCCGCCCTGGGAGTCGCTACAGACTACGATCAGATTGGGCTTAAAACCGATCTGAGAGAAATTAACTCTCCCCAGGCTACCCACCACGTTGTTGTGGTAGAGGAACAATGTGGCGACTCTTCTTCTATGTTAAAAACTAGCTATGTCCGGATTCCCGATCCCTCCATGCCAGATTCCCACGGAGGGACGGACGTCAATCAAATACTGAACCTAAAGTCAGGCATCGGACCAGATTTGTTGGAAAACATCCAACAACTCAAGCTTCCAAATCCGGAAACTTCTTGGCCTTTGAGCCTCAGATCGGGCGGGGTTCCAAATTTAATTCCACCCGCCCACCCAAACATAAGCGATCTATCTCAAATACGGCAAGAGCCCGATGAAACAGTGCATCATTACTGGGCCAGATTCCTCCTGGTTATGAACAGGATAAAGGACTGCCGTGAAGAAAGCGCGATTTCAATTTTCTGCAACAATTGCACGGACAAGGGAATCATGAACGTCATAAGTCGTCGCGAAGTTACACGCTTCGTCGACCTAGCGACCATTGTACAAAAATACTGTGCGATGAAGAGTGTCTGGAAAACCGAAACCAGGTTTTGGGACAATCCGGCCCTGAATACAACCCTAGTCCGAAACAAAAGGGTGCGTCATACTCAAGCACCTGGGTTAAAAACCAAAAAGCAAAACCCCCCTAAAGGGCACGGAACCGTACTGGAGGGATGGCTCAACGGACCCTGTCAAAATCCATAGTACGGAGGGCGCCACTCCAACACATAGCCTTCGAGCATGTTGGATACTACAGCAGGTGGCCAAAAGTGGCGAAGGCTTTGTAGCCCCGGGCAACCAGCCCAACAGTACCAGTACGGTATTAACAGTCTTCGAGACTTTCGCATCAAATAACATGCGGAAACAAACAATCCGCAACCTCGCTGAAGTCTACCAAGTAGCAACAACAAATCCATGGAGTGACACGGCTATCACCTTCAATGCCAGCGACGAACCTAAATTCCGAACAGCTCGAGCACCAGCCGCATTGGTCCTCAGTCCGATAGTGGACGGCTTTCGTCTTACCAAGGTACTCATGGATGGCGGCAGCGGATTAAACCTCATCTACGAGGAAACCCTTCAAAAAATGGAAATTGACTGGAGCCGCATTGAGCGAAGCAGCATAACCTTTAGGGGAATAATCCCTGGTCGAGAAGTACGCTGCACAGGAAAAATCACACTAGACGCAGTGTTCGGCTCGCCAGACAATTACAGGTCCAAAGAGGTCACGTTCCAAGTGGCCCCATTCGGCAGCGGATATCACGCCTTGTTAGGGCGAGAGGCATTCACAATCTTCCAAGCTATACCTCATTACGGGTACATGAAGCTCAAAATGCCCGAGCCCAATGGAATAATCACTCTTGTCAGTGATCCAGATATAGCACTCCGCACTGAAAATAAGACAGCTGCACTGGCCCTAGAGGCATTATCTGAAGCCCTAGCGGTAGATGAACTCACTATGCTGCGCTCCACGGTGGACAGGGACGATGTGATACTCGATAAGAGGTCTAAGTCCACCTCTTTTAAACCAGCAGACGAAATAGTCAAATTCCAGGTCCATCCGACGGACCCCACAAAGACGGCCTCCATTGGGGCACAATTAAATCCTGATGTAGAAGCCGCACTACGAGAATTCCTACGGGAAAATTGGGATTTTTTTGCCTGGCACCCTTCAGACATGCCAGGAATCCCACGTAGGCTCGCAGAGCACAGCCTAAATATCCTAAAAGGATTCAAGCCAGTCAAGCAGGCTCTTCGTTGATTTTCCGAACCCAAAAGACAGGCAATGGGAGAGGAGCTAGCCAAACTCTTAGAAGCCGGATTCATTAGAGATACAAAACATCTGGACTAGCTAGCCAACCTGGTAATGGTACCAAAAAGGACAAATCCTGGCGCCTTTGTGTCGATTTCAAAGACCTTAACAAGGCCTGTCCAAAGGACCCTTTCCCTCTCCCTCGCATCGACCAAATCATCGATGCTACCGCAGGGCATGATTCATTGTGCTTCCTCGACGCATACTCCGGATACCATCAAATCAAGATGGCAGAAAAAGACCAGGCCGCAATGGCATTCATTACTCCATACGGACCATTCTGCTTCAACACAATGCCCTTTGGACTCAAAAACATCGGCGCAACATATCAGCGCATGATTCAGACATGTCTGGCCACCCAGATAGGCAAAACAGTAGAGGCATACGTAGATGATGTGGTCGTCAAGACCAAACACGTCGAAACTCTAGTAGACGACTTGAGGGTGACATTCGACAACCTCCGAGCATATGACATTAAGCTCAACCCAAAAAAATGTGTTTTCGGCGTACCAGCCGGAAAGCTCTTGGGCTTCATTGTATCCGGTAGAGGAATTGAAGCAAACCCAGCCAAGATCCGAGCTCTGTCACAATTGGATATCCCAAAAGACCTCAAGCAAATACAAAAACTAACTGGATGCGTGGCGGCTCTAAGCCGCTTCATCTCGGAAAAATATGTTTTCGGCGTACCAGCCGGAAAGCTCTTGGGCTTCATTGTATCCGGTAGAGGAATTGAAGCAAACCCAGCCAAGATCCGAGCTCTGTCACAATTAGATATCCCAAAAGACCTCAAGCAAATACAAAAACTAACTGGATGCGTGGCGGCTCTAAGCCGCTTCATCTCCCGTTTGGGAGAAAAGGCACTGCCCCTCTATCGCCTCCTCCGGCGCACCGAACACGTTGAATGGACGGATGCTGCCACGGCCGGACTCAAAGAAATTAAGGCCATATTGGCAACAAATCCGGTCCTGGCCGCGCCCAACCTGGGCGAACCGATGTTATTATATATCGCAGCAACACATCAAGTTGTCAGCGCGGTACTCGTCGTCGAACGAGAAACAGAAGGGCACAAATTCCCTCTTCAAAAACCAGTGTACTACGTATCCACTGTCTTAACTCCATGCAAGTCCCGGTACCCACATTATCAAAAGATATCGTATGCGGTGTTCATGGCATCCCGGAAGCTGCGACACTACTTTCAAGAGTGTTCCATAACGGTGGCCTCCGAAGTACCTCTCAACGATATTATAAACAATCGCGACGCGACGGGCAGGATTGCAAAATGGGCCATTGAGCTCTTACCATTTGACATAACCTACAAACCATGGCGAGCTATAAAGTCGCAAGTTCTGTCTGACTTCATCGCCGAATGGACCGAAGCCGAACTCCCTAAAGAGTACGGCGCATACTCCAATTGGATCATGCATTTCGACAGCTCCAAAATGTTGGCTGGCTTGGGGGCTGGCATCGTCTTGACGTCCCCAACCGGAGACACAGTCCAATACATGCTTCAAATAATGTACACGGACTCCAACAATGCAGCCGAATACGAGGCCCTTATACATGGCCTCCGGATGGCAATCTCCATGGGTATTCAACGCCTAGAGGTGCGCGGGGATTCAAACCTCACAATATCCCAAGTAAATGGAGACTTTGACGCCAAGGATCCGAAAATGGCAGCCTACCGTAATGCCGTCTTAAAAATGTCAGCCCGGTTCAAAGGACTCGAATTCCACCATGTAGCCCGGGATAATAACCAGGCAATAGACGTGTTGGCACGCATCGGCGCAAAACGCGACGCCGTCCCTCCAAACATCTTCCCGGAGTGGCTCTTTAAGCCATCCATATTATGGGAAGAGGAGTCCGGAAACGACAACCCGGAACCAACTGCACCACCCAACACAGAACATTCTGACACAATCGGTGGCTCAGCCAATGAAATAACACCTTCAGCCCACGAGATAATGGCAGTAATTGCCCCGTGGACAGAACCATTCCTAGCCTACTTAATCAGGAAGGAACTCCCCGAAGACCAAAATGAGGCCCGCTGCATAGTTCGGCGATCTAAAGCCTACAAGGTCCATGAGGGAGAACTCTATAAGAAAAGCACAACCGGAGTCCTTCAAAGGTGTATCTCCGAAGAGGAAGGGCGAAATCTCCTGGCTGAAATTCACGCCGGACTCGGCAGGCACCACGCTGCAGCCCGGGCCCTTGTAGGCAAGGCCTTCCGTACAGGATTTTATTGGCCGACAGCCCAGGCAGATGCTCAGGACTTAGTCCAACGATGCGTTGGTTGCCAGCTCTTTGCTAATCAAAGCCACATGCCACCCACCGCCCTCAAAACTATACGCATCACTTAGCCGTTCGCGGTCTGGGGGCTTGACATGGTCGGACCCCTTAAAGGGGGAACCCACAAGCACAAATACTTATTGGTCATGGTGGACAAATTCACCAAATGGATAGAGGCCAAGCCGGTTAAAACGGTAGAATCCGGACCTGTGATAGACTTCATATCCGGGGTAGTACACCGCTTTGGCGTCCCCCACAGCATCATCACTGATAACGGCACGAATTTCACGGCCGACGAGGTTAAACTCTGGTGCAAAAACATGGGCATCAAGCTCGACTATGCTTCAGTCTACCACCCTCAAACTAACGGTCAAGTGGAACGAGCAAATGGTCTAATCATGAGTGACATTAAACCCAGATTAGTGCGGTCCCTCACGGAATCTAACACGCACTGGGTAGAGGAGCTTGACTCCGTACTCTGGGGGCTGCGGACCACGCCAAACCGCACTACCGGATTCACACCATTTTTTATGGTATACGGCGCTGAGGCAGTTTTGCCCTGCGATATAATTCATGACTCACCTCGCGTGCGCATGTACGAGGAAAGAGAAGCCCAGTTGGATCGGCAGGACAATTTGGACGCCTTAGAGGAGGAGCGCGACGTGGCAAAATCCCGTTCCGCATTCTATCAACAGCAGGCTCGAAGATATCAAAGCAACGCATCTAACAACCGACTCGAGCCAAACCCATGGAACGCAGCCCGTCTCCGAAGATTTTACGCCTAGCGCCGGACTCAGGGTTCGTCTCCTTCCTCCGTCCACCTTTCATATTTTTTACTGTCTTTGTTTTCCCTCCCTTTTTCCTCCCCCTCTCAGTACAAGCCTCTTGAGGGCTGATCTGCGCTTTGTTCGCACTCACTTGATGTGCTACTCGCACTCGTTATACCTGGGGGCTTCTTTAACAGAAGCTTATTTATATGGGCTTCATGCCCAACACATGTGTCACACTTCCGCATGTACCTTTTGATCACCATTATATGCATCGATATGACTTAAGTTTTGGCCAAGCCGGGTTGCCTGGCTCCTGTGCTTACCCCTACATTCCCGATTGTTCGGCTAGGAGGTAAAGGGAGCACCTCTGCGATTGTTACTGCCGGGTCAGCCGGACGTGTACCTCAGACTGGGTGAAGCCGAAGGTTAGCGTTCTTAAGGGAATATTCGGTCGGTGACCTGAAAGATGATTTATTATTTACCTATTTATTTGCCCCCAGATGCTTTTTCTGCTATTTTCGCAGTCTGGACATGCACTTTAGGGCATGCCTCCCAGGGAAAGGAACCCTTAACGAAACTATTCTCCCTGGAAGATGTTTCTTACTAACCATGTAATATAACATAGCTAGTTGGGCACTTGTCTGATAAAGCAATTATGACCCATACGCCTTGTCTCCATGCATGCCCCGGTTCTTTTATAACCGTAAGGGTATTCGGACACACTCCGGACTGTTGGGTCCCGAGGTTGAAGCGAAACGGTCCGCAAAGACAAACGATCTACAATCCGGCTAGAAGGCATTTTACATGTCATTTTAAAATTACATCGTCAAACTGACTGATTGTACTCCTCTTCAATCCCATCTAACAGGCTGTCTAATTTACAGTCCTATTGGGAATATTTCGCGGCCAACTCTACTTGGCCGTACATCAGGCTCACAGGGATCTCCTTCCCATCGGGCCCCATAAGTCCGACCTCGGCCATGTGGTTTGGGTCAACCTTCGGGTACCGCGTGTTCACCATGGCCCAGGCCTCCCTGGCGCCTTGACGGCAGGCCGATATCTTCCACAGACGGAGACGCCGCCGTACTCCCCGAAGCTTCTCAGCACGCCCTCCAAGACCCTCGGGTAGGGAGATGTAAGGCCATAAGGCCTGAACGACGCCGCTCATCGCTTGCCGAACACGTTCGTGCAGTTGCAGCAGCTCGGGAAGAGGGTCTCCCGTGGAACCAGGCATCTCCTCCGTCGGACGACCCGTGAGCACACCTATAGACACATTTCTGTCAATCGACTTCCTCGTCGAACTCTTCTTTTCAAAAGAGTTTGCTCAAGCACTTACTATAAATGCCGCGACGAAGCCGCCGATTCTCCTTTACGGAGTTAGACAGCTGGACCCGGACATCTTTTAGTTCTTCGCCCAGCTGGGTGTTGGCATCTTGGAGTTTGTTCCTCTCCTGTTGCACCCTCATAAGCACCTTCTCGCCGGCCTTCAACTGGCGCAGCAGATGTTGCTTGTCCGGATCTAGTCCGGCACCCTCTGCAATATTATTGTCAGACTATACACACACACCGCACTTCATAAACTACTTCTCTTTTCAAAATATGAATTACCAGAGGGGGTCTCCGTGGCTCCCCCGGCAGTAGCTAGTGCGGCCTCAAGTTGGGCCTTGCATTCTTAAAGCTCCTGGGATAGGTGGGTATTCTTCTCGGTAAGATCCTACATAACAAATGATCCTTAAATCAGTTAGTTTAACTATTTTAAGTCTCGGGGGCTACTGGCATATATAACTATCAAAATTCCTCACCCGTATGTCTTTTACATACTGCTCCGTGGCTCTGGTTAAACCATCTTGAGCAGCACGGAGGTGCGCGTCTCCCGCATTAAAGGCATTCAACGCCTCTGGGGAGAAACACGCGTCACGAAGAACTGTCCGACGGTGCCTGTGATTCATGGCGCTCTCCACCTCAGACCTGGTGGTAGACAACCTGTTGGCATCCTCCATTGGAGGAGCATCCGGCTCGCGCCTTGCGCTCGCCTCCCCCTCCGGACCAGGCGTTGGAGCCTGGCTGGCGGAGGCTTGGTTGGCACCCTCTCCGGACTCAGTCCAACGAGCGCTCTTTCTCCTGGAAGAATCATGAGCATTAATATACCTCCCAGGAGTCTTTCCCTTAAAAGCCAATGGTGCACCATACCTTTGCGGCGACGTTTCGATTCGCGCCGCACTCCTCTTCCGCCTACTAGGCCGCACTGACCTCGTTTGGTCAGTCGCCACGGGCTCGGCTTCCCGCCGTAAAGGCACCTCCTATGAAGCACCATTGGTACACGGTGGTCAGAAATAAGCATTAAAAAGGTAACGGTGTCCGGACTTTGGTCGTACTCACCTAGGAAGCCGGACATAAACCGGGGTAGTCAGCCGTAATGGCGACTAAAGCATTGTCTATGCTGAGCTGGTGGAACACCCCGTCAATCAATTCAACCTTTATGTCCGGATCCTCTTCGGAGGCCGGATCAAGGGATCTTCCCGGATCCTCGGGTTGTGGAGTTGGGATTTCTATGCCCTCTACATCCCGGCGCAGTTCCTGCGTCGAAATCATAAAGTAAAACACTTATCTTTGAAAGCACGGATCAGATATATAAACGTCCACTTACCCAGCTCCGAGGGTTGTTCATGGAGAATTCATTCAATGGACTCGTACGGAGGAAGTCCTCCTTCTCCCCCTTGTACAAGCCGGACAGGATCTTCACCAGATCGGCAGCCGATCCCGTCCCCGTGCGGCCATGACGGTTGGCGTCATTCTCCCCGTTGAAATCCCACATGGGGTGGCCCCTATATTGGAGCGGCTGCACCCCTCGCATAATGCATGTGGCCATGACTCCAATCATGGTTAATCCGGAATGGGCTAGTAACCGTATCCGGCCCATCAGATAGTGGACGCTCCTGTCATCTTCCCGTTGAGGGCTCCGTGGGCGCCAACTCAGGTGTTTCTTCAGAGGAGCGTTGCTAAACTCTGGGAGGCCGATCCGAACTGGATCCGGTAGCGGGGCGTCTTCCATATAGAACCACTCCGAAGGCCAGTCTTTGAACGCCTTCTTCGGGGTTCCGGATAGATATCCGGTCCCGGCGATGCGCCATATTTCGGCTCCGCCCACTTGATATATCGCCCCCTCGTGAGAACGGGGTACGAGGCAAAACAGCCTCTTCCACAGTGCAAAATGGGGCTCGATGCCCAAGAACAGCTCGCGAAGAGCTACAAAATCCGCGATGTGCAAAATGGAGGCAGGCGTGAGGTGGTGAAGTTGGAGTCCATAGAACTCCAGGAGCCCCCGGAGAAACGGATGTATGGGAAATCTGAGTCCCCTTATTAAGTAGGGGACGAAGCATACCCGCTCTCCTTTGGAGGGATTGGGGACGCTCTCCGCCTGCTTCCCACCCTTGTAGGTGGCCAGTCCGGCTCGAACCGGAACCATAAAGGCTGGGGGAAGGTATCCCTCTGCTTGGAGCGTCACTAACTCGCTATGCGGGACTGAGCATCTCCTCCAATCTCCTGGCGGAGTACTAGGAGCGCGAGAAGAGGAACCGCGTCGACTATCCATGTTGGAATGGATTTTTTGTCAGATGCGCCTCGGTGAGTACTTGCGGAAGGAGGATGGTGTGATTTGAATCTGGATCCTCGCCTCTCTTATAGGCAACTTATTCGTACAGCTAGGGGGTAAAACGTAAGAATACCCTGGCTTTTCGCATTCATACAACACGTGGAAGAAGGCCATTATTGGACGTGGAAGCCAAGGAGCGCAACATTTATGAAGCAACCGGACACTATCCGGCAAACACATGGAACATGAAGGAGAACCCGCCTTGCAAACGTCGAAGACAATATATGCGCCGGACTCGTCGTCATTGAAGCCTGGTTTGGGGGCTACTGAGGGAGTCCTGGACTAGGGGGTGTCCGGATAGCCGAACTATCATCATCGGCCGGACTCCAAGACTATGAAGATACAAGATTGAAGACTTTGTCCCGTGTCCGGATGGGACTTTCCTTGGCGTGGAAGGCAAGCTTGGCGATACGGATATGTAGATCTCCTACCATTGTAACCGATTCTGTGTAACCCTAGCCCTCTCCCGTGTCTATATAAACTGGATGGCTTTAGTCCGTAGGACGAACAACAATCATACCATAGGCTAGCTTCTAGGGTTTAGCCTCCTTGATCTCGTGGTAGATCTACTCTTGTAACACACATCATCAATATTAATCAAGCAGGACGTAGGGTTTTACCTCCATCAAGAGGGCCCGAACCTGGGTAAAACATCGTGTCCCTTGTCTCCTGTTACCATCCGCCTAGACGCATAGTTCGGGACCCCCTACCCGAGATCCGCCGGTTTTGACACCGACAACGACCACTTCGCCTAGATCGCGGCGTTTGATCAGCGGGTGGAGATGCTGGGCAACGGCATCGATGCTGGCTTCAACTCCTCGGCAAACATGGCGTATAGAGGACGCGGGTGCGGCTACAGCAGGGGGCGCGCGGCGCGGCTATAGCAGAGGCCGTGGCCGAGGCAGGCGGTCCTCCCCAAGTCCATCTGGCGGCAACAACGGCAGTGGCGGGCAGTCGCGGTCGCCCATAGCAGCAATGACAACAGCAGACTCGTGACTATCCGGAGTGTCAGATCTGTCACAAGCACCATCCAGGGGTGCCCGTGACTGCTGGCACAGATATGATGAAGATGAGCATGAAGACAAGGGGGCCAACATGGTCATCGGCTCCTACGGTGTTGACACGAACTGGTATGCGGACACCGGCGCCACGCACCACATCACCAGAGAGTTGGACAAGCTGACTATCCGCGACAAGTACCACAGACATGATCAAGTACACACCGCGAGTGGTTTTGGTATGCAAGTTTATCATATTGGTCATTCAGTTGTTAGAACCCCTATTAAAAATTTACATCTAAACAAAATCCTTCATGTTCCTGAAACTTCAAAAAGTCTTCTATCCGTTCATCGATTTACTCGTGATAACCATGTCCTCATTGAATTTTATCCTTAATTTTTTCTTGTCAGGGACTTGGCCACGAGGAGAGTACTTCTTAGGGGCATATCTGTGGGAGGACTTTACCCACTCATATCTTCTTCATCATTGTCATCGAATAAACAAGCTTTTGTGGCTATCAAGCCTTCATCATCAAAGTGGCATAGCAGATTAGGTCATCCTTCATCAGTTATAGTTAAACGTGTGCTTAGTGAAAATAAACTTCCTCACTCCCATGAAGTTAGTATTGAGTCAGTTTGTGATCTATGTCAACAAGCTAAAAGTCATCAGCTACCATATCCTGTGTATACTAGCATCTCCACTGCACCCCTACAACTTGTATTCTCAGATGTATGGGGACCAGCTCCCACTTCAGTTGGTAGATACTCATATTATGTAAGCTTTATTGATGATTTTAGCAAGTTTACTTGGATCTATCTTCTTAAGAAAAGGTCTGAAGTGTTTCAAGTCTTCTCCAATTTTAAAAACCTTGTTGAGAGAAAACTAAACACTAAGATTATTGATATGCAAA
>NC_041381.1:395440893-395472085 GCF_002162155.2 Triticum dicoccoides
GAATACAGAAAGTTGAACTCCTTTTTTCAGCAACTTGGCATTTCTAATCATGTTGCGTGCCCACATGCACACCAACAGAATGGTTCTGCAGAGAGAAAACATCGTCATGTTGTAGAAGTAGGTCTTGCCCTACTTGCCAATGCATCTATGCCACTAAAGTTTTGGGATGAAGCATTCCTCACTGCCACATATCTCATCAACCTGCTGCCTAGCAAAGTCATCAATTTTGAAACACTTGTCACACGTCTCTTTGCCACCACTCCAGATTATAAATCTCTTTGAGTGTGTTGGTTGTGCATGTTGGCCCAACCTACGACCATACAATACACGCAAGCTTGCTTTTCGTTCCAAAATATGTGTTTCCTGGGGTATAGTCCTCTCCACAAAGGAGTCAAGTGTTTAGATGTCACTTCTGGCAGGGTGTATATATCACGAGATGTTGTGTTCGACGAAACTGTCTTCCCTTTTGAGTCTCTTCATCCAAACGCCGGAGCTCGTCTAAAACAAGAAATTCTTCTTCTTCCTCCTAATCTCTGGTCCTTTGATCAAGGGGGCAACAATTGTACTGACCACTATGATTGTTCAACTAGTTCTGGTGTTGCATTTGATCATGCGCAGGTCCATGGTGAAAATGCAGAAGAAAACGGAGTTGAAAATGATCAAAATCCGGTGCAAAACGAAGGCATATTGCATGTGGAAGAAGAAGACGAAGCCGACGCTGAACGCGAGGACGATTCGCTGCAGCCTGCGACGCTAGTGCGGCAGGATCCCTCGGGATTGTCGCGGGGATCCGCCCCGGATCACCCGCGCTGCGGGCCAGCAGCAAACTACCACATCGCCAGGCAGCGTGCCAGCCTCGCACGGTCCCACACACAGGCGGGCGACAGCGACCGCGCCAGCTCCGTTGGTCGGCTCGGGATTGAGCCCGTGCGTGCGCATGCAGCTGCATGCAGGATCTCCTGTGGCGAGCGACTCCGCGGCAACCAACTCCAGCAGTACAAGTGCAGCCACACAGCAGGTCACAGATTTTGGGATCAGATCTCCTGTGCAAAGCAGTGAATCTGGTGCATCCTCAGGATCCTCTGCGACATAGACTCCTATGTCTTCTCCTGTGCAGCAACTAGCTCAACCTCAACCAGTGATGACGTCACGTGTTACAACTCGCCTACAAAAAGGTATAAAAAATCCAAAGGTTCGAACTGATGGTACAATACCGTATGGCATGATGTGTGTTGTAGGAGAACCGACAAAAGTAGAAAATGCACTTGGAGATTTGAGATGGAAGCAGGCAATGGATGAAGAATATTCAGCACTTATGAGGAACAAGACATGGCATCTTGTACATGCATAAAGAGGTAAAAACATCATTGACTGTAAGTGGGTGTACAGAATTAAAAAGAAGGCATATGGCTCAATTGATAGGTACAAGGCACGGTTAGTTGCAAAAGGTTTTAAACAACGGTATGTATTAGATTATGAGGATACATTTAGTCTTGTTTCAAGGCTGCAACTATTAGGCTTGTACTATCTATTGTTGTGTCCAGGGGATGGAGCTTGAGGCAGCCAGACATTTAGAACGCGTTTTTGCATGGTGTTCTGGAAGAGGAGGTTTATATGAAACAACCACCTGGGTATGCAGATAAGAAAATACCTCATTATGTGTGCAGACTTGACAAAGCACTTTATTGCCTAAAACATGCCCCAAGAGCATGGTACTCAAGGTTAAGCTCTCAGCTGAGGTTCTAATCTTTGGTTCTAATCTTATTTCTTGGAGTGCTAGAAAACAAGCTACAATGTCAAGGTCAAGTACTAAGGCTGAGTACAAGTCACTAGCAAATGCAACTGCTGAGATTATCTGGGTTGAATCATTGCTTAATGTGTTAGGTGTTAAACAACACCGTGTCTCATGTCTTTGGTGTGATAACTTGGGAGCCACCTATATCTCCGCTAACCCATTCTTTCATGCTCGAACTAAGCATATTGAAATCGATTTTCACTTTGTAAGAGAAAGAGTTGCAGAGAAGAAGCTGGATATCAGATTCATTTCATCAAAAGATCAAGTGGCAGACGGGTTCACTAAGGCATTGCCTACTCGGCCATTTGAAGAGTTCAAGAGGAATATCAATCTAGGATAGTTGAGATTAAGGGAGGGTATTAGAGTTTGTGTAGAATACTTGTTGTAATCTCAACTAACCCCCCCTCTCTCTATTCTCTCGTAGGATATCCAAACCACCGAATCCAAGAGATCGGTAGGTTCTCAACTTGTACTCCAAGTTTGGCCTTGAGCCCTGATCAATATAAACTCCACGTGGCTCCCTTACGAGGGAGTAGAAACGCTTCCTGATAGGAATCAACTTAATCGTCATGTTCCCACATACGACTCTACCGTGATTGTAAAGTCCTTAATTCATTGCCACAAATTTGGAAGTGCATTGTCAGTATATCGCTAACAAATATTATGGTGCGCTGGAATTTTATCTCTTTGTATGAGAACCAATACACAACATACTAACCAAGGACGTCGCAAGTGTAAATTAACATGGCCCAAAAATACCTCACTCATTTAGAAAATCTAATGCTTACATGCTCTGGATCTCTACTCACCTTGCCATGCTTCATACTGAGAATTAGATTATTCTTTTCATTCACACTTGCAACTCTACCGTTATTGTAAAGTCCTTAATTCGCCGACAGAAATTTGGAAGTGTTTTATCACTACCAAAATATGATGCAATGTGATTTTTATCTCTTCATATGAGAGGCGATTCACAACATACCAGCTAAGGACACCGTAAATAATATGACCCAAAAATACCACACCCATTTATGGAAAGAAATATAATGGTCATGTGCACTGGATCTTCGATCGACCCACTATGCTTCCACTAGGAATAGCTTATTTTGTCTTGTACCCACTTGCAACTCTATCATGATTGTAAAGTCCTTAATTTGCCCCCAGAAATTTGGAAGTGCATTATAAGTACCAAATAAGGCGGAGCAATAGGATTTTATCTCTTCGTGTGAGAAGTGATTCCTAGCATACCAGGTGACATGACCCAAGAATGCTACACTCATTATGAGAAAGAAATCTAAAGGTCACCTGCTATGCTTCCATTGAGAATCGGCTTATTCCTCTTGTTACCACTTGCGACTCTATCGTGATCACGAAGTTGTTAAATTCATCGACAAAAATTTGGAAATGCATTATTGCTACCAAATGATGCAACGCACCGTGATTTTATCTCTCCACAGGGGAAGTGATTCAACACATTTCGTCTAAGGACGTCATAAATGCGAATCAACATGACCCAAAAATATCGCTCATTTACAGAAAAGAAATCTAACGGTCACATGCTCTGGATCTTTGGTATCCCCGTTCTGCCTGCACTCCGATCGATTTATTCATTGTGTTTAATTCGTTGCCAGAAATTTGGAAAGTGCATTATCACTACCAAATAATATGATGATAATGCGATCTTATCTCTTTGTAAGAGAAGGGAATCACTGCGTACCAGCTAAGGACGTCATAAATGTGAATTAACATGACCCAAAGATACCACCTTCATTTATAGAAAAAGAAAATCTAACGGTCACATGTTCTGGATCTTTGGTCGCCCCCCTATGCTTACAGTGAATATTTGCTTGTTTACCTTGTTCCCCCCTACGGCTCTTTTTTGGGTCGTGATTGCAAAATAATTCCTCCATTTCTAAATATAAGTCTTTTTAGATTTCAATACAAATTACATATGAATGTATATGACATATTTTAGAGTGTAAATTCACTCATTTTGTCGTATGTAGTCGTTTATTGGAATATCTAAAAAGACTTAGGAACGGAGGGAATATTTGTTTGAGGGACACATAATTAAAAAGACAACTCATTTACACAGATAAACCCCACAATAGAATAAATCACTGGTGGCTGACAGGCGGACCCATCCATACTGGATACCCCAAAGCAGGGGAGGCTAAATCCGATTAATGGGTTAAATCGGTCACTGACAACCCGGGCCCTCGCTCCAGACAGGAGGCTACGAACATGGCGGTTACCCCAAAATTCGGGCAGCCAAACGAGGAGGAAAGAGAGAAGAAACGGCAGCTGCTGCAAGAACAGCAGAGCAGCACAATCAGTGCAGTGATTCCCCTATTTTACCCCGGCCAGCTAAATAAGCAGCGAGCGGGGGAGCGACGCATCGGCGGGCGGAGACGTCGACGGCGACCAAACCCGCACAATTTACTACTTTGGGCCTCGCCTCCCATCTTTCCTCACCACCAATCCATTCCCACCTTTCCCATCTCCCTCTCTCCACCCTCCCCCGCGGTTGCTTTCTCTCCCATCCATTCCCCTTCCTCCCCCTCCCCTGACCCCGGCCCCGGCCCGATGAACCTGTGGACGGACGACAACGCCTCCATGATGGAGGCCTTCATGGCCTCCGCCGACATGCCGGCCTTCCCATGGGGCGCGGCGGCCACCCCGCCGCCGCCGGCCGCCGTCCCGCAGCAGCCGGCCTTCAACCAGGACACGCTGCAGCAACGCCTGCAGGCCATCATCGAGGGCTCCAGGGAGACCTGGACCTACGCCATCTTCTGGCAGTCCTCCACCGACGCCGGCGCCTCGCTCCTCGGCTGGGGCGACGGCTACTACAAGGGCTGCGACGACGCCGACAAGCGCCGCCAGCAGCCCACCCCGGCCTCCGCCGCCGAGCAGGAGCACCGCAAGCGCGTCCTCAGGGAGCTCAACTCGCTCATAGCCGGGGGAGGCGCCGCTGCGCCCGACGAGGCCGTCGAGGAGGAGGTCACGGACACCGAGTGGTTCTTCCTCGTCTCCATGACCCAGTCCTTCCCCAACGGGATGGGCTTGCCGGGGCAGGCGCTCTTCGCCGGCCAGCCCACCTGGATCGCCACGGGGCTCGCCAGCGCGCCCTGCGAGCGGGCCAGGCAGGCCTACACCTTCGGCCTCCGCACCATGGTCTGCATCCCCCTCGGCACCGGCGTGCTCGAGCTCGGCGCCACCGAGGTCATCTTCCAGACCAACGATAGCTTGGGGAGGATCCGCTCGCTCTTCAACCTCAACGGCGGAGGAGGGGGCTCTGGATCCTGGCCGCCCGTGGCGCCGCCGCCGCAGGAGGCGGAGACAGATCCGTCCGTGCTCTGGCTCGCCGACGCGCCGGCCGGGGACATGAAGGAGTCACCGCCGTCCGTCGAGATCTCCGTCTCCAAGCCGCCGCCGCCACAGCCGCCGCAGATCCATCACTTCGAGAACGGGAGCACCAGCACGCTCACGGAGAACCCCAGCCTGTCCGTGCACGCGCAGCAGCCTCCGCCACAGCAAGCGGCTGCGGCGGCGCAGAGGCAGAACCAGCACCAGCTCCAGCATCAGCACCAGCTCCAGCTCCAGCACCAGCACAACCAGGGCCCTTTCCGCCGGGAGCTCAATTTCTCAGATTTCGCGTCCAACGCATCCGTCACGGTGACCCCGCCTTTCTTCAAGCCCGAGTCTGGTGAGATCCTAAACTTTGGCGCTGACAGCACCAGCCGGAGGAACCCTTCGCCGGCGCCCCCCGCCGCGACGGCCAGCCTCACCACCGCGCCGGGGAGCCTCTTCTCCCAGCACACGGCGACTGTGACGGCCCCATCAAACGACGCCAAGAACAACCCGAAGCGGTCCATGGAGGCCACCTCCCGCGCGAGCAACACCAACCACCACCAGACCGCCACAGCCAACGAGGGGATGCTGTCCTTCTCGTCGGCGCCGACGACGCGGCCGTCCACCGGCACGGGCGCGCCAGCCAAGTCGGAGTCCGACCACTCCGACCTGGAGGCGTCGGTCCGCGAGGTGGAGAGCAGCCGCGTGGTGCCTCCGCCGGAGGAGAAGCGGCCGCGCAAGCGCGGGCGCAAGCCGGCGAACGGGCGCGAGGAGCCCCTGAACCACGTGGAGGCGGAGCGGCAGCGGCGGGAGAAGCTGAACCAGCGGTTCTACGCGCTCCGCGCCGTGGTGCCCAACGTGTCCAAGATGGACAAGGCGTCGCTGCTCGGCGACGCCATCTCCTACATCAACGAGCTCCGCGGCAAGATGACGGCGCTGGAGTCGGACAAGGAGACGCTCCATTCCCAAATCGAGGCGCTCAAGAAGGAGCGCGACGCCCGGCCGGCCGCGCCGTCGTCGGGGATGCACGACAACGGGGCGCGGTGCCACGCGGTGGAGATCGAGGCCAAGATCCTGGGGCTGGAGGCGATGATCCGCGTGCAGTGCCACAAGCGCAACCACCCGGCGGCGAAGCTGATGACGGCGCTGCGGGAGCTGGACCTGGACGTGTACCACGCCAGCGTCTCCGTGGTGAAGGACATCATGATCCAGCAGGTGGCGGTGAAGATGGCCACCCGGGTGTACTCGCAGGACCAGCTCAACGCGGCGCTCTACGGCCGCCTCGCCGAGCCGGGCACCGCGATGCAAATCCGGTAATGATCGAATCCCATCCACCAGGTAGTAGCAAGGAAACCGCGATCCTATTACTCACCACCGTATGATCGGCGTCGTCGTCGTCGCCGTCGTTATAGCCCGATCGGCATCGAGATGGAGAAAGAAGGCGACGATCATGTTGTTGTTGTAAAATCTCTCTTTAGGAGGATGGATGGATGGATGCATGTGTACATCATCATCATCATCTTGTTGTGTTTTTGCAAGTAGTGTGTTAGCAGAACGAAGCGCCGGATCCATCGTTGTTAATTATCTCATGACCCTGTGATCGATGACGATGATGTATCGGCGTAGCGCTGTTGAACTGAAAATGTATATAGGACAAAGATGGATTGCCCGTCGCCGTTCTCCCCTAGTGTTTGTTGTTGCGTGTATGCATGCATCGTTTCTCGTCTTGGCAGAGCGAGCATGGATGATTGATATGGTATCGCTTGCAAAATGAAATTGATCGGGCGTTCTTTTTTATCTGCTCGTATGCTCTTAAATCTTTGATTGTGTTCTCATCTTGGGCAACTTGGCTAAGAGAAGGCGAAGTGGAGGTGGGGGGCATGTGATTTGGGTGGGTAGACCTCGACATCATAGGCACAGTGGCAACACTGGTGGAAGAAGAGAAGGATTAGCGAGGGAGGACAGGAGGGGAGAGGCAAAGCAAGACGTAAGCTGCTCTTGGCATAACAAAAGGTAACGAGGAGAGGGGAACCCGTGGGGCCCGTCCTTCTTTGGCAAGGAGAAGAAGAGAAGTGGATGAGGAGGAGCGAGGGAGGGAGGGGACACGAGTAGCGTGCGGCTTTTCTTCTTCTTTCATTCAGGCTTAACGAACCAGGCAGACAGACGTCGCTGGCGACAAGAAGGCAGGCCTACTGTTTAGCGCTGCCTCTCCACATGCCGATGCCACCACCTGATCCATGTCGAGACTCGCCTAATTTTGTTGTACCCTGGTTGCTTGTTTGTTTGTATTCCAGGTAATATAAGTTTTAACAGGCGGTAATATACGTTTTCATCGCTAAAATTAGCAAGAAGCACCAGTGGTCTAGTGGTAGAATAGTACCCTGCCACGGTACAGACCCGGGTTCGATTCCCGGCTGGTGCACTAGTTTTTTCTACACAACGAGATCAGTTTTCCAAATGCTACGACAAAGCTATGACACTTGCTATTGGGCTTACCAGTCATGATATTTTTTCTCAATCTTGCAATTTTAGCAAAATGCTTCTGAGGTGAGAAGAGGACCATTGAATGTTTATTGGCAACCGACAAGTTAAGATGTTATTACCAGTCATGATATTTTTTCTCAATCTTGCAATTTTAGCAAAATGCTTCTGAGGTGAGAAGAGGATCATTGAATGTTTATTGGCAACCGACAAGTTAAGATGTTATTACAACTGTGTCTTCCTGACGTGGGAGGCGAGTGATCAATAAGCTCCACCTCCATGCTAGAATGGATATTTGTCGTTCTTCTCTTACCGGTCCTTTCCTACACCTTCTACTCGTAGCCTCTTCGCTGACCCTTTTTGTTGGCGCCAACCAGCACCACGTCGGTACCAATGCGTTTGTCAGTGACGCATCATCTTCTTCTTCCTCATTCCTCGTCAGATTTAGTTCTTGTTCCTACTTATTTTCTAGAATACTCTTTGTTTTCTTCTTTTTTCACTTTATTTGTTTGAACACTATTTCCTTCTCCAACATCATGTATCACTTGGCCGCTTTAATTATTTTCCCTTCTTATTCTTGAAACACTCTTCCTTTCTACTACAGCATGAACCACCTGGCCAATGTAGTGTTGTGTTGTCCTCGCCCATGAATGTTTCGGCAACCGTCGGCGTGTGGACATCCTGCAAAGCATGGTCGTCATCCATCTTGGTGAATGCTTGGTTGCCCATGTCGCGAGCGCATGGTGGTCGTTGTCCATGTTGGTAGGCAGTGCTCAACCATGTCGCTGAGAGCTTGTTGACTATCATTGCTCACGAGCGCTTTCAAAATGATTCGGCGCGATTAACCGCCTACTTAATTAATTACTTACACAAATAATTAATGACCTATCCAATTCTTTGCATGCCTAACCGACTACCAACCAAATTAATTAATTATCTGCCTAATTGGGAAAAATTCCTACCTCTAATTATTTGTAGGCATAATTAGTTGTCTACCTAATGTATTAATTGCATTAATGACTGACTTGGTTTCTAAATAGATTCGATGTGGACAAAAAATTCTATTTAAATGGACCTAATTAATTTCAAATGCAATTAACTGTCTAGATAATTAATTGCATTAATGTTTTGATTTCCAAATTAATTTAGCGCCTTGATTTTCAAATTATTTTTGCATGAATAACTGCTACGAATAACGACTACGTAAATATTTTCTTTGATAATAGAGAATATTACACATTTAACACACCTCTTGTATAGTTCAATTGAACCTTTGTGGTAAGACGCTTTTGCAGTGGATTCATTTCTACAAGGCCCACCGAGTGTTCTAGGACACATCTCCTTAAAGAATTTCACGACTTTTGAATGACTACACTTGATTTTAGAATGTAGCCTGCCTCCTCTGTATGTCTGATAAGAAATATAACATGATCGCGTCCACAAATGCCTATACGTGGCGGTTGATGACCCGTCTTCCGCCACGACCGTCCTCGACGCTGTGCTCCATGCCCTGACATTCTGGAACATCGCGCCGATGTCTGGTCCGGTCATGGCATCCTCCATGGTGTCACACACGGGATTTCTCCGCAGGGGCGCGCGAATGTGTATATAATAAGAATAAAGATATGTTATTTTTGTTTAGGAAATTTTTGATTGGCAATTAATAGTAGAGATAATGATAATAATAAATGACATAGTGTGCAGGATTAGCGATTTGTTCTTGATGAATATCTGATTTTGTTTTGGAAGGTTATCGAGAAAAATCTTATGTCTGTCTATTAGCAAGGTGATCTCACATATATGATGCGTTTTCTGAATTCTTAATTACCTACTCCATCCGTTCCTAAATATAGGGTGTATATTTTTGGCACGGAAATAAAAAAACGCACGTGGAGGGAAAATTTCACAAGTTTTGGGCGAGATTGCACCTGACTAATTGACATGAGAAAATAGAGGAGCTTGCCTGATATAAGGAAATGTAATCAAATCCCTAAAAAAAAATTATCCAAACGAGTGGTGCAACGCAATACACCATATATTTTGGATTTTTTATTAAAAATCTATACACCTTATATCAAGGAACGGAGGGAGTATTATTTACATGATTGAATTAAATCAGCACTGCTAAAGCAACCACGAGACAAGATCTCCCCTTTAATGGTATTTGGTTTTTTAATGGGATGGAGAAAAATCCAGTGGGAGGGGATGGTGGGAGGTGAGAGGGAAAAAACTAGATGAAAAAACCGTGGGGCGAAGCTACCAACTCCCCCTTTAGGAGTAGAGTTATTTTCAAATAAAACCATGGAAAACGAGCCTTTTTTCGAATGTTTATTGACAACTGGCAAGTTAAGCTGTTATTAAAACCTTTTCAAATAAAACCATGTATACGATCCCTTTTTCGAACACTTGCTATTGAGCTTCCAGTCATGAGATTGTCTTAATCTTGCAATTGTGGCAATTTTTTAATCAATTATTGCTTATAGTAAGATGGGAAGAGGATCATTGAATGCTTTAGTGAGAAATATGCTTAAATGCTTCATAGAAACCCATGTAAAACGATCCCTTTCCGGAGCACCTACTATTGGGCTTCCAGTCATAACTCATAAGGTTTACCTAATTTTTTTGGGATTTCTATTTCGTGCTTCTGGTTCCTTAGTACTACTCAGTTTTGTCCCGCCGCCTTACCATTCCTCATTTCCCCCCTCCTCTCTGCACATCAGCCTCACAAATGCCTAAACAGAGAGTTTCTATTCAAACCTATTGACTGTTACCTGGGATGGGTTTCTAACGAGCGGGACTTGGATGAGGGCCTCACGAGTGGGCTCACCTGAACACCTTAGCCCACCTGTCGGTGGCACACCCCGGCGAGCTCAACGTCGGCGACCACTGGCCATGATGGAGTCCACTCAGTAATTGGGCTAGCCTGCTCGGTGTGGATTTTAAGTGCGAACAGTGTCAAAATGCCTTTTTGAATTTCGAGTCAATTTAAAAAATTCATAAATTATTCACTGAAATCTAGTTCAGTTGATTCAAGTTCCTAAATTCATCTTATACTCAAGCCAATTTAATATCCAAGTTTTATAATTTTACGTGAAGCTTTTTTGTGTATCATGGATTTAAATCCAGATTCAATGTATATTGGACATCTTTATAAATTCCTAATTGACGATGTCCAGGACCAGGGGGTACCAACCTAGTTGGCTTTAGTCCCTGGGCCGAGCTTATGGCCCATCGATCTCATAGGTAGGGACTCCGGAAGCCTCGATCCATGGCGTGGTGAAGGTGGACTCCACCGAAGACTTGACTTGCTTCCCAAGAATTATTTTGGTCATTGGCCTGTTTATCCCCAAATGGCAACCGACCATATGTAATCCTAGGTACCCCGAGTGCCTATATATGCTGAGGGGTTTAGTCATTAGGGTTAGGAGAGATTCATCATTACTCACCTTAGGATTAGAACACAACTTACGATCTCGAGGTAGATCAAGCCTGTACTCGATACATCATCATCAATACAATCAAAGCAAGACATAGGGTTTGAACTCTTCGAGAGGGCCCGAACTCGGGTAAATACTGTCCCTTTCGTCTCCTGTTACCCATCAATTCGAGATCCACAGCTCAGGGCCCCCTACCCGAGGCCTGCCGGTTTTTGTACTGACATTGGTGCTTTAATCAAAAGCTCTGTTATGCGGTAAAAAAGATCAATGGCTCGTCTGCAGATTAACTACCACACCAGCTGCGGTCACGTCTTCGTTCCCGACCAGCTCTTCGCGTTTGGCAAGATTGTCCCGCACGCCAACTCGATGGGTCATCTCGACCACGTTGAGAATTTTGCCCCGGACCAAATCATTAAGTTCAAGAGCTCAGAATGCACTTTCCGAATGGATGCCAGATCAACTTGAGGGCTCTTCGGCTACCGCGGGCTTGACCTCGAAGCCAATCCCCCATACGACCAAGGGATCGGATCCCGCAATAGGTCTGGCTTCGGGCACGGACCCAACCGCCGTCACACCGAGCCTTGACTCGAGCATAGACCTCACCTCCTCACTAGGCCTTTACTTAAAGTCAGGTCCAAACTCGGAACCCATCATCAAGCTCGGATCCAACCGCTGGCATTGGTCAAGAGCCAACCCTAGTCAACCAAGACTCCGAGGTTGCATCAAACGACCCTCAAAGCATACTGGGAATCAGCCCGGCTTATGGTCAGGCCATGAATGTCGAGGATTTGTCTCATCTGAACGGGATGCTCGACCACATTCATAGACTTTCAATCTCGGGTGACCAGGCCTCGGTATACGACAAGTTCGGATGTAAAGCCGATACCTAGGAAATTTATTACCCACCCACCACCCACCTAGTCGTTATCGTCAAAGACTAAACCGACGTTCTCGACTACACCTCTAAAGAGGCAACAAACATGGAGGAGGATGTTTGCGACATCCCATATACCAGCAACTAGGCCGCGACCTCCACCCACTGCGTCTATATGGTCGATGCCCCCAAGGAGACGCCGGAGCCCAAGAATGATGAGGAAGGTAAATGAGACTCCTCGAAGCGCCGACGTCCCAGGAGGCGACCTAAGGGCACTGGCAAAGGAAAGAAGAGACACACGACTAGGGAAAAGCCTAACAGTATCGCGGGTAAAATGCTTAGCAGTAGCGCGGGTGGCCGCGCTACTGATATGGTGCTACAACTAACGCTTATCAGTAGCGTAGTGTGATCCGCGCTGCTGCTATCTAGGCATAGCAGTAGCGTCTGTCTGCATCACGCGTTGCTGCTAATAGCTGTAGCGCCCTACTGCAAAGAGCGCTGCTGCTAAGACCTCACTGCTGCTAAAGCCATACCCTGCGCTATTGTTATTAGTTTCTAAATTTTTTCAGGTCCATATTTTGTGCTGTTGAATTCTGTTTAGGGCTTTATACAATAATCTCTAGCATATCATACACATACAAATGTAATCATAGCATATACATACAAATAGTCTCATCAAATCATGTCATCATCATAATCATCATCTCGAAAATAGCGATACAAGTGTCAAATACTTGCAACTATATCATCATCCATCTAAACAATGATATATGCGAGAAGAGCTATCACTATGAGTGAGAGCGGAACTATGCAGTACATGAGGCGGTGGTTATGAGTCCTCTCTCGCGCTAGCGTGAACCTCAAGTAACTAGCTTCTCATTCTTGTCTGCTTTTGAAGCCTTTATGGCTGGCGCCCGAGACCCCCTCCACTTGCGCCTAACACTCAGGCCACTTGTCGTACACTCTCAGAATCTTCTCTTTGTACACGACATAGCAATGCTTCTTCACCATAAAGAATCTAGGTGCCTGTTAGAGATTCATCTTCATCAAGAGAATGTACAATCATATATGCAACAAAATATACTTGAGCAACACGGAAAAGAAAGGGTTAGCAACTAGATGCAACATATAGTAAACATACAAATAATGAACATAGTTTTATCGTACGTAAACTAATTAACTAGAGGTACGCAAGTCATCGTACCCAAACTAACAAAGTAGCCTTATGCAAGTTCAGCAGGGACCATGGACATCACAAAGTTCCATCGCTACAGAAACTATACAAGTTCAACCGACACATATCAGCATCATCGGCATCGAAAATCACTAGAAGTTCCATCCTTCCATATCATCGAGGATGGACCCTAGCTTCTTGGACGGCGTGAGATCCTAACGTTGCATGCCTATGCGAGTTCGGATGTCAGCTCGCGACATAGGGCCGTGGTGGAACATCCCCTTCTCATCGACGACTTCTTTCATGATGAACGTCACAATGTCCCTCTGGATGCGAAAGAAGTCATCTCTAAGTTTATAATCCGCTTCTGTATGAGATTCTACCCACTCGTGAATATGATCATCATTTCTGCTTGTCATGCGAAGCTTTTGTTGATCCTTTGTGAACTCCATTATGAGATGGAGGAGGTAGAATCCATCGTTCTTGCTTGGTTTTGGGACATGGATGCAGCAGAAGTTAGTTTTATGCGAGAAACCCATCTTCTTGTGCCTTAGTTTCTTGATCTGCAGGTGGCCACCCCTCAAGTTGAAGCCTTGGAGAGCATCATCTAGAATATTCATTATGTGGGTGTAGTCCTTCTTCTCGTAGTTTCTGGTAGGGTCGAAATACACAGCGTGGGAGACTCGCGGGTAAATAACGATAAGGACGGCGCGCCCATTGCTGCGAAAAAAACACCTCAAATTATGCTCCATATGAGCGAGAAGGAATGATTGAAATGTACAAAAGGGTTGTCCGGCACTGACTTACTTTGGATGATAAGGCAGGAGGACAATTTCCTGGTCCTTATTCTGTACAATGAAGTTTTCGAGGTACTCCCTAGCAGTTTTGCGCTCAAAGTCGCCGAGATTCAAGAATGACTCGTGCATGTAGTATGGACCTGCCACACAGATTTGCGAGACTTCTTCTCTCTTCATGAAGGAGCTCATATGTAGCGCAAAAAGGCGGACGATTATACAATCGAGCCGCTTTGTCAGAAATATCTCGAAGATATGGTCAAACCACAGGAAGAACACCTCCACGGGCCGTGTGTCGACGTAGCACTTCCCCTCAGGCACACGAGCCGCATTGTCAGATATCATGGATCCTTAGAGGCTAGTAGGCTTTTCTCAGTCGACAACACATGGTCATGCAGTCTGCTGAGATCCCCTGATATTGCCTCCAGCGGTTTCGGCGGTAGCATCGGCTCGCCCGTGACATGGAACATGGCCGCACCTTTGACAGGTACACGCTCTTCAAAATCCGCCGTCTGGCTGCTACGTGCTTTGGCTTGTTTGTAGGCAGCAGAGCCTCTCTTCCCTGGTCTCTTCTTCTCCTTTTTATGGGGCTGACCTTCCAGACCCTCCCTTAACCCCCACCCTAGTGTTGTCGGGCTACGCACTATACGACCCCTGGCTAGTTGAGCCTGTGTTGAGGCGGCATCTTCAGGTGTGTCCTGTGAGGATTGCATGAAGAGATACTTCTTGCAATCCCTGCTAGGACATTCCTGCCCGGGCAGATCATCCATATCCTCATCAGCATGCTGATAGCCCGAATCGTCATATGGCTGACTCATTATATCTAAGTCATCATCATAGGCACCTGTATTGAGGAACCGAAGAGGGTCCTCCTCCATCTCCTCATCCATTCTTTGTTCTACGGGGCGATTACATCAGCCACAATTGGACCCCCATCATCACGTCGCCCGCCGCTCTCGCCCGACACTACAGGCGCTGGTAATTGCATAGGCAGGGTGGTGGTATCCATACCTGCTTGTTGATGTGCCCTCGGCCGACTCCAGACGAAGAAGATTCTTTGGCCATAGTAGCACCCAACCCTTGCAGCTTCCAATCCGCGGCAGGGTCTCGTCATCCTCTCCCCCTAGCCGTACTAGAGGAGGCAAATCCTCGTGCCCCGACTTCACACTCGACAAGGTAACCTTGAAGTGCCCACGGGGCATCGGCTGGCTGTGGAACATGAGTTTCAAGGGCTTCGTTATCACCCCGTTTCCCACGTCCACATTCTAGCCTTTGATCAAGTAGAGTACGATACACGGGGTTTCGTCGTCCTGCAAACACATGTCCGTGGCATAAAACATCCGAAAGGCAACGAAAATGGAATATTCTAGATATATGTTGGTGCAACATGTAATTACTGTGAGGGCATCGAGCTCAGCCAAAGACGAAGGCCCGCCTAGCGCGCCAGAGACTGAGGACGGGCTGCTATGAGTGGGTGCGGGTGCGGGAGCAGGCCCGGTTGCATGAGCAGGTGATGGTGCGGTAGTGTTGTTCACCGAGTTGCTCCCGACGAAACTGGGCATGGGAAATCATGTACCGTCTTGTCTGGATTTCCTTCATCCATTTGATGATAGCCGGGATCAAGTTAGTAGCAAAATCATTTCTGCAGGCATGTACGGATCAAGTTAGTAGCCGGGATCATTGCTGCATCGACTGCCTGCTGTAGCAACTCATTTTTCTCCTCGACTGCTTTTCTTGCGTCCTCATCTGTTTTTTTCTCGAACGCAAGCTTCACCTTCTCGTCGATGTCCGCCTGAATAAACTTCTTTTTCTGCTTCTTGGCCTCCAGACCCTCGTTGTAAAAGACCTTCCATGTGGCGCCGTCTTCGGCGCCGTGCACACATCCATATTGCGGCCGCAGTTCCAAAGGGAGTCCCTTAAGTTCGTTCAAGGCCCGGTTGAGAGGGGTGTCCCACTTGGGCCTCATCAGAAAAGTAGGGATTTTGGCTGCAAGCTGGTGTTACTTCTCCTGTAGAAGGAACGTGAACCGTTTACGAATGTGTAGTTGACTTAATCAAAGGCTAAATGTAAGGTGGTAAAAGAATAATTAACAGTAGTCTAATCAATTTCCTCGTGATCTGGTCCGCGTAAAAAACCTTATTTTCCTTGTCCCACTTGTAGCGAGCCCTGATGAAGTCACGCTCTAAGGGGTTGGTGAACTTTGCGAAGGGGTCTGGGAGACCCACGGCTTCACGTTTCATGTCCTCCTTATCCCATATGGGCCTTTTGCCAAGGTAGCCACAGCTTCCGAGGCGATGCTTCCCTGTGTTCCTTTGCTGAAGGCTCTTGAATTTCATAACCTTAGCCTTGGCTGCCTCGGTAGCGCAAGTGTCCTTGAACTTTTTGAACTCCTCTTCTGTCGTGTCGAATTTTCCTCCAGAACCTTGGACAGGGGTTCCTCAACCTCAATAGCTCGTTTCACCCTCCCTTTCCAAGAGGTAAATCATTGCCGAACATGCCCATGGTGTGATTGTTAATCTTTTTCATCTTTGGATCATCCCACGGTTGTTCTATGCTATCATCCCGGTCGGGGAACTTGAATCTCTTGTGCAACTTCATCAGGAGCAACTGCCTCAAATGTTCTTTACTCCTTAAGTCATCGTCGTTGATGCTCGCGCATTCCCGTAGGATGCATCCTACTTGGTTCCCATAGCACTTGCGAGGTTCTTCCGGCTCTAATGGCTCAAACTTGCCAGGGGCCATCTTTGTGATGACCAGTCGTCCGATGCCAAGTTTGTTAGGTTTTCATATCCTCTGCTTCTTCTTTTCGGTAGCGGTATCAGCCCCGGTACCTTCCCCGCCGGTCTCGGCGCCACCATTGGTGCTGGCGCCGTTGGTGTCGATGTCAGTGTCAGTACCATCATCGAGGCCGACCTACAAACCTTGACTCTGCTTAGCAGACAAAAAGTCGAGGTACTATTGTTCACCCTCATAATCCATCTCGTCTGCATCTTGGTCAGAAGGCCCGATTTCTTTGTTGTTCGACATCTTTCATATGATTATGTCTCCTCGTTTAATTCTAAAACTATATAAAAATATAAATGACATAAAAAGATCTATGTTTGCCGGAATGCCGCTTCCCAGCAAATCCCGACACTCGATATGCCTACTTTCTAGCACAAGTCATGCCAAAATTCACGGAAAATTTCGGCATGACCTTTGCTAAAAAGTGGACATATTGAGTGCATGAAATTCATCGGAACGGAAATGAATCAACATTCCGGCGTAACATAGGCCACTCGGATCATTTACGCTGCACATAATCATCATTTTCCAAATATGACATGTCCAAAACATCACATGTCCAAATATGACATGTCCAAATTCCAAATATGACATGTCGAAATCACATATCCACATATCACATGTCCACTTCAAAATTGCATATAAAAGGAAGAAAGAGTGATTTGCAACTAAAAAAGTTCAGCGTACCTAAATTTGAAACTAATTTTTTTTCAAGTATGACATGTCCACATATCACAAGTCATTTTCTTCACAATATTTGAAACTAAATCCAGCCTACCTAAATTTGAAACTAAAAATATATTTGAAACTAAATTCAGCCAAATTAACCTACTAGTTTGATACCTAGCTAAATTCGTAACTAAATAGATAACCTAATTACCTACTGCCCTAACTAAAACCTAACTAAATCAACCGAAGAACCCTAGCTAGAAGAGAGAGGAGGAGCGGTGGGGGGCTTACAGAGGGTGCAAGGGCGAGGAGGCAGGCCCGACGATGGACAGGGTTGGGAGGTCGGGGGTGAGAGCGAGGTGGCCGGGGTCGGGGCCGAGGGCGAGGTGGCCGGGGTCCGGGGCGAGCGCCAGAGTCGGGGAAGAGCGTAGGAGTGCGGCGAGGGCAGGGATCCAACAGCGACGAGGGGGGAAGAGAGAGTGAGGATTTGGGGGAGGAAGCAGAGGCGGGAAGAAGGAGAGAGTGGGAATTTGGGGGGTTAAGTCAGCATAGCAGTAGCACGTTTGTGCTAAACGTGCTATAGCTAACTTATCTATAGTGCGTTTTTCCCAAACGCGCTACTACTATCACAGGTAGTTATAGCGTTTCTCTGTGGACTAGCTATAACCCTTTTTCAGAAAAGCGCGACTGCTATAACCAATACCTATAGCAGTTTTCCCGTTGGTTTCTTCTATTTTATTTTCCTTTATTTTCTCTCACTTTTCTTTTCTTCTTTTTCTTTTCTTTTCTTTTCTTTTCTTTTCCGAGAGCAGGAACGAAGGAAAGGTGATACAATGTATATAACTAAGGCGATATATCTTGCATCATTTGACGGTTAAGTATGTATACAAAATAGGAACATATATATTACATCATTTGACCCATGCATAATGCTTAAGTGTGTACACCAAATAGGAACATATATATTACATCATTTGAACGATAACGGTTCCTCAGCATCGACGTTTTCGTTTTTGAGTGAGCTTCTTTCCCTTCTTGTTCGTTGAAGAATAATTGAGCCCCTCATTGTGACTTTTCCTTTTCCATGGAGTATGATCTTTCTTAGGTGATGTAGTATGATTCTTCTTTTGACGTATACTTCATCGTCATCGTCTTCTTCCCTCATTGGGTTGCCATACTGGTCGTAGTCTTCCTCGTTGGCGACTCCATCCATTCCAATGATGTTCCTTTTGCCTCTCCTCACGACAACGCGGCTGGGATTGCACGGGTCTGTTATGAAGAAGGATTGTGTCATGTGCTTAGCGTGTACCCATGGCTCGTTTTTTGCGATAGCATTCACGGTAGCACTCTTGGCGTCGAGTATAGTCATGGTAGTGAAATACCGGTTTTCTCTTTCGACATTCTTAGCCCATCTGACACGGAACATCGTCGCTTTATGTAGTCTAGAGTAGTCAAGCTCCCAGATCTCCTCGACCCTTCCGTAAAATCTCTCGGTTGCGTCGTTGTCGCTATCGGTCATGCATTCCATCGTATCCCCTGAGTTATAATCATTGATGTCCATATCTTTGGCCTTCGTGTAGAACGTGTATCCATTGATATTGTATGGCTGATAGGTGACAAGGTTGAGCGAGGGGCCATGTGCTAAGGCGTATATGAGCAATCCGTCCTTAGAGCCCTCTTCTGGGGGATTAGCAATAATATGCTCTTTGAACCAATGCAGGAAAGTGGAGTTGTGCTCTCTAGTAACTTCGGCGTCCGTCCTGCATACCCCCGGTCACGATACTTCTTTGCGATAGTTTCTTTGTGCAGTGCCACGAAAGGATCTACCTGGTCTAGGTGTTGTAGAACTACCAAGTTTGCTCTGTCAAAGTCGTTGCGTCGATCTGAGTAGGCCACATGCAGTTCCCTGCGACCGTTGGAGTGACCTTCTCCTTTGAGCCTCCCATCATGCTTGTTAACGGGCAAACCAACACCAGGCGACTGGTCTACGCCATATAGAAAATTCTCGCAGAAAGTGATGCACTCTTGTGTCAGATAGCCCTGGATGATGCTTCCATCCGGACGGGACATGTTACGAATGAATCCTTTGATGATCCCATTCATCCTGTCAAACGGCATCATGTTGTGTAGGAATGACGGCCACATGTCTATTATGTCGTCCACAATATGGACACACAAATGCACCATCACTTCAAAGAACGCGGGCAGGAAGTACATCTCAAGCTCATTTAGTATCACAATGATCTCTTCCTGTAGCCTTCGGAGATACTTCACACTGATTGACTTTCGAGAGATGACATTGAAAAAGTTGCAGAGACCAATAAGCGTGTCACAGACGTGCTTGTCCATTAGCCCTCTAAGGGCAACAAGTAGTATCTGCGTCATCATCACATGACAGTCATGGGACTTCATCCTGCTGAACCTTTTCTTCTTCATGTCTAGATATCTTCTTATCTTGCCACAGTAACCGGAACTAACTTTGATTCCGGTAAGGCACTTGAAGAATTAATCGATCTCAGTCGGACTTAAGGTGAAGCAAGAAGGGGGGCTATAATCCTCTTCCTTTACTTTTTTGCCCTTCTTCTCCCACGCCTCTACCTCCTTTGACTTTTTACGGGGCGGCATGTGTAGATCTTCCATGATTTCCAAATCTTGCAAGTCTTTTCTTGCCTTCGACACATCCTTGCTCTTATCCGGCATGTTCATCAGTGTCGCAAGCAAGCTCTCAAGGACATTCTTACAAATATGAATTTGATCAAGGCAATGAGGCGTGTCGAGTTTGTGCCAGTAGTCCAAGTCCCAGAAAACAGACCTCATCTGCCATACTTCAGCAGCGGCTCCGGCGCCTTTTTCATCGTCTTTCCCGGCGCAGGGCACTGTTCCCAGGTTTTCAATAGCTCATCAATTTCTGCACCACTTTGCTTACGTGGAGGTCCTCGATGCTCAGCCTCACCATTGAATAGATCTCCACGGTTTCTCCACGGGTCATCCTTCTCGAGCCATCTTTGATGCCCCATGTACACGATTTTCCCAGACCCGCCATCTTTCCTTGACGTTAGCTGCTGATACGTCGTATCATCCATGCACCACGTGCATCTGCAACATCCATGGCACACCTGGCCTGTGACATACCCGTAACGGAGATAGTCGTGCACCGTCGTGATCAACACGACTCTCATATAGAAATACTCGCCTTTGCTGGCGTCCCATGTCTTGCACAACCAGGGGTTAGGTCATTGAATTAGCATTCTCATGTGTATGCACTTCGATTTCATGCACAACCAGGGGTTAGGTCATACATCCATACAAACACGTGCCATGTGCTATGGTTGGTATTCTGGTTGCCAAACGGATTCAGGCCATCGGTACATGCGCCGAGCATGATGTTCCTTGCATCACATGCAAAATACCGATATTCGCTATTGAACGCTTTCCACTGGCTTCAATCCATGACGTGTCTCAGCTTCGGATCATCTCCATCCTCGGGCTTCTTCCTCTCCACGTGCCAGCGCATGAGCTTTGCTTCCATGGGATCTACGAAATACCGCTGTAGACGAGGAGTGATCGGTAAGTACCATACAACTTTCCGGGGAGATTTCTTCCCGGCCTTCTTGTATCGAGAAGCATTGCACACCAGACAACTTGTTTTTTCCGCATGCTCCTTCCGATAAAGTATGCAATCGTTGATGCATGCATGGTATCTAACATGCGACAGATCAAGAGGGCACACGATCTTCTTGGCCTCATCCACACTAGTAGGACATAGATTCCCCGCGGGAAGAACATCCTTTAGGTACTTGAGAAGCTCATCGAGGCTAGTGTCAATCCATTTGTTTTTAGCCTTCGTCTTTAGGAGTTCGAGCGTGAAACTCAAGCGGGTCACCTCGGGATTGCAACCATAATACAATGGAGTGTTCGAGTCTACTACCAGTTGGTGCAGCTTGGCCTTCTCTCTAGAAGCAGCTCTCTCAGTACTCGTCTCCTTGTGAAGCAGTGCTTCAACATGAGGGTCCCGCATGATTGAACTTAGTACCGACGAAATCTGCGGTGTGGAGTCCATGTTTTCTCCACCGCCATGTCCGGCCCCTTCTCCACCGCCATGTCCGCCCCCTTCTCCGCCGCCATGTCGGACCTCTTCCCCGCCACCATGTCCGATCCCTTTTCCACCGCCATTATCGATCATCTCTTCGTCTTTCCCCGTGTCATCATTGCCTGCCCCATAGGCGTCCTCAACATTATCATCCTCATCTTCAATTATCCATCGAGTATAGCCATCCATGAAACCAGTCATGAGTAGGTGCGCCATCGCATCATAGGGGTCAAACCAAACTCCTCCTTTGCATCTTTGACATGGACATAAAACCTCTGTCAGGTTATTTTCTTTCATGTCCTGAACCGTCGACCGCAACCACCTGTCCACCATCGTTCCACTGACCGTCATGAATGCCTGCATGGTAATAATAAACAAATTGATTATAAAAATGCATGCATGCATCAAAGTCATACAAAAATTCAGCATGACCTTCCCTAAAAATAGGACATACAGAGTTTGCCCAGAATTTGCCGAAACGGAAATAAATCAACATTTCGGCAAAACATAGGCAACTCACAAGCACAATCCGGCGGCAACTCATGCCACAGTAGTCCTGGCCATCTCAGGCTCGGCCTTGTCGGCCCACCCAGGCCCGACCCTAAAATGCAGGGCCTAGGCCCGAGGGGTTGCTCGTGGGCCGGGCTTGGGCCTAAGTTTTGAGCCCACCAGCAAGGCCTGGACGGGCTTGGGCTTGGCATATTGGCATTTTAAGGAAGAGGCCCGGCCCACGGCCCTAATCCCTAAGGGATTTTGACCAGATGGGCCGGGCTTGGGCTTGAAAAGTAGGCCCGATGGTAGGGCGTGGGAGGGCCTGTGCCTCAATTTTTTGCCATGGGCTTTTTGAGGCCCGGCCCGACCCGACCCATGGCCAGATATATGCCACACACACAATTTCCATCATATCACCCAATCATGTCATATCTCACACATACACATATTTCCATTCTTGCAAAAGCATAATTTTTAAATCACCTATCTCGAGATCGAGCACAGTGATGATGTTGTCAATAGGTGTCGCCACACACACCTATTGAATGATCAAAAGTGGACAAATCTCTTTTTGACAAGGCTATAGATCTAGTTAGGGAGGTACATAGGTCACTTCACTAAATGCTAGCTAGATCTACCTAGCTAGCTAGTTTGGGAGGAGACAAGTTTAACTAGTGGAGGCGGAAGGAAAAAGAGAATAAAGATGCATTAATGGATGTAGTGTAGTTAGCTAGGAGTAATAAAGAGAGAGAAAGATAGGTAGAAGAAGGAGAGTAATGGGGGAAGAAGTAGTGAGGAAGAAGCAAAGTGAGGGAGAGAGGAGGTGGGAGGGGAAAGTGAAGGAAGAGAGGATGGGGGAGGAGGGAGAGGGGGAGGAAAAAGGTGGTATGGCTGCAGTTTAGCAGTAGCACTGGTCGTAAAACACGCTGCTGCTAACACGATAGCAGTAGCGCGCTCTTGGCAGACGGGCTACTGCTAAGCGGGGCCCGCCATGTGGCCAGGTTCAAAATTAGCAGTAGCGACATGCATAAAAAGCGCGCTACTACTATCACATTAGCAGTAGCGCGGTTACCATTGGTGCGCTACTGCTAAACCTAGCATGTCGGGAACGGTCGGCCAATTTTAGTAGTAGCATGGTTCTACCGTGTCGCGCTACTGCTAAGCTGGTAGCAGTAGCGCCTGTTTGTTGCACGCACTACTGCTAATTAGCAGTAGCACCTCTTTTTGTCCAACGCTACTGCTAAGTTTCTGTGTATAAGGTTTTCCCTAGTAGTGCCAGACTGTCCACTCGGGAGCCACAGGTGATGACTCCATGGCTGATAACCCTGATGAGCTTGGCAACGACAACAATGCCGTGCCTGCTCAGTCCGACATTCCCACTGAAATGTCATATAACGGGGATCCCAAAAATCCCGAGGCCGTGTGATATAGTGATTACTTCCTGGAATCCGAGAAGGATGTTAGCCTCTGACTTGAGGACTTCCTCGTCCCCCAAGATCCGGTACAGTAGGAGAGATTCTAGCGATGCAACGTCATGACCGCCCAGAGCACGAAGTAAAAATAACACAAGCTCCATGCTGGCCAAAGTACACTTAACAAAAAATGGGTCGAGGTCCTCACCGTCGAGCAGGTACTCGAGGCACAACGTGAGGGGTAGCTCAAGTCCTTCCCATGCAGAAAGCTGCTGCCCGAAATTAACGACGAAGCAGCGGAGAACGTGCCACTCAAACATGGCCGGGCTAATCAACCTAACCGCCCTCCCAGGGGACGAGACAAAGCCGACAGGAGTCTGTACAAACTCCCCAATAATACCTCTCTGCTATGGAAAGGAGTCGGTCCAGTACCTCGAGCCATTCGACTTGCGGACACAGTTAAACACAAATCCCGCCCCCGCTCGATCCATATACGGATCTCAAGGGCACACACCAGCCAGTTAGGCCGGGTACGACGCCTGGTTGGACAGGAATGGAAGGTCTCGGGAGTGAACCTATGCTTGGATGATGGCCAACATGGGGCACGAGGCTCCTCATTTCCGAGGGCCCCCACATCCGATATGTTTCACAAACGAGGTCATGGAGCACTAGTTCACTGAAGGGTTTAAACCGATAAACATCAAGGCATATGATGGAACAGCTGACCCGACTGCACGGATTGAAGATTTTCTTCTCCATATTCACATGACAAGAGGAGATGATCTCCACACCATAAAATACCTCCCCCTGAAGTCCAAGGGATCGGCAAGGCATTGGCTCAATAGCCTACCCAAGAACTCTATCGAAAGCTAGGAAAAGCTCGAAAACGCTTTTAGGGCAAACTTCCAGGGCACCTACGTTCGACCACCGGACACTGACGACCTCAGCCACGTAATTCAATAGCCCGACGAATCAACCAGGAAGTTTTGGAACCGGTTCTTGACTAAGAAGAATCAAATAGTAGTTTGTCCTGTTGCAGAAGCAATCGCTGCCTTCTGGAATACTATCTGGGATGAATGTTTGGCGCGTCAGCTCAGACAAGACAAACCAAGAACCAGGGCACCCCTTAGATCCATGAGGACCTACTTTCACACGGGCGAGGACAACTGGCTGACCCGCAACTCTCACAGCGGTGAACTCGGTACCTCGGAGGTTCGTGATGGCAACGACAAGTCCATGCACAACAAGAACAAGTGCTGGCATAAAAAAACTACAGTGAGGCCAAAGATGCTACGGTAAATGCTGGGTTTAGCAATGCCAAAGCTGGAAAGAAAAAGAAACCCTTTAAAGGGAACAAGGATGGTCCCAACATGCTTGACAAGATTCTTGACAGACCTTGCCAGATTCATGGCACTTCGGATAAGCCAGATAACCACACCAATAGAAACTGTTGTGTTATCAAACAACCAGGAAAGGTCACGGTCGAAGGACATAGCAAGACCCAGTCTCACGGCGAGGACGAGGATGAACCTCAGAGGCCCAACAACGGGGGCCAGAAACAATCCCTTCTGATGTCAAGGATGTAAACATGATTTATGTCACTCACATCACTAAGAAGAAATGGAAGCACGCGCTCCGAGAGATCTACGCCTTAGAGCCTGTCGCCCCAAAGTACAACCCATGGTCGGCTTTTCCAATCACCTTTGATAAAAGCGACCAGCCGACCAGTATCCATCATGGAGGGCTGGTGGCTTTGGTCCTCGATCCCATTATCAATGGGTTCCAGCTAACCCGCATCCTCATGGACGGCGACAACGGCTTAAATCTGATCTATGCTGACATGATCAACAAGATAGGTATCAACCCATCAAGGATCAAGCCCAGCAACACCATTTTCAAGGGTGTCATTCCAGGCGTGGAAGCAGAGTGCATGGGGACAATAACATTGGAGGTGGTCTTTGGCTCCCCCAAAAACTTCCAAAGCGGGAACTTGATCTTCGACATAGTCCCCTTCCGGAGTGGCTATCACACACTGCTTGGATGAACTGCTTTCGCCCGTTTCAATGCGGTCCCACATTACACGTATTTAAAACACAAGATGTCAGGACCCAATGACGTTATTACACTTAATGGAAACACCGAATGATTCCTCCGTATGGAGGAGCAAATTACAACTTTCACAGCCGAGGTTCAAGCATCCAAGGAGGCATCCATGGCACTCGCCAAATTACACGAGAAGTGCTTGTCCAAGCGTGTCAGAAGTGCCCCTTCAACCTCCTGACAGCCAGGTAGCACCCTATTATAGGGATTCACGCTCCACTACCTCTTATGCTAACCGAAGATTACGTGCCTCGTGTTCATAACTTCGTAGTTAAAATACCATGGGGGACTATGGAACACTACAAAAAAGGCACATTCCTCGGCCTAAACCAATCTGTGCCATACAGCCATCCTAGTTTTTATAAAGGCATTACTTCAGGCCTACTAGGACAGGTTCTTCGGCTGACAGTATAAAACTATCTCAAAGAAGCTACTGAGCTTAAACGCCCTGCCAGTCGAAGGCGTCATGCATCGTCAAGGCAGCGTAGCAACTAACTTCACCTACACCTCGGAACGGACGAGGTGTGGCTGCTCGATGACACAGAGGCACAAACGTGCGACATGGCTATTCATGGATGTTTGGATCCCGACTTAAAATTGCTCTGTATCATCCCTCCTTATTTTTTGTATCTTTTAGTGTTTCTTTGATAAAAGCTTTGCACGTACGGTTCGGCCTCATAAATCAAAATAAAACAGACCCTTTGCAGGCACCACACATATATTTGTGTCATTTTCTTTGTTACTCGCCTTTGAGCCCAAGATAACTGTCGTGATACAAACCCTTTTTTAATACGTCCGGCTTTCAACTGGGGGCTAAGATTTAATCTCGCGTCAGAATAAAAGTCTGAATAGTTCGTTCGACGTCTCAGATGTTGCATTATATGCATCAGTTTTGAACCATGATTTTCCTCAATAGTTGGGTTGCCTGGCTCCTATGTTTACCTCTTACATCTCCTCTTCGATAGTCTAAGAGTTTAAAGGGGGAGCCACTGCGATTGCGCTTCCAACACGGATGGTCAAGCGCCTGTGGAGAAAGCCGAAAACTAACTGTCTTGGTAAGCATAAACTGGTCGACAATCCGATGACGGTGTCAAACCAATGATTGTTGGGGTCCATCTGTGTTAAGCGAAGGGCTTCTTCTTAAATATAGCCGAAGTGATTGATGGTTTCAACCTCGGCCAAAGCCGAACACTTCACTCATCGCCAGCTAGTTACTCGCCCGAATAGTCAATCTCCCATGACTAAGTGAAAGTTATAAAACCATTATAGTCTTATTGCCTTGTTCCTATTAGCATGAACCACCTCTGGGTTCAGAGACATCGGCTAAGGGTTAAATAGCTATAGAAGCACCCCTTTTGTACAAGGGGGTGGACACCGACGACTGGTCACTTTCAGTATTAGAACAGTCGCACATGAGTCAAAATAAAACACATCAGGAGATAAGGCCGACTTCATTCAACATAACACAAAAGCTTGTCCTTTTATTACACACTTAAAACTTCGACATTCCGAAGTACAAGCTAAAAATACATGGTGTTTCTATTACACCAGGGCTCGGTGATCTGAGCACCTTTCATCACCTCAGCAAAATACTGCTCTCGAGTCCGGTCCTTTCCGGACGGACGCCTTGAAGCCACTGTTTGCAACGATGCGAGGATAGTGTGTCTTTATGGCGGCATAGGCGCGCTGAGGACCCTCCAAGTAGGAAGATCTCTGCCAGTGCAGGACCTAAGGGCCGGCGTCCTGAAGACGAGGCACCAAGCCAAAGTAGCTGGTTGTAAAAAGCTCTACTGGCCAAAGGTTGACACAGGGATCCTCCATGCCCGGCCTCGCCATGCGGTAGAGCTCCATCATCTACTTCATCTAGTTGTTGAGCTGTGGTAGGTGTGATGGTGCTTGGCACTGCTGCCAAAACGCCTTCTTCTCAGCGTGACCCTTGAGGGCAACGAAGTATCTACCAACACTGGACGCACTCCTCGACAGATTCACGAAAGTGTCTGAGGATCGCCAGAGTTAACACTACAAAATTTCATCTATTTAGTGAGAAAAACCCTGGTGATGAAACATGAAACATCACCTGAAATCATTTTCTACGACGGTCCATTTTCACGAGGTGTTTTGCTCGCGGGGCAGCACCCTAGCCAACTTCGACGATGTTCTAGCCTACAATTGTGCGATGCTTTTGGGCGCCACTAGGCATGTCCATTTTCCTGGATGATTTGTAGTGTCACAGAAAATGTTTCATGTCACAAACAATGTTAAGCGGGCTAGAAAAAATGATTAAAAATGGCATGTTGGTGTTTAGAATGTAGTGCCTTATAAATTCTTCTATGACAGAGTTTATAACAAATTACATTATAATTTTTAGGGTTTAGGGTTTGAATGCTCTTATCGAAATCCATTGATTATGTCTCTGTACGTGCTCTCATTGTAGTGAACTATGAGAGCATGAACGGGAAAATATGATCACATAGAAATATATTCCATTATGTACGAGTTAATCTAAAATTTCATCAAGACAAAAGGTGGTCAACAAGAAAGCTTGTTTCGTCCAAACGAACAACTTTGCCTTTTCGATCATTTCAATCCCATGTCATGCGGACGCCATTTGCTTGCACCCATACTCGGGCAGTACTCTGTATAAATTGCAGCAGGAAATTTCAAAGAAGAAACAAGACAATGCCATTTCAAACATTGTATCACAAATACTAGAAATATTACAAGGTTCAAATTTGAGTATGACAAGGCCCAAACTCAGAGATTACAATGTTCAAACTGATATTAGAGATCAAATTCATCTTCTTTAGAATCTTTGTTATGCACTATTTCTGCGAATGGGTAAGCCACCAAGAAGTCATATATCAGCTTGATAGAATGACTTCTGAATAATCTGTCATTTGAGTTTCCAAAATGAAATTTAGCTTGTGCAGATCTTTTTCCATTCAGCTGAAGACGTGCGCTAATTAACAAACCATTCATCTCTGCACACTAAATATATGGCAAACCTCATTAACTTCATCACACTTGCTTTCTGAACAAAGAACCTGGCAAATTTCATCTCTTGTGTGGTGCCTCGATACTCATTCAAAGTAATCTTTGTCAAATGGAGATCAAGGCATCCGATGGGATTGTTATATTACGCCACATTTTCCACTTTCGGGCCTACTTGTATCTACAAACGAAGCAACAAGTTAGTACCTAGATGTAGTGTTGAACAGTACGTGCCACTTTCATTTGCTTGATTTCTAGAATATGTAAATAGAGTGACATGCCATATTTAATTGTTCATCATTAACATCTCATAAAATATATGTATCGAAGTGCTCCAAAATTCCCTTAGAAATCAAAGTACATTTGTCATTGTAATCATGGGTAAAAGTACCATAAAATTGAACTCCGTTGTGTTTATCAATTAAGAGGAAAGGAGCATCACCTTGATGTATAGCTTCTCTGTGCACATAAAGCATCTAAGGAATCTAACAACTTGATCCAGATCAGACAGATAGATTGTAGTGTCAAGATCTTCACTGTGCATAGAGACAGGGTCATGCTTGTCGGAATCATTGTTTGGATGACGGCCGGACATGGATCAACAAAATTAGATACAATGTGATGTATTATAAGATGGAGAATAAGAAGATTGTTGTACCTGAATGGATATGGATTGATAACCCACAAGTATAGGGGATCACAACAGTTTTTGAGGGCAGATTATTCAACCCAAATTTATTGATTCAACATAAGGGGAGCCAAAGACTATTTGCAAGTATTAGCAGCTGAGTTGTTAATTCAACCACACCTGGAGATTAATTAGCTGTAGAAAAGTGATTGGTAGCAAAGTAGTATGATAGTTTTGATAGTAGTGGCAACAACAATAGTAACAGTAACAGTGATAGCAATGATTTTGTAGCAAGTGCAATAGTGACGGTAGTAGTAGTAACTTAGCAGAAACAATATAAAAGAAATTCATAGGCACTGGATCAGTGAATTAATTGGATGATATTCATCATATAACAGTCATAACCTAGGGCGATACGATAGTAGCTCCAATTCATAAATATAATGTAGGCATGTATTCTGTAAATAGTCATACGTGCTTATGGAAATAACTTGCATGTCATCTTTTGTCCTACCCTCCCGTGGCATTGAGGTCCTATTGGAAACTAAGGGATATTAAGGCCTCCTTTTAATAGAAAACCGGAACATAGCATTAACACATGGTGAATACATGAACTTGTCAAACTACGGTCATCACCGGGAAGTGTCCCGACTTCTGTCACTCCGGGTTTGCCAGATCATAATACATAGTAGGTGACTATAACTTGCAAGATCGGATCTAGAACATTGATATAATGGTGATAACATAAACGGTTCAGATCTGAAATCATGGCACTCGACCCCAAAGTGACAAGCATTAAGCATGGCAAAGTCATAGCAACATCAATCTCAGAACATAATGGATACTAGGGATCAAGTCCTAACAAAACTAACTAGATTATATGATGAATCTCATCCAACTCCTCACCGACCAGTGAGCCTACAAAGGAATTACTCTCTCCCGGTGGGGATCATCATGGAATTGGCGATGGAGAAGGGTTGGTGATGACGAAGATCGAAGATCCCCCTCTCTGGAGCCCCAAACAGACTCCAGATCTGGCCTCCCAATGAAGAACAGGAGGTGCCGTTGGCTCTGTCTCGTGAAATGCAATAATTCTTTCTCCTTGATTTTTTCTCCAAATATGTGAATTTATAGTATCAGGATTGGAGTATGCAGGGCCACCAGGTGGGGACAACCCACCTGGACACGCACGAAGGGGGGCGCGTGCTACGTATTGAGCTTGCGTTGGTTTTCCTTGAAGAGGAAAGGGTGATGCAGCACAGTAGCGTAAGTATTTCCCTTAGTTTTTCAGAAGCAAGGTATCAATCCAGTAGGAGGCTCCTCACAAGTCCCGCAAACCTACACAAACAAACAAAGAACTCGCAACCAACACGATAAAGGGGTTGTCAATCCCTTCACGGCCACTTGCGAAAGTGAGATCTGATAGAGATAATATGATAAGATAAATATATTTTTGGTATTTTGTAATATAGATGCAAAAAAGTAAATATGCAAATAAAAGTAGATTGAAAGCTTATATGATAAAAGATAGACCCGGGGGCCATAGGTTTCACTAGTGGCTTCTCTCAAGATAGCATAAGTATTACGGTGGGTGAACAAATTACTGTCGAGCAATTGATAGAAAAGCGAATAATTATGAGATTATCTAGGCATGATCATGTATATAGGCATCACATCCGTGACAAGTAGACCGACTCGTGCCTGCATCTACTACTATTACTCCACACATCCACCACTATCCAGCATGCATCTAGAGTATTAAGTTCATAAGAACAGAGTAACGCATTAAGAAAGATGACATGATGTAGAGGGATAAACTCAAGCAATATGATATAAACCCCATCTTTTTGTCCTCGATGGCAACAATACAATACGTGCCTTGCAACCCTTTCTGTCATTGGGTAAGGACACCGCAAGATTGAACCCAAAGCTAAGCACTTCTCCCATGGCAAGAAAGATCAATCTAGTAGGCCAAACAAACCGATAATTCAAAGAGACTTGCAAAGACAACTCAATCATACATAAAAGAATTCAGAGAAGATTCAAAAATTTCTCATAGATAAACTTAATCATAAACCTACAATTCATCGATCTCGACAAACACACCGCAAAAATAGTTT
>NC_041381.1:395472285-395502200 GCF_002162155.2 Triticum dicoccoides
AGAAGCCATCTAGCTAATAACTATGGACCCGAAGGTCTGTGGTAAACTAATCACAACTCATCGGAGGGGCTATGGTGTTGATGTAGAAGCCCTCCATGGTCGATTCCCCCTGCGGCGGAGTGCCGACGAAGGCTCCAAGATGGGATCTCGCGGATACAGAAGGTTACGGTGGCGGAAATATTTTTTCGGAGGCTCCCTGGATGTTTTCGGGGTACATAGGTATATATAGGAGGAAGAAGTACGTCGGTGGCCGCTCAAGGGGCCCAGGAGACAGGGGCGCGCCCAGGAGGGGTGGGCGCGCCCTCCTATCTCCTGGCCGCCTTGATTGCTTCTTGACTTGCACTCCAAGTTCTCCGGATCACGTTTGTTCCAAAAATCACGCTTCCGAAGGTTTCATTCTGTTTGGACTCCGTTTGATATTCCTTTTCTTCGAAATACTGAAATAGGCAAAAAAACATCAATACGGGCTGGGCCTCCGGTTAGTAGGTTAGTCCAAAAAATGATATAAATGTGTAAAATAAAGCCCATAAACATCCAAAACAGGTAATATAATAGCATGGAACAATCAAAAATTATAGATACGTTGGAGACGTATCAAGCATCCCCAAGCTTAATTCCTGCTCGTCCTCGAGTAGGTAAATGATAAAAACATAATTTTTGATGTGGAATGCTACCTAGCATAATTCTCAATGTATTTCTCTTTATTGTGGCATGAATGTTCAGATCCAAATGATTCAAGATAAAAGTTCATATTGACAAAAGAAATAGTAATACTTCAAGTATACTAATAAAGGTAATCATGTCTTCTCAAAATAACATGGCTAAAGAGAGTTCATCCCTACAAAATCATATAGTTAGGCTATGCTTCATTTTTGTCACACAAAGATGTTCCCAAATTCTACACCCCCGATGACAAGCCAAGCAATTGTTTCGTACTTAAATAATCTCAAACTTTTTTAACTTTCACGCAATACATGAGCGTGAGCCATGGATATAGCACTATGGGTGGAATAGAATAATGATTGGGGATTGTGTGGAGAAGACAAAAAAGGAGAAAGTCTCACATTGACGAGGATAATCAACGGGCTATGGAGATGCCCATCAATTGATGTCAACATGAGGAGTAGGGATTGCCATGCAACGGATGCACTAGAGCTATAAATGAATGAAAGCCCAACAAAATAAAACTAGTGTGTGTGCATCCAACTTGCTTGCTCACGAAGACCTAGGGCATTTGAGGAAGCCCATCGTAGGAATATACAAGCCAAGTTCTATAATGAAAAATTCCCACTAGTATATGAAAGTGACAACATATGAGACTCTATATGTAAAACATGGTGCTACTTTGAAGCACAATATATGAGACTCACTATATGAAGAACATGGTGCTACTTTGAAGCACAAGTGTGGAAAAAGAGATAGTAACATTGCCCCTTTTTTTTCTTTTTTTTTCTTTGGCCTTTTTTTTCTTTTGGCCTTTTTTTTTCTTTGGGACAATGCTCTAATAATGATGATCATCACACTTTTATTGATTACAACACATGAATTACAACTCGAAACTTAGAACAAGATATGACTGTATATGAATGCCTCTGGTGGTGTACCAGGATGGTGCAATGAATCAAGAGTGACATGTATGAAAAATTATGCATGGTGGCTTTGCCAAAAATACTATGTCAACTACATGATCATGCAATGGCAATATGACAAAAGTAATGCGTGTCATAATGATGATGAACGGAATGGTGGAAAGTTGCATGGCAATATATCTCGGAATGGCTATGATAATGCCATAATAGGTAGATACAGTGGCTGTTTTGAGGAAGATATAAGGAGGTTTATGTGTAATAGAGCGTATCATATCACGGGGTTTGGATGCACCGGCGAAGTTTGCACCAACTCTCAAGGTGAGAAAGGGCAATGCATGGTACCGAAGAGGCTAGCAATGATGGAAAGGTAAAAGTGCGTATAATCCATGGACTCAACATTAGTCAAAAGAACTCATATACTTATTGCAAAAATTTAGAAGTCATCAAAAACCAAGCACTACGCACATGCTCCTAGAGGGATAGATTGGTAGGAAAAGACCATCGCTCGTCCCCGACCGCCACTCATAAGGATGCACAAGCCAGGTACACTTCATGTTTCAAATTTGTTACACAACTTTAACCATACGTGCATGCTACGGTACTTGCTAACTTCAACACAAGCATTATTTAAATTCATAATCACCCAACTAGCATGAATTTAATATCACTACCTCCATATCTCAAAACAATTATCAAGTATCAAATTGATCATAGCATCCAATTCACTTCCTATGATAGTCCCAACTTGGATGCTCATCATTCTAGGACCAATTTATAACCATAGCAAATACCATGCTGTTCTAAAAGACTCCCGAAATAATATAAGTGAAGCATGAGAGATCAAAAATTTCTTCAAAATTAAACCACCGCCGTGCTATAAAAGATATAAGTGAAGCACTAGAGCAAAAACTATCTAGCTCAAAAGATATAAGTGAAGCACATAGAGTATTCTAATAAATTTCAATCAAGTAGGATTCTCCCAAAAGGTGTGTACAGAAAGGATGATTGTGGTAAACTAAAAAGCAAATACTAATATAATACATGACGCTTCAAGCAAAACACGTATCATGTGGCGAATAAAAATATAGCTCCAAGTAAAGTTACCAATGAACGAAGACGAAAGAGGGGATGCCTTCCCGGGGCATCCCCAAGCTTAGGCTTTTGGCTATTCTTGAATATCTTGGGGTGCCATGGGCATCCCCAAGCTTAGGCTTTTGCCACTCCTTATTCCATAGTCCATCAAATCTTTACCCAAAACTTGAAAACTTCACAACACAAAACTCAACAGGAAATCTCATAAGCTCCGTTAGTGAAAGAAAACAAAACCACCACACAAGGTACTGTAATGAACTCATTATTTGTTTATATTGGTGTTAAACCAACTGAATACCAAGTTCTCTATGGTTCATACCACTTAATACTAGCCATAGATGCATCAAAATAAGCAAACAACACACGAAAAACAGAATCTGTCAAAAACTGAACAGTCTGTAGGAATCTGTAACTAACGCAAACTTCTGGAACTTTAAAAATCCTACAAAAATAGGAAGTCCTGGAAATTTTGTTTATTGAACAGCAGCAAAAATAATCAATGCAAAAGCTCGTTTCTGTGGTTTATTCAATTTTTTCTCGTGAGGGCAAAGTTTCTGTTTTTCAGCAGAATCGAATTAACTATCATCGTAGGTTATCTTATAGGTTCTACTTGGCACAAACACTAATTAAAACATAAAAACACATCTAAACAGAAGGTAGATGCAAAATTTATTACTAAACAGAAGGTAGATGAAAACAAAAACAAAAAACACAAAGAAAATTGGGTTGCCTCCCAACTAGCGCTATCGTTTAACGCCCCTAGCTAGGCATAAAAGCGAAGATAGATCTAAGTAGTGCCATCTTTAATTTTCAGTTTTTTAGTGGAGTCATGCTCGAATCCGGGAGGTTCTTTACGTTTCCTTCATACTCTGAAATTTTTAGATCTAAAGAATCCAACCGCTTATTGCAAAGGGTAATCAACATATTCATGCGGTGAAGATTTCCGCTAACACTTTTAAGAGGCTCAAGAGATTTTTGTAATATTTTTGTTACTTCGCAAATCTTTCGAAAAACTTGTATTTCTTCTTGGGTAGGATGTGGTCCTCCCTTTTGAGGTAGTGTTCCCACTATTCCCTCTATAATTTCATGCGCAATACTAGGATCGATTTCAATGAAATTTCCCTTGGCAATGCAGTCCAAGAGTTGTCTATGCGTCATGTTTAGCCCACCATAAAAATTGCAAAGAGGAATTCTAAAGTTCACCTCTATGGTGCACTTGCGATAAGATTCCATCATCCTATACCAAGCATCTTTTAAGTTTTCTCCTTGCCTTTGCTTGAAGTGAAGAACTTCAAACTCGGGAGACATAGGAGCGGATAAGGAACTAGCCATGCCGACAAGGTAAACGATCTAACACACGAGCAAACAGAAAAAGAAAAGTAAAAGAGAGAGGAAGAAGAAGGCAAGCGGAAAAGAGAGGAGATTGGGAAAGAGAGGGCGGATAAAACGGCAGGGTGAAGTGGAGGAGAGGAAAACGAGAGGCAAATGACAAATAATATAAATGCGAGGGAGATGAGTTTGTGATGGGTACTTGGTATGTCTTGACTTGAGCGAAGACCTCCCCGGCAAAGGCGCAAGAAATCCTTCTTGCTACGTCTTGAGCTTGCGTTGGTTTTCCTTGAAGAGGAAAGGGTGATGCAACACAGTAGCGTAAGTATTTCCCTCAGTTTTTGAGAACCAAGGTATCAATCCAGTAGGAGGCTCCTCACAAGTCCCACGAACCTACACAAACAAACAAAGAACTCGCAACCGACATGATAAAGGGGTTGTCAATCCCTTCACGTCCACTTGCAAAAGTGAGATCTGATAGAGATAATATGACAAGATAAATATATTTTTGGTATTTTATAATATAGAAGCTAAAAAGTAAAGATGCAAATAAAAGTAGATTGAAAGCTTATATGATAAAAGATATACCCGGGGGCCGTAGGTTTCACTAGTGGCTTTTCTCAAGATAGCATAAGTATTACGGTGGGTGAACAAATTACTGTCGAGCAATTGATAAAAAAGCGAATAATTATGAGATTATCTAGGCATGATCATGTATATAGGCATCACATCCGTGACAAGTAGACCGACTCCTGCCTGCATCTACTACTATTAATCCACACATCGACCGCTATCCAGCATGCATCTAGAGTATTAAGTTCATAAGAACAGAGTAACACATTAAGAAAGATGACATGATGCAGAGGGATAAACTGAAGCAATATGATATAAACCCCATCTTTTTATCCTCGATGGCAACAATACAATATGTGCCTTGCAACCCTTTCTGTCACTGGGTAAGGACACCGCAAGATTAAACCCAAAGCTAAGCACCTCTCCCATGGCAAGAAAGATCAATCTAGTAGGCCAAACCAAACCGATAATTCAAAGAGACTTGCAAATATAACTCAATCATATATAAAAGAATTCAGAGAAGATTCAAATATTTCTCATAGATAAACTTAATCATAAACCCACAATTCATCTGATCTCGACAAACACACCGCAAAAAGAGTTTACATCGAATAGATCTCCACAAGATAGGGGGAGAACATTGTATTGAGATCCAAAAAAAGAGAAGAAGCCATCTAGCTAATAACTATGGACCCGAAGGTCTGTGGTAAACTACTCACAACTCATAGGAGGGGCTATGGTGTTGATGTAGAAGCCCTCCATGGTCGATTCCCCCTCCGGTGGAGCGCCGACGAAGGCTCCAAGATGGCATCTCGCGAATACAGAAGGTTATGGTGGTGAAAATATTTCTTCGGTGGCTCCGTGGATGTTTTCGGGGTACGTAGGTATATATAGGAGGAAGAAGTACGTTGGTGGCCGCTCGAGGGGCCCAGGAGATAGGGGGCACACCCTCTTATCTCATGGCCACCTCAATTCCATCTTGACTTGCACTCCGAGTTCTCCGGATCACGTTTGTTCCAAAAATCACTCTCCCGAAGGTTTCATTCCGTTTGGACTCCATTTGATATTCCTTTTCTTCGAAATACCGAAATAGGCAAAAAACAACAATACGGGCTGGGCCTCCCGATAGTAGGTTAGTCCCAAAAATGATATAAATGTGTAAAATAAAGCCCATAAACATCCAAAACAGGTAATATAATAGCATGGAACAATAAAAAATTATAGATGCGTTGGAGATGTATCAGCGCGCCCTGGTGGGTTGTGCCCACCCAGGTGCCCCCTCCGGTCGTTCTTGGCTCCAGAAATTCCTCACAAAGTTTCGTTCCAATCCGAGAACTTTTATTTCTGCACAAAAAACAACACCATGATTGTTTTGCGGAAAACAACGTAAGTCCGGGTTAGTTTCATTCAAATCATGCAAGTTAGAGTCCGAAACAAGAGGAAAAGCGTTCGGAAAAGTAAATACGATGGAGACGTATCAACTCCCCCAAGCTTAAACCTTTGCTTGTGCTCAAGCAATTTAGTTGATAAACTCAAAGTGAAAAATAAAAACTTTTACGAACTCTTTTTGCTCTTGTTTACATAAATAAGCTTAAGTAGCACCCAAGCTTTCAGCAAAGATTATACCTAACTATGTCGACAATAACTCTTAAAAATTATATTAACTCATATCAATGGCATAATCAACTAGCGAGCAATAATAAGATATCTCAAACTACAACACTTTGTCAAAATAGCCATGATATACTATGAGAATAGTGGTATCTCGCTAGCCCTTTCTGAGACTGCAAAACATAAATGCAGAGCACCTCCAAAGTTCAAGGAGTGACTAAACATTGTAATTCATGGTAGAAAAGATCCAGTCGTGATGCACCCAACATTAGCTACACACAATGCACGAGGATGACAATAGTGCTCTCAAGTTCTGGCGCTTATTTGAGAAGGTGATGACACAACATAAAAGTAAATAGATAGTCCCCCCACAGTGGGAAGCAGTGATTTGCAGAGGTGCCAGAGCTCAAGTTTTTAAAACAGAGGTAAATGCAATTTTGAGAAATGCACCCTTCTTGTTTACGCCACGACCATTAGTTATCAGCATCTTCCATGCTAAACACATTAGTGGCGATTCCCAAGCGATAAAAGTAAAGGTGTACTCCCCCTCCACCAACAATCACACTCCACGGCTTGTCCGAAACAACGGGTGCCGTCCATACCAACAACAGTCCTTGGGGGAGTTTTGTTCAATTATTTGCAATTTGAGTTCAGGACTAGGAATCCTATGACCGCCCCTCTCATGCAAGGACGAGTGAATAAACAGTCATCATCAGAATAACCCGCTTAGCATGGAAGATACCAATTACTTCCTATCGCTCTATGAACAATCCAGGCACAAAAAAGATACTTATTTGAAGTTTTTAGAGGAGGCACATGCAAATTTACTTAGGACAGCAAGGTAATACCGCATATAGGTAGATATGGTGGACTCAGTTGGAATAACTTGGGTTTCAGGGTTTTGATGCATAAGCAGAAATCCCTCTTAGTACAGGAGAAGGCTAGCAATTAGGTTGAGAAGCGGCTAGCTACAGAGCGAAAATGGTCATGAACATGCATTATGCATAAGTAACATTGTATACTAGCATGAGTAGGATATGAGCACCACGAACATAAATATCATAAAGGCTATGTCGGTTTTGATCAACTACATGCATGCACATATGCCAAGTCAAGCCACTCGAACATTCAGAGGAGGATGCCATATCATCATACTACATCACAATCATTTTAACTCAATTTTGTCATCCAATATAAATCATTATCCACTCCTAGCTACTTAAGCATGGCATGAGAAACTATAATCTCTAATTGTCATTGCAAAGATGTTTGATCATAATAGGATGAAACATGGATACTAGGTTAAACATATTTACAGAAACGGAACAAGTTGAGTTCATACCCGTTTCTCTTTGCCACAACTAGTTCATCAAATATCATCATTATTGCCTTTCACTTGCATGACCGAACGATATGAAAATAATAATAGTGCAAGAGTGTTGTGGACTAAGCTGGAATCTGCAAATGTTTTATTCAAAAAGAAGAAAACAAGGTAATATGGGCTCTCTGTTAGATCAACAATAATGCATATGAGAGCCACTCAACATTTTCATCGTGGTCTTCTCCTCGGTATGAGTCAATAAAAAGAAAAGAGATTTAGAGAAACACACTGAAATATGTTTGGATTTTTTGGTTTTTATCTGGAAGGAAACAAATTAAAGAAAGAAAAAAAACAAGAAAAACTATTTAAACGGGAGAGCTCCCAACAAGAAAAAGAAGAACAAGGAAATATCTTGGTTTTTTTAAATACTACAACTAACTATACTAGAAAGAAAAATCAAAAAGAAGTAGGAATTTTATTTTGTATTTTCTCAAATTTTTTCAAACACCCAAGAAGAAGGCGAGAAAATAAATCTAGCATGGACAATACAATGAAAAAGTGTGGACGCCGACAACTAGAATGAAATGTGTGAACATGAAAGTAATGTTAGTGGAAATACGTACTCCCCAAAGCTTAGGCTTTTGGCCTAACATGGTAATCACCACTCGAAGAAACCATGGGGTCCTATGTTGAAGTGCTGGGGAGCAGGCACCTGAGGGTCCCACTCCTAAGGCTCCCCCTCTGCCGCAGCCAGATTATTCCGGTAGGCGACAATATCCTTAGGAAAGATCATGTATCCACCCTTGGCAATAGGATTAAACAAAGTAGGTGCAGGCAATGGAATAATATCACGAGGGTCCACACTGAAAACCAGGTTATAAGGGACAGGAATGTCAGTGTTCTCGCTATCAATAAACTGGTGATGTGCCATATCCTGACAATCTAAATAAACCTTGGGTAAAGGATAATCATGCTGGCGTATCTGAATGTTAAAGTGACTCGCTAAACGAGTAGCATAAATAACACCATGTATTTTACCGTAGGATCTGTTAATGTGGAGGTGGCGTGCCACAATAGCCCCCAAGCTACAAGTGTTGTCGCCGTAAAGTGCACGGCGTAAAACAACGAAGTCTGGGGCATTGAGTGCACCTACCTTCTCTCTAGCAAGCAAACACTTTGCAATGAATAGAGCAAAATAATGCACGGCGGGAAAATGTAAGCTAGTGGCGGTGACACCTGACACCCCTCTCTCATCCCCCACCATCAGGGTGCGGTAAAAACCATCCAACTCTGCGGGCCTAGGCTCTACTGAATTCCCGTCATAAGGGATCAAGCATATGTCACAAAATTCAGTAAGTGGTATCTAACGGGTTTTAGCATATAATTTAAACTGCTCCTCAGGAGGATTATTCCTACTCAAGAAATGAAATCTTTACACAAAGGAATTTGTGAGGACATGATACTGTTTGCATTCAACTGCGATGAAGTCGGTGAGGCCGACATTCACAGCATATTGTGCAAACTCTTGATGGATTCCGGTCCCCTCCATGAATGGGTTATGCGGCCATTCGCACGGCCGTACCTCCGCCATTATCCGGGTGCGGAGATCACTATTAGATGACTCCCCAATAACTCCCTTGGAGTTCTTCTTGGAAGCAAACTTCCTAAAGATACTCATCTTTTTCCTATGAACAAAATTCTAAAATTTTTAGTCCACAAAAATTTTCTCAACAAAACTTTATAAGAATGATAGCAACTACTCATAAGGATGCATAAAGGCCATATCAAGCATTCAAACTACTTAGAACTCTAATAATTTAACATGCAAGCTCATCTACAGCAGCACCAAGAGCAACTAATTATTCAAAATATAAACTGCTAAAGCAAAAACTAATTGACAAATGGAGGAGGCACATACCAAGCAACAATCCCCCGGAACAGTTTTGGAAATGGAGCTTCGAGCAAAGAGATCGAAATCCGCGGGTTTGAGAGCAAGAACACGAGAGAGAGAGAGAGAGAGCAATGGTGATTTTTTTTCCGGAGGTAGGTGGTGATATGGGATGAAGGGATACGTAAGGGGCCCATGTGGGGACCACAACCCACCAGGGCGCGCTTGGGGGTACTGGCGCGCCCAGGTGGGTTGTGCCCACCTGGAGCACCCCCTTCGATGTTATTTGCACCCAAAATCTTAAATATTCAGAAAAAAAAACATATTAAATTTTCTGATCATTCTGAGAACTTTTATTTTTGGTCACTTTTTATTGCACGGAAAACTCAGAAAACAGGCAAGGCATGGTATTTTATTTTATTTAACTAATAAAAATAGTAAACAAAAGGAAGGGACAGAAGGTAGTGCTCACTAAATTCATCAATTTCATACCTCTCAAAAATGATTTATTAATAAGGTTGATCAAGTCTTATTAACAACCACTTCCGATTAGCATGAAACCGAAGAACTTTTGTGAAACACGAACTTACCTCAACGGGGATATGAATGTCCCCAACAATAAGCATTTCATATTTCTCTTTGGCAGTAGGTAGAGGTAGTTGAAAACTTCCAATAGTGATTGTCGGAGATTTTTCAATAACATTAATACCATTCACTTGGAATTGTTTCTTCAGAAAGTGCACCATATGCTCATTACCATTGATATGAAAAGTGACCTTGCTTTTATTGCAATCAATAACAGCCCCTGAAGTATACAAGAGGGTCTACCAAGGATAATCGACATGTTGTCATCCTCGGGATGTCAAGTATAACAAAGTCAGTTAAGATAGTAATGTTTGCAACAACAACGAGCACATCCTCACAAATACTGATAGGTATGGCAGTTGATTTGTTAGTGATTTGCAAAGATATTTTGGTAGGTGTGAGTTTATTCAAATCAAGCCTTTTATATAAAGAGAAAGGCATAACACTGACACCAGCTCCTAAATCACAGAAAGCAGTTTTCACATAATTTCTTTTGATGGAGCAAGGTGTAGTTGGTATTTCCCAATCTCCAAGTTTTTAGGTACTCCACCCTTAAAAGTATAATTAGCTAGCATGGTGGAGATTTTAGCTTCCGGTATTTTTCTCTTATTGGTGATGATGTCTTTCATGTATTTTGCATAAGGAGGCATTTTTAAGATATCAGTCAAGCGAGTACGCAAAAAGGCTGGCCTCAGCATTTCAGCAAAGCGTTCAAATTCTTCATCATCTTTCTTCTTATTTGATTTAGGTGGAAAGGTCATAGAGTTTTGAACCCATGGTTCTCTTTCCTTACCGTGTTTTCTAGCAACAAAGTCTCTTTTATCATATCTTTTATTCTTGGGTTGTGGTTATCAAGATCAACAACTGGTTTTGTTTCAACATCATTATCCGGTTCTTTATTACTTGTTGGAGTGTCTTCATGAACCTCATCATTGTCTTTTTCATCATCAGAAGGTGAGTGTTCATTACAAGATTGAGATTTAGCATCAGAGATAGATACTTCATTATCATTATCTGGAGGTTTTTCTACTTCAGGTCCACTAGAGGCATGCAAAATCCTATCATTTTTCTTCTTCTTTTTCTTTTTAGAAGGACTAGGTGCATTAGTGTTAACTCTTTGAGAGTCTTATTAAATTCTTTTTGGGTGTCCCTCGGGATAAAGTGGTTCCTGAATCATTCTACCTCCTCTAGTCATTACTCTAACAACATGATCATTGATATTATTATTCATTTCATCTAACAACTCTCTTTGAGATTTAGTAACCTATTCTAATTGAGTTTGAACCATAGAGGCATGCTTTCCTACTCCTCTAACATCATTGGACATTCTAAATAACAAGCCACTCAAGCGAGCAATCATATTAGGATTGTATTTCAATTGTTTCATAACATTTGCATTGAAATGATCTTGCTTTCTAATGTAATTATGAAACTCATAAAGGCATTGACTAGGATGTTTATTATAAGGAATGTCACCTTCATCGAACTTTAATAAATAATTTAACTCTACCACCTTAGGAGGTGGTGGTCTTTCAAGCCCATGTATTTCTTCGATATGTGGTAAATTTTTGACATCCTCTACTTTAATACCTTTTTCCTTCATAGATTTCTTTGCCTCTTGCATATCTTTAGGACTGAGATATAAGATACCCCTCTTCTTTGGAGTAGGTTTAAATGGTGGTTCAGGAAGGATCCAATCATCATAATTTTTCAATATTTTATTCAATAATTCTTCAGCTTGTTCAACAGTTCATTCCCTGGAAACATAACCAACACAATTATCTAGGAAATCCCTAGAAGCATTGGTTAGTCCATTATAGAAGATATCAAGTATTTCATTTTTCTTAAGAGGATGATCAGGCAAAGCATTAAGCAATTGTAGAAGCCTCCCCCAAGCTTGTGGGAGCCTCTCCTCTTTAATTTGTGCAAAGTTAAATATTTCCTGTAAGGCAGCTTGTTTCTTATGAGGAGGAAAATATTTTTCAGAGAAGTAATAAATCATATCCTGGGGACTACGCACACAACCAGGAGCAAGATTATTATACCAAGCCTTAGCATCACCCTTTAATGAGAATAGAAATAACTTGAGAATATAATAATAACAAATCTTCTCATCATGAGCAAAAAAGGTGGTTATGTCATTCAACTTAATGAGATGTGCCGCAACAGTTTCAGTTTCATAACCATGGAAAGGATTAGATCAACCAAAGTAATTAACTCTGGGTCGATGGAGAATTCATAATCCTTATCATCAACAAAGATAGGAGAAGTAGCAAACTGGGGTTGCATTTCATTCTAGCATTCAAAGATTTCTCTTTTAGTTTGCATAATAATTTCTTAAGATCATCTCTATCATTGCACGCATAAAAATCTCTAGCCGTCTCCTCATCCATATCATAACCTTCAGGTACTTTGGACAATTAATATCTAGGAGATCTAGGTCTAATAGGTGTTTCAAGATTTTCAGTTTCAAGCTCTTCATCAGTTTCACCATTCTCAAAAGCTTTAGTTCTAGCAAGTTGTTCATAAAAAAATTCACCTAGTGGCACATTATCATGAAGTAAGGTACTAGCATCATCAATAACTTGCGACATATCAGAATTGATAGCATGCGGTGCGGTTGCAAGTTTAGTTATAACAGAGGGTGAATCAAGTGCAGAGCTAGATGGTAGTTTCTAACCTCCCGAAATCTTAGAGGGAAAAATCTTAGTCTTAGCATCCTTCATATTCTTCATAGTGATAATTTGATAATAATCCCAAGTGATTCAACAAATATAGCTATGCTCCCTGGCAACAGCGCCGAAAAAAGGTCTTGATAACCCACATGTATAGGGGATCGTAATAGTTTTCGAGGGTAGAATATTCAACCCAAATTTATTGATTCGACACAAGGGGAGCCAAAGAATATTTGCAAGTATTAGCAGCTTAGTTGTCAATTCAACCACACCTAGAGATTAATTATCTGTAACAAAGTGATCAGTAGAAAAGTAGTATGATAGTTTTGATAGTAGTAGCAACAGCAATTGCAACAGTAATAATGATAGCAATGATTTTGTAGCAAGTGCAATAGTGACAGTAGCAGTACTAAGTTAGTAGAAACAATATAAGAGAAATTCGAAGGCATTGGATCGGTGAAATCGTTGGATGATACTCATCATATAACAGTGATAACCTAGGGCGATACGACACTAGCTCCAGTTCATAAATATAATGTTGGCATGAATTCTGTAAATAGTCATACATGCTTATGGAAAGAACTAGCATGACATCTTTTGTCCTACCCTCCCGTGGCAGCGGGGACCTATTGGAAACTAAGGGATATTAAGGCCTCCTTTTAATAGAGAATACATGAATCCATGAATACATGAATTCCTCAAACTACGTCATCACCGGAAAGTGTCCTGACTTCTGTCACTCTGGGTTTGCCGGATCATAACACATAGTAGGTGACTATAACTTGCAAGATCGGATCTAGAACATATATATAATGGTGATAACATAAACGGTTCAGATCTGAAATCATGGCACTCGGGCCCAAAGTGACAAGCATTAATCATGGCATAGTCATAGCAACATGAATCTCAAAACATAATGGATACTAGGGATCAAGCCCTAACAAAACTAACTTGATTACATGATGAATCTCATCTAACTCCTCACCGACCAGTGAGCCTACAAAGGAATTACTGACTCCCAGTGGGGAGCATCATGGAATTGGCGATGGAGAAGGATTGGTGATGACGAAGATTGAAGACCCCCCCTCTCCGGAGCCCCATATAGACTCCATATCTGGCCTCCCGATGAAGAACAAGAGGTGGCGGTGGCTCCATCTCATGAAACGCGACAATTCTTTCTCCCTAATTTTTTCTTCAAATATGTGATTTTATAGTATCAGGGTTGGAGTTTGTGGGGCCACTAGGTGAGGACAACCGACCTGGGTGCGCCAGGATGGGGGGCGCCTTGGTGGGTTCTGTGCACCCAGGTGCCCCCCTCTAGTTGTTCTTGGCTCCAGAAATTTTCTTTATTTGTATAAAAATTCCTTGCAAAGTTTCATTCCAATCCGAGAAATTTTATTTTTGCACAAAAAACAACACCATGGTAGTTCTGCTGAAAACAACGTCAGTCCAGGTTAGTTTCATTCAAATCATGCAAATTAGAGTCCAGAACAAGAGGAAAAGCATTAGGAAAATAAGATACGATGGAGACATATCATGGACCCAGTTACAAGTTCGGAGAATTCAGCACACAAATAGCCCAACACTATAAATTTCGGTGCGTAAATGACCATGATTCTTTTTGTACCTTCTTTATCTACCACAAACAATCTCTTAAGTAAAGGCACATTCTTAATGGCCATATCGTGAAACACCTCAACTAACCGCCTATTGCGGCACCGACAATTGTAGGATCAGAAGTAGGTCTACAGGGGGGGGGGGATTAGACTACTTGACCAAATAAAAATCTATCATTTTCCCAATTTTAGTTGTGGGCAGATTTTAGCAACTAGCACAAGTCAAGCAATCAACCTATACATGCAATTCAAAGAGTATAGCAGCGAAAACTAAAACATTGCATATGAAGATAAATGGAAGGTTTTGGACAAGGCAAAGGCAATGGAGACATGGAGCTTTTTGGCGTGTTTCTGATAGGTGGTGCTATAGTACGCCCACGTTGATGGAGACTTCAACCCACGAACGGTAATGGCTGCGCAAGTCCATGGAGGGCTCCACCCATGAAGGGTCCATGAAGAAGCAACCTTGTCCATCCCACCATGGCCATTACCCACGAAGGACTTGCCTCACTCGGGTAGATCTTCATGAAGTAGGCGATCTCCTTGCCCTTACAAACTTCTTGGTTCAGCTCCACAACATGTAGGAAGCTCCCAAGCAACACCTAACCAATCTAGGAGACACCACCATCCAAAAGGTAATAGACGGTGTGTTGATAATGAACTCCTTGCTCTTGTGTTTCAAATGATAGTCTCCCCAACACTCAACTCTCTCTCATAGATTTGGCCATGGTGGAAAGATGATTTGAGTGGAAAGCAACTTGGGAAGGCTAGAAATCAAGATTCTTGTGGTAGGAATGGAATGTCTTGATCTCAACACATGAGTAGGTGGTTCTCTCTCAGAAAATGAGTAATGGAAGTGTAGGCACATTTTCATGGCTCTCTCACGCAAGGAGAAGGTGGTGGAGGGGTATTTATAGCCTCCACACAAAATCCAACCGTTACACACATTTGACCCATCTCAGTGAGACCGAATAGCTAAACTCGGTGTGACCGATTAGTTCAAAATGTGAACTTTAGGAATCTCGGTGGGACCGACAGGAACAACTCGGTGGGACCGATGTGCTAGGGCTTAGGGAAAACATCAACTCGGTGGCACCGACTGCGTAAACTCAGTGAGACCGAAGTTAAGCAATAAGAAACAGAGTGAATGTCAAGCCAACTCGGTGATACCGATTGCAATTTCGGTGAGACCGAAATAAATGCAACAAGTCACAGGGAGTTTGCAAGGCCATCTTGGTGAGACCGAGATCTGTATTGGTGTGATCGAACTGTTAGGGTTTTTGGCTGAGGCTATGTCATATGAACTCGGTGGTGCCAAATAGAAAGAATCGGTGGGCCGAGTTTGACTTTAGATTTTGGACATATTTGGATGGAGAAAGTGGTTGAGGGATTTGGAGCAATATCACTAAGCATTTGAGCAAGCAAGCCATTAAGCAACACATCATCCCCTTTTAATAGTATTTGCTTTCCTATGGACTCAATGTGATCTTGGATCACTAAAATAAAGATGAAGAGTCTTGAGCTTTTGCCAATATTTGTCCTTAGCATTTTGAGGGTCCACATTTCTAGTCCATGCCATGCATTCATTGAACTTCCTAAAATATTTATCTTGAAAGGATATTAGTTCAATGAGCTATATGTTGTTATGAATTACCAAAACCACCCAGCGATTAGTTGCACTTTCAGCAATGCACATAAATTGTACGGATATTTGTTGAGGCAATGTGGTGGCTACTGAACCCATCAATCACTTGAAGACGAAGGGACTCACTACAAAATTTTCTCTATTTTGTGACGTTTCACTTGTGTCACGTATAACGCTTTTTCTTTGCGGAAAATATCCCTGTGACGTTTTTCGGCCGTCACCGCCATCGCATCGAAGCGCCATCATGGAAAATAAAATTTTGACGGTACCACTTTTTTCGTCACGCAAGATCGCATTTTAGGTCACGAACCAAATAATGTTACCGATGGCTGTTTTTGTGACATCCCATAATGTCACCTACGATAGCCCAATCTGCCGTGTAAGATCATTTTGGCGATGACAATCCATCACTGGTGATCGGTCCGGGGGGATTGGCCAGATGGGGCCAGCAGGTTCTGATGTAGCTTCTTCCATGTGAGTCTGCCGTGGGTTTTATCACCGATGGTCCTGTCAGTAATAACTTGGCATCAGTTTTACCCTGTCAAAGTTGCTGACATATGGGCCCAAAAGATGTTGACATTGCTATTTACATGTGGGACCAGACGGTGTTGACGTGGCTACTTACATGAGGGTTCGAACGGTGCTAATGTGTCCGCTTACACGTGGGGACATGAATGTGGTGATGGTTACAAGTTCCATCACCAGTACCGTCACTGGTTTAATATAGCGTCAAAAATATGCACGGTTGATTTTGGAGGCCAATTTGAATTTGAAGTAGAGAAAATTTGAAATTTAAGATTGCCATCACAACTTTTATTATAATAACAATGAAACTTGACATCTCTCACAATAGTGATCCACATATTAAAATGAGCATCCAAATGACATACTATCAAGCATTACAAATATGACATCGGAGACGACATCATGATGAACAGTAGTGCACCAACAGTTTTTGATGGGTTGTGACAGAGTCTCATGCGAAGACTGCGATGACTTCCTTAAGAGATGACTAAGAATTCTATCCATTTCTTGTTGCTTTTTTTTTCAAAGCCTCTGATTTTCTCTCTTGGTCCATCTTTGTAACTTCTATCTCTAGTTGTTGTTTCCTTTTAAGCTCTTCGATTTCCTGCATCTATGCACTAAGTAGGAAATTCAGATCTTCTACAAATGTAGCATTTGCCTGTTTGGTGTCTGTTGCTTGTGTTGTAATCTTCGCTTCTATATCACGGATGCATTGTTCAGAGGATGTATTATGTGATGAGATGCCAAAGCTTTAAAGCATTATGGCAGATGAGCTCTTTTCCTCAATAATCTGCACATCAGGTACTTGCGAGAGAACTTCTTGTAAACATGCCCTCTTTGTGGTCTGCATCATGATTGAAAGCATTGTTTGTCCACTACTAGTGCATTACACTATGATGGCTCACACAATAATTTTGAAGACAAAACATTATAAATTATTTATGGGTGCTTCTATTGCAATCTGTTTGATACTGGAATCCTTCTTGATGCTATGGGAGTTTCCAGAAAACTCCGAACTAGGTTCTCTCTTCTTGCTGTTTTAGGCCTTATGGAATAAGGACACTCACATTAGTACTACATATCATGTAATAATCGATAATATACAGGGTTTCAATAACTTATTTAAATTCTTACGATAGATCTATGAGGGGTATCATATTTTGAACTGCGAGACATACCGGTTACCAACACAACATGTACGTTTGCTTTTCCCATGTCAGAAAATTGCTACGACATGAAGCAAAAACTTAGTATGAAAGGAAGTGTATAAGTCTGAAATCTGAAGAGGAGCCGAAGTATTATGTACAGTTTCTGACCTTGTTAGAATATTTGTCCATGAAGTTATATTTACGTCGTTGAGCAGTTCTTTGCAAAAGGCCAGTGCAAAATTATTTCGCAAATGTATCCATCAAGTCAATTCTGAGCTTTCCTTGAAGAAACCATGTGCCCATGAAAGTTAGAACACATGTAGTGCATGGTTTAGTGAATGCATTATAGCAAAACTGCATAATACAGGTGCATGACAAACCAGAAAAGGAAGTTTACCTTGTAAATAGATGGGGTCCATTTATTCTTTTTTGAAACTAAGGATGAAGGTACATATTCATGCATGTCAGCATTGTGGACATGAGCTTCCTCCTCTGAATTGTTTTCTGGATCATCATCTATTTGCGTGCCAACATTCATTAAAGAATGTGCTATACAAGTGAAATCTGGTGGACCAATGGTACTAACACAATGCTTCCTCATGCATGTAGATATTCTAGCAGCATTGTCTTTCATTGTTTCCGCCAGTACCTGCTCATATACTTTTGTTGATTTGCTGGTAGGAGCTCAGAATAAAAGACGAATTAGTCACATCCATGTTCATTGTTGATGCGATTACTAATGTTTCAATTATCAGTTAATCTTAAAATACACAAGTATAAGCAACTTGTCAGGATCTGCCTAATATAACCATGCGAAGTGAACTACTCCCTCCGTTCCTAAATATATGGAATTATTCACGTCCATGTTCATCATTGATGCGATTAGTAATGTTTCAAATATCAATTAATCTTAAAATACACATGTATAAGCAAATAATCAGGATCTGCCTAATAAAACCATGTGAACTGAACTACTCCCTCCATTCCTAAATATAAGACTTTTTAAATATTCCAATATGAAACATATGGAGCAAAGTGAGTGAATCTACACTCGAAACTACGTCCATATACAACTATATGTAATACATATTAAAATCTCTAAAAATACCTATATTTAGGAACGGAGGGAGTAGATCAAAAGATTGAATGTGCAGTACGAACCATCATACATACAACTGAATTGAGTTGATCTACAAGAATCGAAATGTGCAAGCACACCAAGAGGCCAAAATGAAGCACATGCATATATCCAGATAGGTGCCGCAAAAGGTAGGGTTGTGGGGTTGGGATGGCGGGAGAGGAACTTCTCACCTGGTTGCGTATGATAAGGTTTTTGGGTAGATGGCGGAGATTTGTAGACTTTCTCGCCACAAAGTGTCCTTTCCATCACGTTGGCCATAGATGGAGCCATAGGTCACCAGGAGGGCGGCAAATCTAAGGGAGAAGATAGGGGTGAGGGAGCGGTGAGAGATAAATCATGGGTATTTAGGAGGAGGTGTTGAAAATTGAGCGCATCATTCAAAATCTGTCGAGGGAACGAAAACACTGGTTGGTGAGAAAATTAGGAGGGAAAGAAAGAAAATTAGTCATAGGCAAACACAATTTAGGGATGGTCCTAAGTATTCAAGTCGTTGTAGCAAAATAGACATGACAATTATTTAGGTTTTCTATCCATTTTCCACTAAAGGAGATACTATCCAACAGAATTGTTGGTCAACAAAAAAGTAAACTTCGTCAAATTGTATTATTGTGGCCCCATTGGTGAGGTCAAAAAGCCCTTAACGATTTGCAAATGTTTGTTTTCACATCTTCTTATGAATATGTTTGATCCACCACATTGTGATGCACGATTCAACAGGAGAGGTTCGCAACGAACGAATGGTTACGTTTTCCATGTCAGATGAACAATAATTGAGCACGGATCATGTCTTTCATTCCATTGATGATCACAAATTGTACCTCACATTCGAACTTGCCAGTGACAATGTGGACTCTGGGTTTACAAAGACATGATCATTTTGAATCACCTTGTGAGAATAGTAGTTTTCAAAGTCCCACGGAGAAGCTCTCCATAATGTATGGTGTTGCCCACCCGCTCACGTCTCACATCTCATTTGCTTGTACTTGGTCACCCTGGGGGGGGGGGTATAATTTTGTGGCACCCCGGCTCAGAGCAACCGGTTTACCTTGCATTGCCAACTAAGAGATCACGTCTCCTAGCAATACACACCAAGTTGGTACAAAAATACAATTGCTTTATTAATCTCTTGTGGGAACATAGATTTGATGATACAAAAGGAAGCGAGGCCAATCGTCACACACGGTGTTGCTGCACTTATGTACATTATTTAGTAGACATGAAGGGGGCATCGATGAAAACGATATAGGTACGCGACAGTGAACGAAGATGTAGAGGAACTCCATCTCACAAAGACGCTACTGGGAACGGCCTAGACCGCGATGAACGATGCAACTCCGACTCCTGGTATAGCTTCTCCTGAACTTGGCATGACACGTCAGGTGAGTACTTTGAATGTACTCACAAGCTCATGACAAGCAAAGCAATAATAATAGACAATAACATGATATTTAATCAGATTAAATGCATGAACATGACATGCTATCCATGAAGTGTATGTGATCAAAGCACATGGTCCCTCGGACTAGCTTACCCTCTTGGTTACCTTGTAACCGTATTAACCAGCTTACCACGGTGATCACCTCTAGATCACAAAGTACACAAGCTCGATGATCAACACAAGATCACCACCCACAAGATGTGCCATCAATATAACATTAGTGTACAAATTAATTATTTCTGTTGACCCATGGTGTGACCTACTACGAACTGTGCCCATGACCGAGGATGTGACTATTGGTAGATTATGCACTCTGAAGAAGTTAGTGGTCCTGTTCCCCGCCGGGCTTTTTCCCTTCTCGACTAGACGAAGGAGATATTCATTCCATTCAGGCAGGTGAGGAAGGGCGGTGTCGGCTTGACCCTGTCTTCTCTCTTGGTCGGGTCGAAGGCTAAGTTACTATACGCACACCACGAGACCCAAGGCCTTGTGCTCCCATTCGGGTGGACCAACGCGTTCGGACAAAACCAATATATTGCATGACACTCTCCCGGCCACTCTGACCAACTCCCCTTTGGGCTAAGTCCTGGGTGGCCCCAGATGCCCCTCTGGACATCAGACAACCACCGTCGTGGCAAAACATAAACGGTCCCAAACGGGGACAATGGTACCAAACAACTATGGGCACTGTCAGATTACGGGTTCTACAAACCCTAGAAAGCTTCAAACTCTGGGGTGCGTGCGGAGATCTCAACCTGCCTAGCCTGCCTACTCGCAATCCTCCTAAGCCTAGTGCGTCGAGCTCAAGAGACAAAGAGACACAACAGTTTATCCTGGTTCGGGCCACCTTACGGTGTAATACCCTACTCCAGCGTTTTTGGTGGATTGTCTCGAAGGGCTAGGGATTAACTAGTATAGTGGATGAACTAGCCTCAGGAGGTGAGGTGTTCTTGAGCTCAAGGGAGCTAGTGAGGTGGTCGGGTGAGAATGGATATCTTCCCCCCGATGTGAACTAGATGAGGTCCCTCCCCCTCTATGGTGGTGGCTAAGTCCTATTTATAGTGGCCTTGGCCCTCTTCCCAAATGTTGGCGGGAAGGGATCCCACAACGGACAGTTTTGAAAGGGATAAAGTAGTACATCCTATCCTGACTAAAGTGGTCTTCGCCTGCAAAAAGCCTCTATTTGTGACGCTGTGGTGGGCTCGGTGATGACCTCCATCCTGCCGTCCTGGCTGTCTTGGTCTTGTTGCACCAGAACGGAAACCTTTGGCTGATTCCTCGGGACTCCGCGTCTGTGGCTTGCCTCCCTTGCACTGAAGAGGAAACTGGCGCTCTGCGCCCGCTGGCGCCCGCCTGGCCTTGGTCGTCATGGCTCACGTTAGATGAGCCTCGTGAGGTGCACCTTGCATAGAACCCTCCGCCCCTCGGGAGCCAGCCCGAGGAGGCAGATTCCCTCGGGGGCCTTGGTGTCATCCGCCTCATGAGGCTTGGACCCTCATGAGGGTCTTGAGTCATTGATGCTGAAGCTGGGCCATACCAGGCCGTTGATGGAGCCATGCAGTGGGCCGCAGGCATGCAAGTTTGGATACCGCCATATCCAGAACACCGACAGTAGCCCCTGGGCCCAAGGCGCGCTCGGGCTTGGCTTCCAGGAAAAGCCAAAGGGCAAGTGTGGAGCGCCGTGGGCCCTAACTGCCTACGGCCTTGATGACGCGTGGCGATTAATGGGACGTGAGCGTATCCACTTCCCCATGCTGCCTCGGCAATTGTTTCTATCTGACAAAAGGGTTGCCATCTGCTACCGTGCTTTCATTGCTTTCCCTTCGTCCTGCTCCAGATCCCCTTCTCCCAACACTGAAAGAAATCACTAAATCTGCCAATTCTCTCCTCCAATCTTCCGCCCAATGGCTGCTGAGAAGACCAAGGCTCCAGCCCCGACTGCCAGCCCCGCCTGGTACGAGTCGGTGCTGACTGCGCCCTATGTCACCGAGGAGAAGCTCCAGACCGCGCTTCTCCTGACAGCAAGCGAGGACAACGAGTGGGGGGAGACTGCGTTCTGGGTCGACGCCGCCATGCTGGAACCCGCGAATAGTACCTTCTATCCTTTCTTCCTGCACATCGTATGTTCGGGGCTCGTGCCCCCATTCTCGAGGACGAGCAGGAATTAAGCTTGGGGATGCTTGATATGTCTCCAACGTATCTATACTTTTTTATTGTTCCATGCTATTATATTACCTGTTTTGGATGTTTATGGGCTTTAATTACACTTTTGTATCATTTTTGGGACTAACCTACTAACCAGAGGCCCAACCCGAATTGCTGTTTTTGTTGCCTATTTCAGTGTTTCGAAGAAAAGGAATATCAAACAGAGTCCAAACGGGATGAAAGCTTTGGGAGCGATCTTTTTGGAACAAATGCCAACCAGGAGACTTGGAGTGGACGTCAAGCAACAGGCAAGGCAGCCACAAAAGTGCCCGGTGTGCCCCCTGGGGGTGGGCACGCCCCCCACCCTCGTCAACTGACCTACCTCCTTCGCCTATATATACTCATGTACCCCGAAAACATCCAGGTGCACCACGAAAACCTAATTCCACCGCCGCAACCTTCTGTATCCGTGAGATCCCATCTTGGAGCGTTCACCGGTGCTCCGCCGGAGGGGGAATCGACCATGGAGGGCCTCTACATCATCTCCAAGGCCTCTCCGATGAGTTGTGAGTAGTTTACCATAGACCTTAGGGTCCATAGTTATTAGCTAGATGGCTTCTTGTCTCTCTTTGAATCTCAATACAAAGTTCTCCTCGATCTTCTTGGAGATATATTCGATGTAACTCTTTTTGCGGTGTGTTTGTCGAGATCCGATGATTTGTGGGTTTATGATCAAGTTTATCTTTGATAAGTATTTGAATCTCCTCTGAATTCTTTTATGTGTGATTAAGTTATCTTTGCAAGTCTCTTCGAATTATCATTTTGGTTTGGCCTACTAGATTGATCTTTCTTGCAATGGGAGAAGTGCTTAGATTTGGGTTCAATCTTGCGGTGTCCTTTCCCAGTGACAGTAGGGGCAGAAGGCACGTATTGTATTTTTGCCATTGAGGATAAAAATATGGGGTTTATATCATATTCCATGAGTTTATCCCTCTACATCATGTCATCTTTCTTAATGCGTTACTATGTTCTTATGAACTTAATACTCTATATGCAGGTAGGAGTCGGCCGATGTGTGGAGTAATAGTAGTAGATGAAGAATCATTTTGATCTACTTCTCACAGACGTGATGCCTATATACATGATCATGCCTAGATAATCTCATAACTATGCGCTTTTCTATCAATTGCTCGACAGTAATTTGTTCACCCACCGTAATACTTATGCTATCTTGAGAGAAGCCACTAGTGAAACCTATGGCCCCTGGGTCTATCTTTTATCATATAAGTTTTCCATCTACTTTTATTTGCATATTTTACTTTCCAATCTATATCATAAAAATACCAAAAGTATTTATCTTATCATATTATCTCTATCAGATCTCACTTTCGCATGTGGCCGTGAAGGGATTGACAACCCCTTTATTGCGTTGGTTGCGAGGTTCTTGTTTTTTGTGTAGGTGCGTGGGACTTTTGACGAGCCTCCTACTGGATTGATACCTTGGTTCTCAAAAAACTGAGGGAAATACTTACGCTACTTTGCTGCATCACCCTTTCCTCTTCAAGGAAAACCAACGGAAGCTCAAGACGTAGCAAGAAGGATTTTTGGCGCCGTTTCCGGGGAGGTCTTCGCTCAAGTCAAGACATACCAAGTACCCATCACAAACTCATCTCCCTTGCATTACATTATTTGACATTTGCCTCTCGTTTTCCTCTCCCCCACTTCACCCTTGCCATTTTATTCACCCTCTCTTTCTCAATCTCCTCTCTCTTTCGCTTGCCTTTTTGTTTGCTTGTGTGTTGGATTGCTTGTCACGATGGTGCAAGATAATACCAAATTGTGTGATTTTTCCAATACCAATAATAATGATTTCCTTAGTACTCTGATTGCTCCTCTTAATGATGTTGAGTCTTGTGAAATCAATGCTGCTTTGTTGAATCTTGTTATGAAAGATCAATTTTTTGGCCTTCCCAGCGAAGATGCCGCTACTCACCTAAACAATTTTGTTGATTTGTGTGATATGCAAAATAAGAAGGATACGGATAATGATATTGTTAAATTGAAGTTATTTCTGTTTTCACTTGGAGATCGTGCTAAAACTTGGTTTTCGTCTTTGCCTAAGAATAGTATTGATTCGTGGAATAAGTGCAAAGATGCTTTTATCTCTAAGTATTTTCCTCCTGCTAAGATCATCTCTCCTAGAAACGATATTATGAATTTGAAACAACTTGATCATGAGCATGTTGCCCAATCTTGGGAAAGAATGAAATTGATGATTCGCAATTGCCTTACTCATGGTTTGAACTTATGGATGATCATACAAAATTTTTATGCCGGATTGAATTTTGCTTGTAGAAATCTTTTAGATTCGGCCGTGGGAGGACACTTTTATGGAAATCACCTTAGGAGAAGCTACTAAACTCCTTGATAACATTATGGCTAATTACTCTCAATGGCACACCGAAAGATCTACTAGTAAAAAAGTGCATGCTATAGAAGAAATTAATGTTTTGAGTGGAAAGATGGATGAACTTATGAAATTGCTTGCTACTAAGAGTGCTCCTATTGACCCTAATGATATGCCTTTGTCTACTTTGATTGAGAATAATAATGAATCTATGGATGTGAATTTTGTTGGTAGGAATAATTTTGGTAACAATGCTTATAGAGGAAACTTTAATCCTAGACAGTTCCCTAGTAATTCCTCTAATAATTATGGTATTCCTACAACAACTCTTATGGAAATTTTAATAAGTTGCTCTCTGATTTTGAGAATAGTGTTAAAGAATTTATGATCTCTCAAAAGAATTTTAATGCTTTGCTTGAAGAAAAATTGCTTAAAGTTGATGATTTGGCTAGGAACGTTGATAGACTTTCGCTTGATGTTGATTCTTTGAAACTTAGATCTATTCCACCTAAGCATGATATCAATGAGTCTCTCAAGGCCATGAGAATTTCCATTGATGAGTGCAAACAAAGAACCGCTAGATTGTGTGCTAAGAAAGATTGCTTTGTAAAAGCGTGTTCTTCCAGTTTCCATGAAAATAATGATGAAGATCTAAAAGTTATTGATGTGTCCCCTATTAAATCTTTGTTTTGCAATATGAATATTGATAATGATGGGACTGGAGATGAGTCAACTTTAGTTAAAAGGCGTCCCAATGATTTAGAGTTTTTAGAACTTGATGCTAAACTTGGTAAAAGTAGGATTGGAGAGGTCAAGACTTTAAATAGCATTGAACCCACTATTATGGATTTAAAGGAATTTAATTATGGTAATTGTTCTTTAATAGATTGTATTTCCTTGTTGCAATCCGTGTTGAATTCTCCTCATGCTTATAGTCAAAATAAAGCTTTTACCAAACATATCATTGATGCTTTGACACAATCTTATGAGGAAAAACTAAATATGGAAATTTCTATACCTAGAAAACTTTATGATGAGTGGGAACCTACTATAAAAATTAAAATTAAAGACCATGAATGCTATGCTTTGTGTGATTTGGGTTCTAGTGTTTCCACGATTCTGAAAGCTTTATGTGATGTGCTAGGTTTCCATGATTTTGATGATTGCTCTTTAAACTTGCACCTTGCGGATTCCACCATTAAGAAACTTATGGGAAGGATGAATGATGTTCTTATTGTTGCAAATAGGAATTATGTGCCCGTAGATTTTATCGTTCTTGATCTAGATTGCAATCTTTCATGTCCTATTATTCTTGGTAGACCTTTCCTTAGAATGATTGGTGCAATTATTGATATGAAGGAAGGGAATATAAGATTCCAATTTCCATTAACGAAAGGCATGGAACACTTCCCTAGAAAGAAAGTTAAATTACCTTATGAATCTATCATGCGAGCTACTTATGAATTGAGTGCCAAAGATGGCACTACTTAGACCTATCCTCACTTTTATGCCTAGCTAGGGGCGTTAAACGATAGCGCTTGTTCGGAGGCAACTAAAAGAGTCCTGGATTAGGGGGTCCTCGGACAACCGGACTATATACTTTGGCCGGACTGTTGGACCATGAAGATACAAGATTGAAGACTTCGTCCCGTGTCCGGATGGGACTCTCCTTTGCGTGGAAGGCAAGCTTGGTGATTCGGATGTGTAGATCTCCTTCTCTGTAACTGACTCTGTGTAACCCTAGCCCCTCCCCGTGTCTATATAAACCGGAGGGGTTTAGTCCGTAGGACAACTACAATGATATCATAGGCTATCTCCTAGGGTTTAGCTGTTGGAAATATGCCCTAGAGGCAATAATAAATTGGTTATTATTATTATATTTCCATGTTCATGATAATCGTTTATTATCCATGCTATAATTGTATTGATAGGAAACTCAGATACATGTGTGGGTACATAGACAACACCATGTCCCTAGTAAGCCTCTAGTTGACTAGCTCGTTGATCAACAGATGGTTACGGTTTCCTGACCATGGACATTGGATGTCGTTGATAACGGGATCACATCATTAAGAGAATGATGTGATGGACAAGACCCAATCCTAAGCCTAGCACAAAGATCGTAGTTCGTATGCTAAAGCTTTTCTAATGTCAAGTATCATTTCCTTAGACCATGAGATTGTGCAACTCCCGGATACCGTAGGAATGCTTTGGGTGTACCAAACGTCACAACGTAACTGGGTGGCTATAAAGGTGCACTACAGGTATCTCCGAAAGTGTCTGTTGGGTTGGCACGAATCGAGACTGGGATTTGTCACTCCGGTTAACGGAGAGGTATCTCTGGGCCCACTCGGTAGGACATCATCATAATGTGCACAATGTGACCAAGGGGTTGATCACGGGATGATGTGTTACGGAATGAGTAAAGAGACTTGCCGGTAACGAGATTGAACAAGGTATCGGCATACCGACGATCGAATCTCGGGCAAGTACAATACCGCTAGACAAAGGGAATTGTATACGGGATTGATTGAATCCTCGACATCGTGGTTCATCCGATGAGATCATCATGGAACATGTGGGAGCCAACATGGGTATCCAGATCCCCCTGTTGGTTATTGACTGGAGAACGTCTCGGTCATGTCTGCATGATTCCCAAAACGTAGGGTCTACACACTTAAGGTTCGATGACGCTAGGGTTATAAAGGAAGTTTGTATGTGGTTACCGAATGTTGTTCGGAGTCCCGGATGATATCCCGGACGTCACGAGGAGTTCCGGAATGGTCCGGAGGTAAAGAATTATAGATGGGAAGTCCTGTTTTGGTCACCGGAAAAGTTTCGGGTTTTATCGGTAATGTACCGGGACCACCGGGAGGGTCCCGGGGGTCCACCAAGTGGGTCCACCATCCTCGGAGGGCTGCATGGGCCAAGTGTGGGAGGGGACCAGCCCCAGGTGGGCTGGTGCGCCCCCCCAAGAGGCCCATGCGCCAAGAGATAAGGGAAAGGGAGAGTCCTAAAGGGGGAAGGCACCTCCTAGGTGCCTTAGGGAGGATGGACTCCTCCCTGGCCGCACCCTTCCTTTGAGGAAGGGCCAAGGCTGCGCCCCCCCTCTCCCTTGCCCCTATATATAGTGGAGGGGAGGGAGGGCATCCGCACCTGAGTCCCTGACGCCTCCCTCCCTCCCGTGACACCTCCTCCTCTCCCGCAGGTGCTTGGCGAAGCCCTGCAGGATTGCCACGCTCCTCCACCACCACCACGCCATTGTGCTGCTGCTGGATGGAGTCTTCCTCAACCTCTCCCTCTCTCCTTGCTGGATCAAGGCATGGGAGACGTCACCGGGCTGTATGTGTGTTGAACGCGGAGGTGCCGTCCGTTTGGCACTAGGATCTGCGGTGATTTGGATCACGACGAGTACGACTCCTTCAACCCCGTTCTCTTGAATGCTTCCGCTTAGCGATCTACAAGGGTATGTAGATGCAATCTCCTTCCCCTCATTGCTAGTTTCTCCATAGATAGATCTTGGTGACACGTAGGAAAATTTTGAATTTCTGCTACGTTCCCCAACATTAGCCTCTACAATCTTGTGGTAGATCAACTCTTGTAATACTCATATCATCAAGATCAATCAAGAAGGAAGTAGGGTATTACCTCCATTGAGAGGGCCCGAACCTGGGTAAACATCGTGTCCCCCACCTCCTGTTACCATTAGCCTTAGAGACACAGTTTGGGACCCCCTACCCGAGATCCGCCGGTTTTGACACCGACATTGGTGCTTTCATTAAGAGTTCCACTGTGTCACCGCAATAAGGCTAGATGGCTCCTTCAATCGTATTCAACGACGCGGTCCAGGGGGAGGTTTTCCTCCCCGAACAGATCTTCGTATTCGGTGGCTTCGTACTGCGGGCCAACTCGCTTGGCCATCTGGAGCAGATCGATAGCTGCGCCCCTGGCCATCAGGTCAGGTTTGGAAACTTGAACTACACTGCTGACATCAGCGGAGACTTGATCTTCGACGGATTCGACCCCGTGTCAGGTGCGCCGAACAGTCTCGACGGGCATGACTTAGATCTGCCAACGGACAATATTCGAGGGATCGCACCTGAAGCTGCTCCGGGACTCAATCCGGAGCAGATTGTGCCATCCGAGGATGGGTGGATGGACCCCACCGTAGAGGTTGCACACTCATCGGCCTTGGAGCCGAACACTGATCTCACCTCCTATGAGGCCGGTATCATCGGACCCTCAGACTCATCTCCGGCTATAGGATCCAAACCGCGTACGCCCGTGCCTATCGAATCTGATTGGGCACCGGTCATGGAGTTCACCTCCACGGATATCTTTCTTCACTCACCCTTGGGTGATGTGCTAAATTCATTAAGGTCTCTCTCCTTGTCAGGAGACTCCTGGCCGAACAATGTCCGGCTCGAGTGGGAAGCGGAGGACGGAAGAAATGCGTTCCCCACCCACCACCCACTTAATAGCCACTGTCGATGACTTAACCGACGTGCTCGACTTCAACTCCGAAGACATCAACGGTATGGACGATGATGCATGAGAAGAACAAGAACCACCGCCTATAGGGCGCTGGATAGCCACCTCTTCATATGATATATATATGGTGGATACACCCAAGAGAACAACGGCAAGGAACGGAAGGACACAACAAAGGATAAACCCCTCGAGCAGAAACCAAAGCGACGACGTAGGCGCCGCCCTAAATCCCGCCACAACAAAAACAACGATGATAGCGCAAGAAAGAACAACACCCCGGTCAACTCCAAAAGAAATGACGACCCCACAGACCCAGCATTGGAGTAGGATAAGCCAAGGGACGATGAACACAGTCCAGAGCCGATGTCTGATGACAGCGATCCCGAGGGTAAAACTCATCAACCTATCTCCGAAGAGGAGAATAGTCCGGACGACGATGCACTCAACATCCCGGAAAAACACTTGGAACAAGAGAACCTCCATCGAAAGCTTATTGCCACCGCGAGGAGCTTGAAGAAGCAGAAGCAGAGGCTTAAGGCCGCGCAGGATACGCTTAACCACAGATGGAACAAAGTGATCGACACTGAAGAAAAATCTGGCGACGATCGCCACAAAAAGAGCTACCCAAAGCGCAAGCTGCTGCCCGAATTCGATGATGAGGCCATAGAGCCCATTCCACCAAAAAATAATACGGCC
>NC_041381.1:395502370-395572909 GCF_002162155.2 Triticum dicoccoides
GACAGGGCGGCTAATGGTGCTGCACACAAGTCAGCACACAATTTACATGAGCTTCTAGACAAAAAAAGCCAGTGTGGCCAGGTCCATATACGGATCTAGAAAATGTGCTCCGATGCAGGATCACAACCACCAAAATGATCGTACCGATCGAATACCAGTCAAAATCAATACCGAACACAACAACTGTCGACAACATGCCATGACACATCCAAATACAGGGGTGCTGCGCACCCCCTGTGCTTCACCGATGAGGTGCTGGATCATGAATTTCCAGAGGGATTCAAACCCGTGAATATAGAGGCGTACGACGGAACAACAGACCATGGGGTCTGGATTGAGGACTTTATCCTTCATATTCACATGGCTCGCAGAGATGATCGCCACGCCATTAAATACCTGCCCCTCAAGTTAAAAGGACCAGCTCGGCACTGGTTGAAAAGCCTTCCCGAAAACTCAATTGGAAGTTGGAAGGAACTTGAGGATGCTTTCAGGGCCACTTTTCAAGGGACCTATGTCCGACCTCCGGATGCAGATGATTTAAGTCACATAATCCAACAACTTGGAGAGTCAGCCTGTAAGCTTTGGAACAGATTTTTCACCAAGAAGAACCAAATCATCGACTGTCCGAATGCCGAAGCCTTAGCGTCTTTCAAGCACAGTATCCGAGACGAATGGCTCGCCAGACACATCGTCCAATAAAAGCCAAGGAAAATGGCAGCCCTAACAAGCCTTATGACCCGCTTTTGCGCGCGCGAGGATAGCTGGTTTCTCACCAGCGACCGAGGCACATCCAAAGTCAGGGACGACAACGGGAAGCCGCGACGCAATAAAACAAGCGTCAAACAATGACGACAACCCAGGTAATACGACGGTTAACGCCGGATTCAGGGGCTCTCGACCCGGTCAACGGAGGAAGCCATTTAAAGGCAGTAGAGATGGACCATCCAGCCTAAATAAGATTCTAGACAAGCTATGTCAGATTCATGGCACCCCCGAAAAACCTGCAAACCACACCCACAGAGAGTGATGGGTTTTCAAGCAGGCCGACAAGCTAAATGCCAAACATAAGGGGAGGGAGACGCCAAGTGAAGACGAGGAAGAGCCTCACCAGCCGAACACTGGGGTCAGAAAACATTCCCACCAGAAGTCAAAATAGTGAACATGATTTATGCAACTCACATTCCAAAGAGAAGGCGCAAACGCGCACTCCAAGACCTATACACTGTAGAGCCCGCCGCCCCCAAATTTAATCCTTGGTCGGCCTGCCCGATCACCTTTGATCGCAGGGATCATCCGACTAGTATCCGGCATGGAGGATCGGCTGCCTTGGTGCTCGACCCAATAATTGACGGATAACATCTCACCCGAGTCCTCATGGACGGTGATAGTAGTCTTAATCTGATATATCAGGACACTGTCCGCAAGATGGGGATAGACCCATCAAGAATAAGCCAAAGTAACACTACCTTTAAAGGAGTAATACCAGGCGTCGAGGCCCGCTGCACGAGCTCTCTTGTATTAGAGGTTATATTCGGTTCTCCCGACAACTTCAGAAGCAAAGAATTAATCTTCGACACTGCTCCATTCCAAAGCGGCTATCACGCACTACTCGGAAGAGCGGCCTTCGCTCGCTTTAACGCAATTCCGCACTATGCCTACCTTAAACTCAAGATGCCTGGTCCACGTGGTGTCATCACAGCTAGCGGAAACACAGAGTGCTCCTTACGAGCGAAAGAATATGTGGCGGCTCTAGCAGCCGAACACTAAGCGGCCTCTCCAACAAAAATACATGATCGGTCGTCCAGACCACGGATACGGTTAGACGAGTCCGGTGCACCGCCGGTGGTAATAGCCCAGATAAACCTGAGCTCGGGTCTATGGATATACCCCCATAGGCAGTACTAGGGGCTGCGTGCATGTAAAAAAGCCCACAGTTCGGCTTGACCCTATTAATACAATAATAGATTACATTTTCACGATTCATTGAGAATAACCAACTTTTCGCATGATTACACCAGATTCTTTTACCTGGATTTTTCCTCTTTTATAGATGACCATCGTGCTACACCCTTCCAGGATACGTCACAACGGAGACAAAGGCGCAGACGTGCAGCAGGGCCCCGCTCAAAGGTTTCTCTTTAGATTAAGCCCCTGTGTAATGATAACTGACAAGTGTAGGGGATCACAACAGTTTTCGATAAGTAAGAGTGTCGAACCCAATGAGGAGCTAAAGGTAGAATAAATATTCCCTCAAGTTCTATCGACCACCGATACAACTCTATGCACGCTTAGTGTTCGCTTTACCTAGAACAAGTATGAAACTAGAAGTACTTTGTAGGTGTTGTTGGATAGATTTGCAAGATAATAAAGAACACGTAAGTAAAAATTAGGGGCTGTTTAGATAAAGATGCAATAAAGTAAATATTAGTAGAGAGCTTTTTGTCACGAGAAAGTTATTTGTCCCTAGGCAATAGATAACTAGACCGGTAATCACTATTGCAATTCTATTTGAAGGAGAGGCATAAGCTAACATACTTTCTCTACTTGGATCATATGCACTTATGATTGGAACTCTAGCAAGCATCCGCAACTACTAAAGATTCATTAAGGTAAACCCCAACCATAGCATTAAAATATCAAGTCCTCTTTATCCCATACGCAAACAACCTACTTACTTGGGTCTGTGCTTCTGTTCATTCACGCCACCCACCATAAGCAAATCATAAACATATTGCAAACCCTACAGCGGGGATCCCTCACGCTTGCGCGACACAGAGAGCACCATAGGACAGCACCAATAATAAAACATGCAACTCAAACCAATCACAATCATCAATTAACCCATAGGACAAAACAGATCTACTCAAACATCATAAGATATCCATACATCATTGGGAAATAATATATAGAGTTGAGCACCATGTTTAAGTAGAGATTACAACGGGTAAGATAGAGGTTACACCGCTGCATAGAGGGGGGAAGAGTTGGTGATGAAGGTGGTGAAGTTGTTGGTGAAGATCGCGGTGATGATGTGGCCCCCGGCGGTGTTCCGGCGCCACCGAAAGCAAGGGGGAGAGAGCCCCCTTCTTCTTCTTCTTCTTCCTTGACCTCCTCCCTAGATGGGAGAAGGGTTTCCCCTCTGGTCCTTGGCTCCCATGGCGTGGGAGGGGCGAGAGCCCCTCCGAGATTGGATCTATCTCTCTGTTTCTACGTTCTCTGATTCTTCCCCTTCACCTTTTCTTTTATATCTGGAGATCCGTAACTCCGATTGGGGTGAATATTTCGCCCAGATTTTTCTCATAAAATTAGCTTTCTTGCGGCAAAAGAAGGGCATCAACCACCTTATAGGTGGCCCACGAGAGTGCCAGGCGCGCCCAGGGGGTGTGGGCGCGCCCCCTGTCTCGTGGCCACCTCGGACACCGTTTCGTGTTGATTCTTCCTTCGGAAAATCCCAAATATTCCAAAATAATTCTCCATCCATTTTTATCCCATTTGGACTCCATTTGATATTGGTTTTCTGCGAAACATAAAACATGCAACAAATAGGAATTGGCACTAGGCACTGGATCAATATGTTAGTCCCAAAAAGAGTATAAAAAGTTGCCAAAAGTATATGAAAGTTGAAGAATATTGGCATGGAACAATCAAAAATTATAGATACGACTGAGACATATCAGCAGCCCCAAGCTTAATTCCTGCTCGTCCTCGAGTAGGTAAATGATTAAAAAAAGATAATTTTTGATGTGGAATGCTACCTAGCATAATCTTGATCATATGTCTAATCATGGCATGAATATTAATACACGAGTGATTCAAAGAAATAGTCTATTGTTTGACATAAAAAACGATAATACTTTGAGCGTACCAATAAAACAATCATGTCTTTTCAAAACAACAAGGACAAAGCAAGCTTATCTCTACAAAATCATACAGTTTGTCCATGCTTTATTTTTGTCACACAAAATGCTCCCATCATGCACAACCCCGATGACGAGCCGAGCAATTGGTTCATACTTTTTAACGCGCTTCAGCTTTTTCAACCCTCATGCAATACATGAGCGCAAGCCATGGATATAGCACTATAGGTGGAATATAATATAATGATGGAGGTTATGTGGAGAAGACAAAAAAGGAGAAAGTATCACATTGACGCGGCTAGTTGACGGGCTATGGAGATGCCCATCAATTGATGTCAATGCGAGGAGTAGGGATTGCCATGCAACGGATGCACTAGAGCTATAAGTGTATGAAAGCTCAAACTGAAAACTAAGTGGGTGTGCATACAACTTGCTTGCTCATGAAGACCTAGGGCATTTGAGGAAGCCCATCGTTGGAATATACAAGCCAAGTTCTATAATGAAAGATTCCCACTAGTATATGAAAGTGGCAACATAAGAGACTCTCTACATGAAGAACATGGTGCTACTTTGAAGCACAAGTGTGGAAAAAAGATAGTAACATTGCCCCTTTTCTTTTTCTCTTTTTTCTCTTTTTTTCTTTTTTTTCTTTTTTTTCTTTTTTGGGTGGGCTTCTTTGCCCCCCTTTTTTATTTAGGCTTCTTTGGCCTTTCCCTTTTTTCTTTCTTTTTTCATTTTTTCATGGGGCAATGCTCTATAATGATGATCATCACACTTTTATTTACTTTACAACTCGATATTACAACTCGATACTAGAACAAAGATATGACTCTATATGAATGCTTCTGGCGGTGTACTGGGATGTGCAATGATCTAGCGTAGCAATGACATCAAAAAACGGACAAGCCATGAAAACATCGTGCTAGCTATCTTACGATCATGCAAAGCAATATGACAATAAATGCTCAAGTCATGTATATGATGATGATGGAAGTTGCATGGCAATATATCTCGGAATGGCTATGGAAATGCCATGATAGGTAGGTATGGTGGTTGTTTTGAGGAAGATATAATGAGGCTTATGTGTGATAGAGCATATCATATCACGAGGTTTGGATGCACTGGCGAAGTTTGCACCAACTCTCGAGGTGAGAAAGGGCAATGCACGGTACCGAAGAGGCTAGCAATGATGGAAAGGTAAAAGTGCGTATAATCCATGGACTCACATTAGTCATAAAGAACTCATATACTTATTGCAAAAGTTTATTAGTCCTTGAAGCAAAGTACTACTACGCATGCCCCTAGGGGGATAGATTGGTAGGAAAAGACCATCGCTCGTCCCCGACTGCCACTCATAAGGAAGACAATCAAAGAAACACCCAATGCTTCAAATTTGTCACACAAGGGTTACCATACATGCATGCTACGGGACTTGCAAACCTCAACACAAGTGTCTCTACAATCCACAACCACCCACTTGCATGACTCTAATATCACCACCTTTATATAGCAAAACTATTGCAAGGAATCAAACATATCATATTCAGCGATCTACAAGTTTATGTAGGATTTTATGACTAACCATGTGAATGACCAATTCCTGTCATCTCTCTAAATAGATAGAAATGAAGCAAGAGAGTTTAATTATTTCTACAAAATATATGCCCATGCTCTAACAAATATAAATGAAGCAAAAGAGCATTCTACAAATGGCGGTTTTCTATGTGAAGAGAAACAGGCAATCCAAACTTCAAACGATATGCGTGAAGCACATGAAGCATTCTATAAAGCCATACTCAAAAGATTTAAATGAAGTGCAATGATAATTCTATAAATCAACCAAGGACTATCTCATACCAGCATGGTGCATAAAATAAAAGTGAAAACTAAATGCAAAAGACGCTCCAAGACTTGCACATATCGCATGAACGAAACGAATACGAAAACATACCGATACTTGTTTTAGAAAGAGGGGATGCCTTCCGGGGCATCCCCTAGCTTAGATGCTTGAGTTTCCTTGAATATTTACTTGGGGTGCCTCGGTCATCCCCAAGCTTGAGCTCTTGCCTCTCTTCCTTTTCCTCATATCGAAACTTGCTTGATTAGACACTTCATCCACACAAAACTTCAACAGAAAACTCGGTAAGATCCGTTAGTATAATAAAGCAAATTACTACTCTAAGTACTGTAGAAAACCAATCCATATTTTGTTTTTGCATTGTGTCTACTGTCATATAGCTTTTCCATGGCTTAATCCACTGATATAAATTGATAGTTTCATCAAAACAAGCAAACTATGCATCAAAAACAGAATCTGTCAAAAACAGAACAGTCTGTAGCAATCTGAACATTCACCATACTTCTGGTACCCCAAAAATTCTACCAAAATTAGGAAAAATAAAAAATCTGTACAGAAAGACATTGCAATAGGAATCAGAACAATTTGACTGTCCAGTTAAAAATGTAAAATCGAGCACTACAGCCAAAGTTTCTGTCCTGCACTGTACAAACCAACAAGCATTGTAAACATCCTAAAGGGAAACCTTGGCACATTATTTTTATAATACAATGGAATTGTACAAGGGGATAATTATTTTTGATGAGAAGTTTCTGTAATCAAGATTCACAAAGTTTCCGTGAGCATGAACAAAGTTCAAGGCTAGCTCCCACTTCAACAATGATTGTCTCTCTCACTTTCACTTTCCTTTTTGAAAAGTTTTTAGGTTTCCCTCTTTTTTTAACTATATGAAAGAACTCAACAGAAATAAATGACTCTCTAAAACTTCCGGGTTGTCTCCCTGGAAGCGCTTTTTTTAAAGCCATTAAGCTAGGCATATAGTGCTCAAGTAATGGGTCCACCCGGATCCCAAGGTATATCAAAGCCAAATTTAATTAACAATGATTTGTAATTTAGTAGTGAGCACAAAGTAACATATATCATGCAACAACGAAGTCTAATTCTCTTACTATGCATCGGCATGTCATAAAAGGACAATTCATGCACACATAGTAAAGGCCAATGCATAGTATAAACAGTTTCTTGCAATTTTATCACATTGGAAACATAAAGAGGCGAAGATATAGTTCCTGTCTCATAATAATTGCAAGTAGGAGCAGCAAGCACATGCATATTATATCTATCAAAATCATCATGTGCAACGGTAAAAGGCAACCCATCAACATAATCCTTAATAAGCACAATCTTCTCCAATATAGTGTAGTTTGGAGAATTCAAAAAGATAATAGGACTATCATGCGTGGGTGCAATAGCAACAATTTCATGTTTAACATAAGGAACTATAGCTAGTTCATCTCCATAAGCATAATTCATATTGGCATCTTGGCCACAAGCATCATCAAAAAGGGATATTTCAAGAGAATCAACGGGATCATAATAATCGTCATAGCAATCATCATAGTAATCATCCTTCGGTAAGCACGAAGGGGAATTAAACAATGTATGAGTTGAAGAGTTACTCTCATTAGAAGGTGGGCACGGGTGATCAATCCTCTCTTCCTCCTTTTGTTCTTCGCTCTCCTCATCATCTTTTTCATCCAATGAGCTCACAGTTTCATCAATTTCTTCTTCCATAGCTTCCTGCAAAATATTAGTCTATTCTTGGACAGCGGAGCCTTTCTCAATAAATGCATTAATATAGTAATTGTATTCATAATTTTCATAGCAATATCTAAGTATAGCAAGATTTTCAGGCCTATAAACATCATCATCTAAAGCTTCATACTTTTCAAACAAACATCCAATTTCATAAGCAGCCTTAAAAGCAACAAATTCTTCAATTTTTTCAACATCATAGTAATCATATATACCATTAGCATAAGAAGCTAAGGTTTCATTCTCATTAAATTTGCATGAAAAGGGAAGGTGTGGAGCCTTCATCCTAGAGCAACAAGTAATATTGTATCTCAAGCATAGACCCCGAGCATACCAATGCAACATAATAAATTGATCCCACAATAGTTTCCCTTTTTGTGTCAAGCGATAATCCCTAAAGTATTCACGTTGATCCAACGTGTCTCCCGTTATAAAGTTGAATGGGGTTTTCTCAGGATTATCAAAGTAGTACATAATATCTTCCACAAACTGAGAATCGAGGGTTTTAGGAGTTACCCCATCTCTATGAGTAGCAAGTACACCTAATTTTTTTGGTATTTCGTGTTCCATATCCATAACTAAAGATAGAGAACAACTTATAACAGCAAATAAAAATTACTTAGTGATAAAGCAAACAAGCACACACGAGAATATTCACCCCACGCTATGACTCCCCGGCAACGGTGCCAGAAAAAGGTCTTGATAACCCAAAAGTGTAGGGGATCGCAATAGTTTTCAATAAGTAAGAGTGTCGAACCCAACGAGGACCTAAAGGTAGAATAAATATTCCCTCAAGTTCTATCGACCACCGATACAACTCTACGCACGCTTAGTGTTTGCTTTACCTAGAACAAGTATGAAACTAGAAGTACTTTGTAGGTGTTGTTGGATAGCTTTGCAAGATAATTAAGAACACGTAAGTAAAAAGTAGGGGCTGTTTAGATAAAGATGCAATAAAGTAAATATTAGTAGAGAGCTTTTTGTCACGAGAAAGTTATTTGTCCCTAGGCAATCGATAATAGACCCGTAATCACTATTGCAATTCTATTTGAGGGAGAGGCATAAGCTAACATACTTTCTCTACTTGTATCATATGAACTTATGATTGGAACTCTAGCAAGCATCCGCAACTACTAAAGATTCATTAAGGTAAAACCAAACCATAACATTAAAATATCAAGTCCTCTTTATCCCATATGCAAACAACCTACTTACTCGGGTCTGTGCTTCTGTTCACTCACGCCACCCACCATAAGCAAATCATAAACATATTGCAAACCCTACAGCGGGGATCCCTCACGCTTGCACGACACGGAGAGCACCATAGGACAGCACCAATAATAAAACATGCAACTCAAACCAATCACGATCATCAATTAACCCATAGGACAAAACTGATCTACTCAAACATCATAAGATAGCCATACATCATTGGGAAATAATATATAGCGTTGAGCACCATGTTTAAGTAGAGATTACAACGGGTAAGAGAGAGTTTACACCACTGCATAGAGGGGGAAAGAGTTGGTGATGAAGGCGGTGAAGTTATTGGTGAAGATTGCGGTGATGATGATGGCCCCCGGCGGCGTTCCGGCGCCACCGGAAGCAAGGGGGAGAGTGCCCCCTTCTTCTTCTTCTTCCTTGACCTCCTCCCTAGATGGGAGAAGGGTTTCCCCTCTGGTCCTTGGCTCCCATGGCATGAGAGGGGCGAGAGCCCCTCCGAGATTGGATCTATCTCTCTGTTTCTGCATTCTCTGATTCTTCCCCTTCACCGTTTCCTTTATATTTGGAGATCCGTATCTTCGATTGGGGTGAATCTTTCGCACAGATTTTTCTCATAAAATTAGATTTCTTGCGGCAAAAGAAGGGCATCAACTGCCTTACGGGTGGCCCATGAGAGTGCCAGGCATGCCCAGGGGGTGTGGGCGCGCCCCCTTTCTCGTGGCCACCTCAGACACCGTTTCGCGTTGAATCTTCCTTCGGAAAATCCCAAATATTCCAAAATAATTCTCCGTCCGTTTTTATCCCATTTGGACTCCGTTTGATATTGGTTTTCTATGAAACATAAAACATGCAACAAACAAGAACTTGCACTGGGCACTAGATCAATATGTTAGTCCGAACAATAGTATAAAAAGTTGCCAAAAGTATATGAAAGTTGAAGAATATTGGCATGGAACAATCAAAAATTATAGATATGATGGAGACGTATCATGTAAACCTTTTTTAATGTCTCTTGTTGCTTGACATTCCCCAGGTACTACTACGTCTTGAGCTAGCGTTGGTTTTCCCCGAAGAGGAGAGGGTGATGCAGCAAGTGTAGCGTAAGTATTTCCCTCGGTTTTTGAGAACCAAGGTATCAATACAGTAGGAGGCTCCTCAAAAGTCCCACGCGCCTACACAAACAAACTGAGAACTCGCAACCAATGCAATAAAGGGGTTGTCAATCCCTTCACGACCACTTGCGAAAGTGAGATCTGATAGAGATAGTATGATAAGATAAATATATTTTTGGTATTTTATGATATAGATGCAAAAAGTAAAGATGCAAATAAAAGTAGATTGAAAGCAAATATGATAAGAGATAGACCAGGGGCCATAGGTTTCACTAGAGGCTTCTCTCGAGAGCATAAGTGTTATGGTGGGTGAACAAATTACTGTCGAGCAATTGATAGAAAAGCGCATAGTTATGAGATTATCTAGGCATGATCATTTATATAGGCATCACGTCCATAACAAGTAGACCGACTCCTGCCTGCATCTACTACTATTACTCCACACATCGGCCGCTATCCAGCATGCATCTAGAGTATTAAGTTCATAAGAACAGAGTAACGCATTAAGCAAGATGACAAGATGTAGAGGGATAAACTCAATATGATATAAACCCCATCTTGTTATCCTCGATGGCACAATACAATACGTGTCTTGCAACCCTTTCTGTCACTGGGTAAGAACACCGCAAGATTGAACCCAAAGCTAAGCACTTCTCCCATGGCAAGAAAGATCAATCTAGTAGGCCAAACCAAACTGATAATTCGAAGAGACTTGCAAAGATAACTCAATCATACATAAAAGAATTCAGAGAAGATTCAATTAATATCCATAGATAAATCTGGTCATAAACCCACAATTCATCGGATCTCGACAAACACACCGCAAAAAGAGATTACATCGAATATATCTCCACAAGCGAGGGGGAGCACATTGTATTAAGATCCAAAAAGAGAGAAGAAGCCATCTAGATAATAACTATGGACCCGTAGGTCTGTGGTAAACTACTCACAACTCATAGGAGGGGCAAGGATGTTGATGTAGAGGCCCTCCATGGTTGATTCCCCCTCCGACAGAGTGCCAGCAAAGGCTCCAAGATGGGATCTCGCGGATACAGAAGGTTACGGTGGTGGAAATTGTGTTTCGTGGTGCCCCTGGATGTTTTTGGGGTATGTAGGTATATATTGGAGGAAGAAGTACGTCGGTGGCCGCCCGAGGGGCCCACGAGACAGGGGGGCGCGCCCTACAGGGGGGGGGGGGCGCCCTCCTATCTCGTGGAGGCTCCGGTTGTTTCTTTACTTGCACTCCAAGCTCTCCAGATCTTGTTCGTTCCAAAAATCACGTTCCCGAAGGTTTCATTCCGTTTGGACTCCGTTTGATATTCCTTTTCTTCGAAATACTGAAGTAGAAAAAAAAACAGCAATATGGGTTGGGCCTCCGGTTAGTAGGTTAGTCCCAAAAATGATAAAGATGTATAAAATAAAGGCCATAAACATCCAAAACAGGTAATATAATAGCATGGAACAATAAAAAATTATAGATACGTTGGAGACGTATCAGGTACTTAACACACCCGAGACGGATACTGGCGTTATTGGCATTTCGTCATGACAGATTAATGCATGTACCTGGAAATTCGGGGTTTATTATCGAGGGCGTTCCTCAGCCCAGACATGTTACAAAGTCCGAATACCTTCAGGAGTGTTCGGCGTCGCGAGTTTGGCCTTATATGCATCAGCTCCGAATCATATCTTTGGTTAAATTTTGGGTTTGCCCGGCTCCTGGGTTTTGCTACCTTACGTTCCATTTTATCGGCTAAGGCGGCCAAAGGAGAACTACTGCGATTGTGCCCTGGTTATTCCGGATGAGCACCTCAGTAGAGAAAGCCGAAAACTGACTGTCATGATACAACGAGAGACTGGCCAACCACTCGATGACCTAGCGGAATCTTCGGGATTCCTCCGCCTTAACGAAGGATCGGTTTCCCGGTCACGTACGTACGTGCATCATATTCGGATGGACGCGGAAGTACCAGGGGCTATATAGTAGCCCCACCGTCAAACTCCTAGGCTAAGTGAAAGTGTTAAAGCGATATAGTCTGATTGCCTAGTTCGTCATGCTATCACCTCCTTAACGGACCAAGACGTTGGATAAAGTGTGATTATGCGCCTTTTTTGAACACCCCCGCATTATATGCGTGGGGGCTGAAGCCGACGACTGCAAACTTTCAGGTTATATACATACATAAACGGCCGCACAGGAGGCACTATAATACTTTCGGGCAAAAGTATAAACACAACCTTTATAATCAAAATACCATTGTTTTTACAACTGAGATACATGTCACTCGAACATGGTACTCTTCGAGCACCGAGCCTCTATTAAACGGGCGCCTTCTAGGACTTCTTCAAAATAGTGCTCGGGCGGGTCCTGGCCTCCCGCCGGACCCGGGGTTGCAATACTAGTGGTCTCCATACCTGCACAATATGTTTTGACACGGGCAAGAGCCATCCGTGCACCCTCTATGCATGCCGACCTTTTCACAGCGTCGATATGAGACACAACACCAAGGAATTGTTGCACTAAACCAAAATAACTGTCTGGCCTTGGTCCCTGTAACACCCACGATGCGGTTATATCTCCTACGTGTCGAAGCACGACTTAGAGGCATAACCGCATTGTGGTTTTGTCGCAAGAAGGGTCATCTTCACACAATCCCATGTAATGAACAAGACTGTGATAAAGAGTTGGCTTACAATCGCCACTTCACACAAGTACTTAAATAAATCATACATCATTCAGAGTACACACATAGTCCGACTACGGACGAAGCCAAAAGAAAAGAAGATAACCCAACTGCTAGATCCCCGATCGTCCCAACTGGGCTCCACTACTGATCATCCAGAAAAGAAACATAGCAACGACCAAGATCTTCGTTGAGCTCCCATCTGAGCTCGGTTGCATCATCTGCACTGGTATCATCGGCACCTGCAACTGTTGGTAGTATCTGGTGAGTCACGAGGACTCAGCAATGTCAAAACCCGCGAGATCAAGACTATTTAAGCTTATGGGTAGGAAGGGGTAAAGTGGTGAGGTTGCAGCAGCGACTAAGCAAGATATGGTGGCTAACATACGTAAATAAGAGCGAGAAGAGAAACAAAGGAACGGTTGTGAAACTAGCAATGATCAAGAGGTGATCCTGAACTCCTACTTACGTCAAACATAACCCAAAACCGTGTTCACTTCCCGGACTCCGCCGAAAAGAGACCATCACGGCTACACACGCGATTGATGCGTTTTAATTAAGTCAAGTGTCAAGTTCTCTACAACAAGACATTAACAAATTCCCATCTGCCACATAACCGCGGGCACGACTCTCGAAAGTTTATACCCTGCAGGGGTGTCCCAACTTAGCCCATCACAAGCTCTCACGGTCAACGAAGGATATTCCTTCTCCCAGGAAGACCTGATCAGTCTCGGAATCCCGGTTTACAAGACATTTCGACAATGGTAAAACAAGACCAACAAGACCACCCGACTGTGCCGACAAATCCCGATAGGAGCTGCACATATCTCGTTCTCAGGGCACACCGAATAAGCGAAGCGTACAGGTACCGACGTAATCCAAGTTGCCAAGGAATGGTCCCGCACGGTGCTCTAGTTTGGACCAACACTCGGAGGAGCACTGGCCCCGGGGGTAAAATAAAGATGACCCTTGAGTCTACAGAACCCAAGGGAAAAAGGCTTAGGTGGCAAATGTTAAAACCAATGTTGGGCCTTGATGGAGGAGTTTTATTCAAAGCGAACTGTTAAGGGGGTCCCATAAATCACCCAACCGCGTAAGGAACGCAAAATCAAGGAACATAACAACGGTATGACAGAAACTAGGGCAGCAAGAGTGGAACAAAACACCAGGCATAAGGCCGAGTCTTCCACCCTTTACCAAATATATAGATGCATTAATTAAATAAGAGATATTGTGATATCCCAACATAATCCTGTCCATCATGGAGCAATCTTCAACTTCACCTGCAACTAACAATGCTATAAGAGGGGCTGAGCAAAGTGGTAACATAGCCAAGCAATGGTTTGCTAGGAAGGGTGAAAAAGGTTAGAGGCTGGCATGGCAATTTGGGAGGCTTGGTAAACAAGTGATAGGTAGCGCAGCATAGCGATAGAACAAAGCAACTAGCAAGCAAAGATAGAAGTGATATCGAGGGTAATGGTCATCTTGCCTGAGATCCCGCAAGGAAGAAGAAAGAGTCCATGAAGAAGATAAACGGACGTAGTCGAACGAAACCTCACAACTCCAGAACGAAACCGAAGCTAACGAGAGAAGCAAACCGGAAAGAAGCAAGCAACATGGTAAACACACAAGCATAATCATGGCATGATGCACAATCAAGTATGATGCATGTCCGGTTTAAAGAGGCATGGCATGACAAAGTGCAACAAACAATACTACAAATTAAGTGGAGCTCAATATGCAACGAGTTGCATATTGACGGAACACCACCTCAATTATTTAGTTTCTCTCTCGGTTATGTACCCAACAATATTAAACATTATTAAACATGGCAAGGGGTGAAGCATAATTAAACTACCTATTTAGGCAAGTTTAAATGAGGCCGGAACAACAAACAACAATTTCAGAAAATCCCCATGTGTTATTTAGCAATTTAATGCAAACACAATTTTAAACATTTTAAATGTTTTTATCATGATGCGGATGACATATACAAGTTTATGCAATTTTATGAAAACGTTGACATGAGCATGTTATGAAGCATTTGTCACCGTGGCGGAACGAAAGGGGTGCCACGACAACTACAACGGAAATGGTGCCACGGCAACATTTCGATCCCGGTAACTCGTCGAGATGTCAGTGCAAAAGAGAGTGGGCGTGAGCGTGTCATGCAAGGATGGTGGGGTGCTCCCAAATTCTGGGTTCCCACGGGACGGCGGCATGGCAAATGAGGAACATGCAAAGACAAACGGGCACGGCGCAAACACGAGCATCTCATACAACACACATTCATTCGTTCACGGGTGTCGTCTTGGGGTTATACCTTCGAATTGTGCATTCGGGGCGGAATGCGTTCGTTGAAGGAAGTAGTGGTACACGGGTCGTAGTGGAAGTAGTTTACACGTTTCGTAGAGGGACTTGACGCATCCGATGTCTCCGGGGTCGACGGTAGTGGTACACGGTCGTCGTGGTACTTGGCGAGTCCGCGTAGTCGTAGACATTCCAAGGTACTTGACACATCAGTAGGTGTAGTCGTACGTGGTGTCCGCAGCAACATGTCCATGATGGCCAAACAAACCAATAGCGACCGAAGGCAGCAGGGTGCAACGCAAAGCTTGAGCGGTAGGAATGCCATGGGCGTGGAACAGAGCAAAGGGGGCCTCGGGGCTCATGGGCGGCATGGACGGGCAGAAAGCGCTCGAGATCGAGCTCCTCTCGATCCAGAGCATGGCTGCGGCTGCGGGACGGAGGTGGAGGTCCAGCGAGGTCGATAGCTTAGGCCTCCATGGGGCGGCGAAGGACGAAGTGGCCGGCATCGGCCTTGGCGCGAAGCAAGGGAGGCGGAGCTCCTGCTCGGGGAGAAGCTGTGAGGGGAACCGTGTGGACGAAGACGAGACGTGGATCTGGGCGGCGGGAGCCCATGTCCGATGATGGTGGTGGCGCTGGAGCGAGAACGAACGGAAGGGGAGGCAGAGAAGCTCGCGTCCATGGCTTCGCAGGGAACTTGGCGCGGCGACGGCGAACTGGGGTCACCGGGATCCGAAGCAACGGAGTCGAACTCGACCCGATCTAGTCAAAACGAGGTGCCTGGCTCGCCCTCGATGCAGAGAGGGGCGGAGCAGAGGAGGACGCGAACAGGCATGGGGAAGGCAGCAAGGCGGTCGGAGGGGTCTCGCTCCTCTCTCTTTCTCTGCGGATGGTGGCACGAGCGAGGGAGAGGGAGAGGTCGAGAGGAGGGAGTGGCGGCGCAAGGGAGGAGAGCAGGGTGCGGGCTAGGGTTAGAGCTGGTGGGGGCGCCGACTGGGCTTTGGGCTAGCTGCACGAATGGGCCGGCCTAGATGGTCAGACCCAAGAGGCCGGCTGGGCTGGCTCTCTTCTCTCTCTCTCTAAAGAAAAAAAACAAAGATAAGAAAGAAAAGAAAGGGAGGTTAGGGGAAGAAGTTGGACACGCGGATAATTTTCCCGGACTCACGAAAATGAGCTGGAACCAGGAAAAATAGAAGCGGGCATGACCGAAAGTTTAAATTCAAACTCATTTGATTTAAATTAAATTATTTGAATAGGAAGTGAGGGTTGGGAAGGTCCAAAAATGTTCGGATTTTTTGGTGGAGCTCCGGAATATGATGAAAGAATATATGGCAAGGTTGGAGACCAAGAATTAAGATAACAAAGGCATTGGGATAATTTGCAAGTGTGTTATGGTGATTTCCAAATTAAAGAAATATTTAATATAGCTCCCTAATATTGGGAGGATAAGTTATAAAATGAAGTCACCCTTCCCTCGATTTAAATAGATCAACCATCTATGCAATTTATTAGTTGAGTTGCGATGCAAAGATTAATGACATGATGGCATGATGACATGATGCAATGCAAAAATAAAAGAGCAAACACAAAAGAAACACACGGTGATCACGAAAATATGGAAGTCTTCTGAAGCGTCGGTCTTGGGGCGTTACAGTCCCTTCGGCCAAAGATGATCCACGACAGACCTCATAGCAAGCCCGGACAACCTATGGAGCACGGCCCATGCGGCCATTCTCTCATTCAACGGCAGCGGACGCGTCGGGGACTGATCTGCGACCAGAACAACCTTTCTGCCTCATGGTCTTCCGGATCTTTGTAGAACTCAGACGTATCACCAGCACTCTTTGCCAGGTCTGCATATACGTCTGCAGCACTCCATAACTGATCCAGAGGGGCATACTTCGGATCTCTGAACTTCATCCGCAACAAATAGGGCCTCCCAGCCGTGATATCTCCGGCTTCACAAAGCTCCTCCCTTATCCCTCTCATTTCAGAGCGGGTTTCCTTGGCTGCCTCAGGGCCTTCTTCAGGTCAACCGCTTTCGCTTGGCTTTCCTTTTCGAGGAGCTCATAGCATCCGGCGACATCTTTCAGCTTAATAGCCATCTTGGCCATCTTATCTTCGCGTTGGCGATGAGCAGCCTGTTCGGTTTTTAACTCTTCGGCCACCTTTAGGGCAGCCGCATCACTTCTCCTGGCTTGCTCCTCGGCTCGGGCAAGCTCCACCCTAAGGGTCTCCACGGCAGCAACTCCATCTACAGTCACAACATACTATAGATACTAGCATCATGCTCCTCTTAATATTTGCTGACAAGCCGAAAATACATACCCTGGGCCTCGTCAAGCCGCTTGTTCACAAGCGCGATGTCGGCATCCGCCACATCAAGCTGTCGCTTCAGTTCGGCAAAATCAGCGGCCCGGTCAGCCGCCGGACCCTCAGCCGCCTGCACATATAAGCAGTATGATCATTACCTGGGATTATGATCCTCTGTTTGCCACCTCTGGATGGCAACCAGAGTCTTAGGGGCTACTACCTATACAGAGCACACCTAGCGTGTGCGGTACCGTCCAAAATACATATATTACTTGGCGTACCTCAAAGCCTCTCAACAGGCTAGTAAAAGCTTCATTCAACCCGCTTTTGGCAGACAAAATCCTCTGAACTACCATACCTATTAGGGTACGATGCGCCTCTGAGATAGCCGCTTGCTCCAAAAGACCCATCAGTGTATCCGACTGGGCATCGGACAATCCCGGACTCTTTCTGTTGCTCCCCTTGGGAGCCGAATACTCCAGACTTCGGGCGGCCGAAGAGTTAACTTCTGGCCTTGGCGGATCAGGAGAAATCCTCCGTGAAGACACCTCAGGGTCGTCCGCCCCATGAGGCGGGGAGGCAGGAGGAGGCGTTTCGCTCTCCATCATCTCCGGAAGAAGATCCCCCGAAGACGAACTCTGTTGAGAAGGGCTATGATCCGGACTGCAAGATAAGTCTCGGTTGTTATTCTCAGAGATAAAGCAGGATATATTTATCGAAGCACTTTTCATTCACTTACAGCTCGGTGGAGGGCTGGCCCGTTCGTGGGCGCTGTGCGGTGAGGAGGCCCTCTGGGGGCAGGGCTCCCTGGCGAGGATTTCTTCCCTTGTTTGGACACCTCCGCTTCCAAGTTTTTGGAGGTGGCCCTTTTCTTCCCGCGGGGGGAGGGAACTTAGATTCACCTCCCCTATTATCCTCCTTCGTGGAGACATTAATTCCCCTGGGTTGGATGTATAAAGTGTGAAGCCCGAACTCGACTTCTCTGTGCCTCCCTTCATCTTCTCCTGATGGCACTTGATAAGGTGCGTGCTCAAGCATCCTGGTTGGCACGGGGTTCGGCGAGCCTTCGGGAAGAGGGGCCGGACACCTGATCCTCTCTGCCTTTCTTAGCCAATCCTGGCCGCAGATAGTTCTCAGAATAATGTTATGATAAACATGAATAGCGTGTTTGGTGGCAGAGTTACTTACTTGGGTATCAGGACGATTGCAGTTCAAGCCCACATCCTCGATGGTGTCCGGACACTTTATTCGTGATCCGAAGAATAACCGATACATCCCTTTGAGCGTCATGCTGAGGAAGTGCGGAATAGTTTGCTGTCCTTCTGGGTTGAACTCCCACATCCGGAGAGGTCGACGTTTGCACGGCAGGACCCGAGGAATTAGCATTACTTGAATTATTTTGATGAGGTTGACATCCCTCTCAAGAAGATCCCGAATGCGGCTCTGCAATGTCGGTACGTCATTAGCAGGCCCCCAGTCCAGTCCCTTGTTGACCCATGACGCCAGTTGAGGCGGAGGGCCCGAGCGGAAGGCAGGGGCAGCCGCCCACTTTGTGCCTCGAGGAGTAGTGATGTAGAACCACTCCCGTTGCCATAAGTCGGATACCTCCGGGAAGGAACCCTTTGGCCATAGGGCATCGGTGCCTTTGCTTATTACAGCGCCTCCGCACTCCACATGACGCCTATCAATCATCTTTGGCTTCACATCGAAGGTCTTGAGCCATAAACCAAAGTGTGGGGTAATGCGGAGGAAGGCTTCACACACGACGATAAACGAGGAGATGTGAAGAATGGAGTCAGGAGCTAGATCATGAAAATCTAACCCATAATAGAACATGAGCCCTCTGAAAAAGGGATCAAGACTAAAGCCTAACCCTCGGAGGAAGTGGGAAACAAATACGACACTCTCGTTGGGTTTGGGAGTGGGGATGACCCGCCCTTGAGCAGGCAGCCTATGCAGGATGTCGGCGGTCAGATACCTCGCTCCCCTAAGCTTCTTGATGTCCTCCTTTGTGATAGAGGAGGCCGTCCACTGGCCTTGAAGGTTGGATCCGGACATGATTGAAGGTCCAAAGCGCCTAAACTTGAGCCTCAGGTGTTAGAACTCGAGGTGGGGGGAAGAGGAAGGATCGAGCATGGGAAGAGAAGGACAAGCCTTGATCCCTTTATACAGGTGATGAATATCAAGCATCCCCCGCGTGACCGTTTGGAACCTGCCTAAAATCGAGGAGTCATATTAACAAACATGGTTGGGTTACCCACGCCCGTATTGATGAGAATCCCGCAATAAGGGGGCACGATCTCTGCTTCGACAAGACGTGCCAAGGAAGCTGCCTCGCAATAAGTAGTTGGTTGTGGAAAAACGGTTCGAATAATAATCAGGCCATGGCGTGATGTCACACTACGAAAAGCGGTCAGCGGATTAGATTTGTGGAATATTATTCTCTCTACGATGGTATGTGGAATTTGTTTTGCAGAGCCGGACACGACTCTCGTGTTCAAAATCTTCTATGGAGTATTCGGAGAAGGAACCCACCTTGCAATACCGAAGACAATCTGCACGCTAGACTCATCGTCATTGAAGCTTGGTTCAGGGGCTACTGAGGGAGTCCTGAATTAGAGGGTCCTCGGATAGCCGGACTATATACTTTGGCCGGACTGTCGGACTATGAAGATACAAGATTGAAGACTTCGTCCCATGTCCGGATGGGACTCTCCTTTGCTTGGAAGGCAAGCTTGGCGATTTGGATGTGTAGGTCTCCTTCTCTGTAACTGACTCAGTGTAACCCTAGTGCCTCCCGGTGTCTATATAAATCGAAGGAGTTTAGTTCGTAGGACAACAACAATCATATCATAGGCTAGCTCCTAGGGTTTAGCATCTACGATCTCGTGGTAGATCAACTCTTGTAATACTCATATCATCAAGATCAATCAAGCAGGAAGTAGGCTATTACCTCCATTGATAGGGCCCGAACCTGGGTAAACATCATATCCCCCGCCTCCTGTTACCATTAGCCTTAGACGCACAGTTCGGGACCCCCTACCCGAGATCCGCCGGTTTTGACACCGACAACAACCCAATTTTATTTTTGCTTCTTACTTTTTTCTTCTGTTTAGTAATAAATTTTTCATCTAGCTTCTGTTTAGATGTGTTTTTATGTTTTAATTAGTGTTTGTGCCAAGTAGAACCTATAGGATAACTTACGGTGATAGTTAATTTGATTCTGCTGAAAAACAGAAACTTTGCACGCACGAGAGAAAATTCAATAAATCACAGAAACGTTCTTTTGCGTTGATTCTTTTTTCTGTAGATTAATAGACAAATTTTCTAGGACTTCCTATTTTGGTAGGATTTTTGGAGTTCCAGAAGTGTTTGAAAGTTACAGATTGCTACAGACTGTTCTGTTTTTGACAAATTCTGTTTTTCGTGTGTTGTTTGCTTATTTTCATGCATCTATGGCTAGTATCGGTGGGTATGAACCATAGAGAATTTGGAATACAGTAGGTTTAACACCAATTTAAATAAAAAATGAGTTCATTACAGTACGATATGTGGTGGTTTTTCTTTCTTGCACTAACGGAGCTTATGAGATTTCCTGTTGAGTTTTGTGTTGTGAAGTTTTCAAGTTTTGGGTAAAGATTTGATGGACTATGGAATAAGGAGTGGCAAGAGCCTAAGATTGGGGATGCCCATGGCATCCCAAGATATTCAAGGATAACCAAAAGCCTAAGCTTGGGGATGCCCCGGAAGGCATCCCCTCTTTCGTCTTCGTCTATCGGTAAATTTACTTGGAGCTATATTTTTATTCGCCACATGATATGTGTTTTGCTTGGTGCGTCTTCTATGTTATCAGTCTTTGCTTTCTAGTTTACCACAATCTTCCTTACTGTACACACCTTTTGGGGGAGACCCACTTGATATGGAATTTATTAGAACACTCTATGTGCTTCACTTATATCTTTTGAGCTAGATAGTTTTGCTCTATGTGTTTCACTTATATTCTCTAGAGCATGGCAGTGGCTTTATTTTGAAGAAATTGTTGATCTCTCATGCTTCACTTATATTATTTTGAGAGTCTTTTAGAACAAGATGGTATTTGCTACCAATCTATCCCCCTAGGAGCATGCGCGTAGTACTTTGTTTTCAATGGCTTGTAGATTTTTGCAATAAGTATATGAGTTCTTTATGACTAATGTTGAGTCCATGGATTATACGCACTCTCACCCTTCCACCATTGCTAGCCTCTCTTGTGCCGTGCAACTTTTGCCGGTACCATACACCCACCATATACCTTCCTCAAAACAGCCACCATACCTACCTATTATGGCATTTCCATAGCCATTCCGAGATATATTGCCATGCAACTTTCCACCGTTCCATTTATTATGACACGCATCATCATTGTCATATTGCTTTTTCATGATCATGTAGTTGACATCGTATTTGTGGAGAGGCCACCTTCATAATTTTTCCATACATGTCACTCTTGATTCATTGCATATCCTTGTACATCACCGGAGGCATTCATATAGAGTCATATCTTGTTCTAAGTATCTAGTTGTAATCTTGAGTTGTAAGTAAATAAAAGTGTGATGATCTTCATTATTAGAACATTGTGCTAAGTGAGGAAAGGATGATGGAGACTATAATTCCCCCACAAGTCGGGATGACACTTCGGACTTAAAAAAAAGGAGAAAGGCCAAATAAAAAAAGGCCAAATAAAAAAATGAGAGAAAAAGAGAGAAGGGGAATGTTACTATCCTTTTACCACACTTGTGCTTCAGAGTAGCACCATGTTCTTCATATAGAGAGTCTCCTATATTGTCACTTTCATATACTAGTGGGAATTTTCATTATAGAACTTGGCTTGTATATTCCAACAATGGGCTTCCTCAAATGCCATAGGTCTTCATGAGCAAGCAAGTTGGATGCACACCCACTTAGTTTCTTTTGTTGAGCTTTCATACATTTATAGCTCTAGTGCATCCGTTGCATGGCAATCCCTACTCACTCACATTGATATCTATTAATGGGCATCTCCATATCCCGTTGATACTCCTAGTTGATGTGAGACTATCTTCTCCTTTGTGTCTTCTCCACAACCACCATCCTATTCCACATAGAGTGCTATGTCCATGGCTCACGCTCATGTATTGCGTGAAAGTTGAAAAGGTTTGAGATTACTAAAGTATGAAACAATTGCTTGGCTTGTCATCGGGGTTGTGCATGATTAAATACTTTGTGTGATGAAGATAGAGCAAGAACCATACTATATGATTTTGTAGGGATAACCTTCTTTAGCCATGTTATTTTGAGAAGACACGATTGCTTTATTAGTATGCTTGAAGTATTATTCTTTATCAAGTAAATATGAACTTTTATTTTGAATCATTTGGATCTGAACAATCATGCCACAATAAAGAAAGTTACATTGAGAATTATGCTAGATAGCATTCCACATCAAAAATTCTGTTTTAGTCATTTACCTACTCGAGGACGAGCAAGAATTAAGCTTGGGGATGCTTGATACGTCTCCAACGTATCTATAATTTTTGATTGTTCCATGCTATTGTATTACCTGTTTTGGATGTTTATGGGCTTTACTTTACACTTTTATATCATTTTTGGGACTAACCTACTTACCGGAGGCCCAGCCTGAATTGCTTTTTTTTTGCCTATTTCAGTGTTTCCAAGAAAAGGAATATCAAACGGAGTCCAAACGCGATGAAACCTTTGGGAGCGATCTTTTTGGAACAAATGCCAACCATGAGACTTAGAGTGGACGTCAAGCAACAAGCGAGGCAGCCACGAGGGTGCCCGGCACGCCCCCTGTGGGTGGGTGCGCCCCCACCCTCGTGGGCCCCTCGAGCGTCAACTAACCTACTTCCTTCGCCTATATATACTCCCGTACCCCAAAAACATCCAGGAGCACCACGAAAACCTAATTCCACCGCCGCAACCTTCTGTATCCGCGAGATCCCATCTTGGAGCCTTCGTCGGTGCTCCACCGGAGGGGGAATCGACCATGGAGGGCCTCTACATCATCTCCAAGGCCTGTCCAATGAGTTGTGAGTAGTTTACCATAGAACTTCGGTCCATAATTATTAGCTAGATGGCTTCTTCTCTCTCTTTGAATCTCAATACAAAGTTCTCCTCGATCTTCTTGGAGATCTATTCGATGTAACTCTTTTTGTGGTTTGTTTGTCGAGATCCGATGAATTGTGGGTTTATGATCAAGTTTATCTTTGAGAAATATTTGAATCTCCTCTGAATTCTTTTATGTGTGATTAAGTTATCTTTGCAAGTCTCTTTGAATTATCAGTTTGGTTTGGCCTACAGAACTGATCTTTCTTGCAATGGGAGAAGTGCTTAGCTTTGGGTTCAATCTTGCGGTATCCTTTCCCAGTGACAGCAGGGGCAGCAAGGCACGTATTGTATTGTTGCCATCGAGGATAAAAAGATGGGGTTTATATCATATTGCATGAGTCTATTCCTCTACATCATGTCATCTTTCTTAATGCGTTACTCTGTTCTTATGAACTTAGTACTCTAGATGCAGGCAGGAGTCGGTCGATGTGTGGAGTAATAGTAGTAGATGCAGAATCGTTTTGATCTACTTGTCACGGATGTGATGCCTATATACATGATCATGCCTAGATAATCTCATAACTTGCCTAGATAATCTCATAACTATGCGCTTTTCTATCAATTGCTCGATAGTAATTTGTTCACCCACCGTAATACTTATGCTATCTTGAGAGAAGCCACTAGTGAAACCTATGGCCCTCGGGTCTATCTTTTATCATATAAATATTCTATCTACTTTTATTTGCATCTTTTACTTTGCAATCTATATCATAAAAATAGCAAAAATATTTATCTTATCATATTATCTCTATTAGATCTCACTTTCGCAACTGGCCGTGAAGGGATTGACACCCCCTTTATTGTGTTGGTTGCGAGGTTCTTGTTTGTTTGTGTAGGTGCATGGGACTTTTGAGGAGCCTCCTACTGGATTGATACATTGGTTCTCAAAAAAATTTAGGGAAATAGTTATGCTACTTTGCTGCATCACCCTTCCCTCTTCAAGGAAAACCAACCCAAGCTCAAGACGTAGCATCCCTCTATATCATGTCATCTTGCCTAACGCGTTACTCTGTTCTTATGAACTTAATACTCTAGATGCATGCTGGATAGCGGTCGATATGTGGAGTAATAGTAGTAGATGCAGGCAGGAGTCGGTCTACTTGTTGCGGACGTGATGCCTATATACATGATCATGCCTATATAATATCATAACTATGCACTTTTCTATCAATTGCTCGACAGTAATTTGTTCAGCCATCGTAATACTTATCTTGAGATAAGCCACTAGTGAAACCTATGCCCCTCGGGTCTATTTTCATCATATAAGTTTCCTATCTACTTTATTGTGCAATCTTTACTTTCCAATCTATATCATAAAAATACCAAAAATATTTATCTTATCTTAATATCTCTATCAGATCTCACTTTCGCAAGTGGCTGTGAAGGGATTGACAACCCCTTTATCGTGTTGGTTGCGAGATTCTTGTTTGTTTGTGTAGGTACGAGGGATTTGCATGGAGCCTCCTACTGGATTGATACCTTGGTTCTCAAAACTGAGGGAAATACTTACTCTACTTTGTTGCATCACCCTTTCCTCTTCAAGGGAAAACCAATGCAGTGGTCAAGAGGTAGCACCGACCCGCAGGGTGCGTCGACTGTGTCGTGGCTCGGGGCGGCAACACGATCTCCCGCGCCGGGAAGAAGGTGGAGGATGCCCTGAAGAGGTGGGTCCTAATGGATGCCAAGTGTTCACGTGACCTGCTGGAGTTGCCGACCGAGTACCCCTCCTCTGAGAAGGGGTGGCTTTCTGAGAAGATCACTGACCGTTCCCTGAATCCGTTGATGAAGAAGATGGAGGACGACATGAAGAATGAGACGCTGACGGGGGCCATGATCGTCAAGGAGTTCCTGATGCACCGTCCAGTGCCGCTCCAGGACCGCACCCGCCCCCTATGGAAGCTTGGGGGCGCCGACGACAAGATCGCGTACGCGAGGACGCCTTCCTGAGGAGGAGCTTGCCTCTTGTGTGCTTGTGTGTTGGATTGCTTGTCACGATGGCTCAAGATAATACTAAATTGTGTGACTTTTCCAATACCAATAATAACGATTTCCTTAGCACTCCGATTGCTCCTCTTAATGATGTTGAATCTTCTAAAATCAATGCTGCTTTGTTGAATCTTGTTATGAAAGATCAATTCTCTGGCCTTCCTAGTGAAGATGCCGCTACTCATCTAAACAACTTTTTTGATTTGTGTGATATGCAAAAGAAGAAAGACATGGATAATGATATTCTTAAATTTAAGTTATTTCCCTTTTCACTTAGAGATCGTGCTAAAACTTGGTTTTCGTCTTTGCCTAAAAATACTATTAATTCTTGGAATAAGTGCAAAGATGCTTTTATCTCTAAGTATTTTCCTCCTGCTAAGATCATCTCTCTTAGAAACGATCTTATGAATTTTAAGCAAATTGATCATGAACATGTTGCACAATCTTGGGAGAGGATGAAATTAATGATTCGCAATTGCCCTACACATGGTTTGAATTTATGGATGATCATACACAAATTTTATGCCGAATTGAATTTTGCTTCTAGAAATCTTTTAGATTCGGCCGCGGGAGGCACTTTTATGGAAATCACTTTAGGAAAAGCTACTAAACTCCTAGATAATATTGTGGTTAATTATTCTCAATGGCACACCGAAAGATCTACTAGTAAAAAAGTTCATGCGATAGAAGAAATTAATGTTTTGAGTGGAAAGATGGATGAACTTATGAAATTGTTTGCTAATAAGAGTGCTCCTATTGACCCTAATGATATGCCTTTGTCTACTTTGATTGAGAATAATAATGAATCTATGGATGTGAATTTTGTTGGTAGGGATAATTTTGGTAACAACGCGTATAGAGGAAACTTTAATCCTAGGCCGTTTCCTAGTAATTCCTCTAATAATTATTGTAATTGCTACAACAACTCTTATGGAAATTTTAATAAGATGCCCTCTGATTTTGAGAATAGTGTTAAAGAATTTATGATCTCTCAAAAGAGTTTCAATGCTTTGCTTGAAGAAAAATTGCTTAAAGTAGATGAATTGGCTAGGAACGTGGATAGAATTTCTCTTGATGTTGATTATTTGAAACTTAGATCTATTCCACCTAAGCATGATATCAATGAGTGTCTCAAAGCCATGAGAATTTCCATTGATGAGTGCAAAGAAAGAACCGCTAGGATGCGTGCTAAGAAAGATTGCTTTGTAAAAGCGTGTTCTTCTAGTTTCCATGAAAATAATGATGAAGATCTAAAAGTGATTGATGTGTCTCCTATTAAATCTTTGTTTTGCAATATGAATCTTGATAATGATGGGACTGGAGATGAGTCAACTTTAATTCAAAGGTGTCCCAATGATTCGGAGTTTTTAGATCTCGATGCTAAATTTGGTAGAAGTGGGATTGGAGAGGTCAAAACTTTACATAGCAATGAACCCACTATTATGGATTTCAAGGCATTTAATTATGATAATTGTTCTTTAGTAGATTGTATTTCCTTGTTGCAATCCGTGTTGAATTCTCCTCATGCTTATAGTCAAAATAAAGCTTTTACCAAACATATCGTTGATGCTTTAATGCAATCTTATGAGGAAAAACTTGAATTAGAAGTTTCTATCCCTAGAATACTTTATGATGAGTGGGAACCTACTATTAAAATTAAAATTAAAGATCATGAATGTTATGCTTTGTGTGATTTGGGTGCAAGTGTTTCCACGATTCCAAAAACTTTATGTGATGTGTTAGGTTTCCATGAATTCGATGATTACTCTTTGAACTTGCACCTTGAGGATTCCACCATTAAGAAACCTATGGGAAGGATTAATGATGTTCTTATTGTCTCAAATAGGAATTATCTGCACGTAGATTTTATTGTTCTTGATATAGATTGCAATCTTTCATGTCCTATTATTCTTGGTAGACCTTTCCTTAGAATGATTGGTGCAATTATTGATATGAAGGAAGGAAATATTAGAATCCAATTTCCATTAAGGAAAGTCATGGAATACTTTCCTAGAAAGAAAATCAAATTACCTTATGAATCTATGATGATAGCCACTTATGAATTGAATACCAAAGATGGTAATACGTAGATCTATTCTCGCTTTTAGGCCTAGCTAGGGGCGTTAAACGATAGCGCTTGTTGGGAGGCAACCCAATTTTATTTTTGTTCCTTGCTTTTTGTTCTTGTTTAGTAATAAATAAATCATATATCCTCTGTTTAGATGTGGTTTCATGTCTTAATTAGTGTTTGTGCCAAGTAGAACCTATAGGATCATCTTGGGTGATAGTTAATTTAATCTTGCTGAAATACAGAAACTTTGGCGCGCACGAGAATAATTCTAATAAATAATAGAAACATGCTTTTGAGTTGATTTTTTGAAGTAGATCAATAGACATATTGCCTAGGACTTCATAGTTTGGTAGTAGTTTTAGGGTTCCAGAAGTATTCGAAAGTTACAGATTACTACAAATTGTTCTGTTTTTGACAGATTCTGTTTTTCGTGTGTTATTTGCTTATTTTGATGAATCTATGGCTAGTATCGGGGGGTATGAACCATAGAGAAGTTGGAATATAGTAGGTTTAACACCAGTGTAAATAAATAATGAGTTAATTACAGTACCTTAAGTGGTGGTTTTTCTTTCTTGCACTAACGGAGCTCATGAGATTTCCTGTTGAGTTTTGTGTTGTGAAGTTTTCAAGTTTTGGGTAAAGATTTGATGGACTATGGAATAAGGAGTGGAAAGAGCCTAAGCTTGGGGATGCCCACGGCACCCTCAGATAATTCAAGGACAACCAAAAGCCTAAGCTTGGGGATGCCCCGGAAGGCATCCCCTCTTTCGTCTTCGTCTATAGGTAACTTTACTTGGAGCTATATTTTTATTAACCACATGATATGTGTTTTGCTTGGAGCGTCTTGTATGATATGAGTCTTTGCTTTTAGTTTACCACAATAATCCTTGCTGTACACACCTTTTGGGAGAGACACACATGATTCGGAATTTATTAGAATACTCTATGTGCTTCACTTATATCTTTTGAGCTAGATAATTTTTGCTCTAATGCTTCACTTATATCTTTTTAGAGCACGGCGGTGGTTTTATTTTTTAGAAATTATTGATCTCTCATGCTTCACTTATATTATTTTGATAGTCTTTTATAACAGCATGGTATTTTCTATGGTCATAAAATTGGTCCTAGAATGATGGGCATCCAAGTTGGGTATAATAAAAACTATCATAGGAAGTGAATTGGATGCTATGATCAATTTGATCCTTGATAATTGTTTTGAGATCTGAAGGCGGTAATATTAGAGTCATGCTAGTTGGGTAATTATGAAATTGACAAATACTTGTGTTGAAGTTGGCAAGTCCCGTAGCATGCACGTATGGTAAAAGTTGTCTAACAAATTTGTAGCATGGGGTGCTCTTTTGATTGCCTTCCTTATGAGTGGAGGTCGGGATCACGCGATGGTTAACTCCTACCAACCCTTCCCCTAGGAGCATGCATAGTAGTAATTTGCTTCAAGGGCTAATAAACTTTTGCAATAAGTATATGAGTTCTTTATGACTAATGTGAGTCCATGGATTATACGCACTCTTACCCTTCCATCATTGCTAGCCTCTACGGTACCGTGCATTGCCCTTTCTCACCTTGAGAGTTGGTGCCAACTTCGCCGGTGCATCCAAACCCCGTGATACTATACGCTCAATCACACATAAACCTCCTTATATCTTCCTCAAAACAGCCACATACCTACCTATTATGGCATTTCAATAGCCATTCCGAGATATATTGCGATGCAACTTTCCACCGTTCCGTTTATTATGACACGTTCCATCATTGTCATATTGCTTTTGCATGATCATGTAGTTGGCATCGTATTTGTGGCAAAGCCACCTTCATAATTCTTTCATACATGTCGCTCTTGATTCATCGCATATCCCGGTACACCGCCAGAGGCATTCATATAGAGTCATATTTTGTTCTAGTATCGAGTTGTAATTCATGAGTTGTAAGTAAATAGAAATGTGATGATCATCATTATTAGAGCATTGTCCCCTATAAAAAAAGAAAGGCCAAATAAATAAAAAGAACGGCCAAATAAAAAAAGAGAAATGCCAAATAAAAAAAGGAAGTCCCCCAAAAAAAGAAAAGGGGGACAATGTTACTATCTTTTTCCAGACTTGTGCTTCAAAGTAGCACCTTGATCTTCATGATAGAGAGTCTCCTATGTTGTCACTTTCATATACTTGTGGGAATTTTTCATTATAGAACTTGTCTTGTATATTCCAACAATGGGCTTCCTCAAAATTCCCTAGGTCTTCGTGAGCAAGCAAGTTGGATGCACGCCCACTTAGTTTCTTTTGTAGGGCTTTCATACATTTATAGCTCTAGTGCATCCGTGGCATGACAATCCCTACTCCTCATGTTGACATCAATTGATGGGCATCTTCATAGCCCGTTGATTAGCCTTGTCAATACGAGACTTTCTCCTTTTTTTGTCTTCTCCACACAACCTCCATCATCATATTCTATTCCACCCATAGTGCTATATCCATGGCTTACGCTCATGTATTGTGTGAGAGTGAAAAAAAAGCTGTAGCGCATTAAAAGGTATGAACCAATTGCTTGGCTGAAACTGGGGTTGTGCATGATGGGAGTATTTTGTGTGACAAAAATGAAACATAGCCTAACTATATAATTTTGTAGGTATAAACTTTCCTTAGCCATGTTATTTTGACAAGACATGATTGCTTTGTTAGTATGCTTGAAGTATTATTACTTTTCTGTCAATATGAACTTTTATCTTGAATCATTTGGATCTGAACATTCATGCCACAATAAATAAAATTACATTGAGAAATATGCTAGGTTGCATTCCACATCAAAAATTCTGTTTTTATCATTTACCTACTCGAGGACGATTAGGAATTAAGCTTGGGGATGCTTCATACGTCTCCAACATATCTATAATTTTTTATTGTTCCATGCTATTATATTACCCGTTTAGGATGTTTATGGGCCTTACTTTATACTTCTATATCATTTTTGGGAATAACCTACTAACCGGAGGCCCAGCCCAAATTGCTATTTTTTTGCCTATTTCAGTGTTTCGAATAAAAGGAATATCAAACGGAGTCCAAATGGAATGAAACCTTCGGGAGCAATCTTTTTGGAACAAACGCAATCCAAGAGACTGAGAGTGGACGTCAAGAAGCAGCCGAGGCGGCCACCAGGCAGGAGGGCACGCCCTAGGGGGGTGGGCGCTCCCCCCACCCTCGTGGGCCCCTCGTGGCTCCACCGACCTACTTCTTCCTCCTATATATTATCTACGTACCCCAAAAACATCTAGGAGCACCACGAAACCCTATTTCCACCGCCGCAACCTTTTGTACCCATGAGATCCCATCTTGGGGCCTTTTCCGGCGCTCCGCCGAAGGGGAATCGATAAATGGAGGGCTTCTACATCATCGCCAAGGCCTCTCCGATGAGTTGTGAGTAGTTTACCACGGACCTTCGGGTCCATAGTTATTAGCTAGATGGCTTCTTCTCTCTCTTTGAATCTCAATACAAAGTTCTCCTCAATCTTCTTGGAGACCCATTCGATGTAACTCTTTTTGCGGTGTGTTTGTCGAGATCCGATGAATTGTGGGTTTATGATAAAGTTTATCTATGAGAAATATTTGAATCTCCTCTGAATTATTTTATTTATGATTGGTTATCTTTGCAAGTCTCTTCAAATTATCAGTTTGGTTTGGCCGACTAGATTGATCTTTCTTGGAATGGGAGAAGTGCTTAGCTTTGGGTTCAATCTTGCGGTGCCCTTTCCCAGTGACAGCAGGGGCAGCAAGGCACATATTGTATTGTTTCCATCGAGGATAAAAAGATGGGTTTTATACCATATTGCTTGAGTTTATCCCTCTTCATCATGTCATCTTGCCTAATGCGTTACTTCGTTCTTATGAACTTAATACTCTAGATGCATGTTGGATAGCGGTCGATGTGTGGAGTAATAGTAGTAGATGCAGGCAGGAGTCAGTCTAATTGTTGTGGACGTGATACCTACATACATGATCATGCCTACATAATCTCATAACTATGCACTTTTCTATCAATTGCTCGACAACAATTTGTTCACCCACCGTAATACTTATCTTCAGAGAATCCACTAGTGAAACCTATGGCCCACAGGTCTATTTTCATCATATAAGTTTCCTATCTACTTTATTTTGCAATCTTTACTTTCCAATCTATATCATAAAAATACCAAAAACATTTATCTTATCTTATTATCTCTATCATATCTCACTTTCGCAAGTGGCCGTGAAGGGATTGGCAACCCCTTTATCGTGTTGGTTGCGAGGTTCTTGTTTGTTTGTGTAGGTAGAAGGGATTTGCGTGGAGCCTCTTACTGGATTGATACCTTGGTCCTCAAAACTGAGGGAAATACTTGCACTCCTTTGCTGCATCACCCTTTCCTCTTCAAGGGAAAACCAATGCAGTGCTCAAGAGGTAGCACCAACCCGCAGGGTGCGTCGGCTTTGTTGCGGCTCGGGGCGGCAACACAATCTCCCACGCCGGGAAGAATGTGGAGGATGACCTGAAGAGGTGGGTCCTAATGGACGCCAAGTGCTCACGTGACCTGCTGGAGCTGCCGACCGAGTTCCCCTCCTCTGAGAAGGGGTGGCTTTCTGAGAAGATCACCGACCCTTCCCTCAAGCCGTTGATGAAGAAGATGGAGGAAGATCTGAAGAATGAGACACTGATGGGGGCCATGATCATCAAGGAGTTCCTGATGCACCGCCTAGCGCCGCTCCAGGACTGCTCCCGCCCCCTGTGGAAGCTTGGGGGCACCGACGACAAGATCCGCCTGCGCCAGGACGCCCTTCCTGAGGAGGACTGAGCAAGGTGTCGCTTTTCTTGACTAGAAATGATCCGAGCGGTCCTCCAGAGGAATGGCTCCCGCTGTACCGCCGAGTCAATGAAGAGGAGATTGCTGCCGCCATGCCAGTCTTCTACGAGTTCGGGCCAATGCCGACGGGGCCCCCCTTGCCGCCCGCCTCCTTGGTGAACCTGTCCTCCAGCGACAATTCCTCCGAGGCCACCGAGGAGGAGGGCGAGGGGGAACCATCTTCCCCAAGGCAGAGGGATATCCTACGTAACTTCCTCGACGATGATGACGATGGCGCGCCTCCGGTGGTGGAGCTGGCTTGCCCCTCCGGGGTCACCACGAGATCTGGGGCGGCCTCCTCGAAGCAGCCCAAGTGATCGGCCGTGAAGAAGGGCAGGAATGCGCTGATCCCTTTGGGCAGTACTCCACCTTCGCCAGCGGCATCCCGAGTGGTGCCGACCGCGTGCTCTCCTGCTCCCAAGAGCGCAGCTCCGACTGCCCCGGTGAAGCTCCTGTTGTTTGGCCTGAAGAGGAACTATGTCTTCTCTAACCAGTGAGTGTTTTCCCTTGGCCTTGTTCTTGATCCCTGATGTGATGCTCAATGTCTTCCTCCGTCGTTAGGCAACAGTCGTTGAAGAAGAAAAAGGAGGGCGCTAGGTTGCCGTGGTCGAGCGCGTCGATGTCGCCGCCACAGCCGTGATGAAGAAGAGCGTCGCGGCCCCTGCAGCTCCAACAGCGACGTCGTCTTCTCAGGGCGTAGAAGCCCATCCTCAGGAGGTTTTGGCATCCTTAGCGGGGCTATCCCCATCGGCACCCATCCTTACTGCGGCTGTGGAGGTTGCCAGGCCTCCGGAGCCCCCGGCCATTCCTGTTGTTGTAGCTTCTCCTGCCTTGGTGCCGAAAACGTCTCCTCTCCCGCCTGGCGCGCAGCTGGGCCATGGCGCTCCCGCCGCCTCCGGAGCCCTTGAAGAGGCTAGGGAGACGTTGAACCTTCTCCAAGGTGAACTTCAGGGCTCGGACCGGCGCGCAGCGTTGGGGCACCTGGGGCTGATCTCTGGATGGCTTCAGGACGACACGTCTGTCCAAGCGGCCTGGAGCTCCGTGGAGGAGGCCCAGAAGGTGTCTGGGGTGGCTGTTGCCGAGCGTGACCTGCCGCGGAAGGAGGCCAAGGAAGCCGAGGCCCATTCCCGCGCGGTTGGGGCTAAGCTGAAGGCTTTTTAGGATCAACAGGCCGCCCAGGCCAGCCATCTCCAGGAGAGGGAAGAGAAGCGAAAGGCCTAGGAGGCTGCCATTGCTGATCGCGATGCTGGACTGGAGAAGGCAGCCCTAGAACAGGCTGCGGAGCGTGGCCGCCTGACTAAGCTAAAGGAGGAGGCGGAGGCGGCCCAGGCATCCCTTGTCGAGGCCAAAGAAGCAGCCACCATGGAGCGCAACACCCATGCTTCCTTCGAGGCGAGGTTCCACAAAGCTCAGCGGTCGCTCTTTGGGGATGATCCCTCGAAGAAAGTGACAATGGCCCCAAGGGAGAGCCCTGCCACCCTGCTCCCAAAGGTCGGGGCGAAGATTGAGGACACCGTCGACGGTTTGGCTATTTGGTGGAAGGTGAGGCTCGCTTGCTTTCTTCCTCGGCCCTTACGTGCATCTTCAGCCATCTCTATCTCCGGGACGCCAGCTTCGACTTCGCCGACTTCCTCGAGCCCCTGGACTCCAACTCCAGTAGTGCTGCTGCCGCCGCCGTGAAGAGCTCCGTTGACGCCCTGCTAAGAAAGTTCCTTATCGTTGGTCATGCGGCTGGGGCCGAGGCGACGGGAAACGCGGTTGGCGACGAGGCTCCACTGGCGGGCGATGGTGGTACCCAGGGCTGAAGAGGTGGCTTGGTGGGCAAGTCTGGATACCCCCATATCCAGAATGCCGACATGCACACAAGGCTATTCCTGCCTACCGGGCCAGGGAAGCACAAGCGCATAACCTTCCCTAGTTGGACGCACCGACGAGAGGCATGACAATAGACCGAATTAGGGCCTTCCCATAAAGACAAATGTGGTTGTAGTGGGAAGCCCGATTCGATGGCACCATGACTCGATCAACAACATGTTCAAGTTGGGTTATCATCATGTTTAACTTGAAATGAAAATAATTGGAATCATAGAATGCCATGAAATGCACATGGATCATAAATACTGGGTCATTCACATAAACATGAGCACATGAAGTTAAGTCTACTGTCTACACTAACAATATATCAAGCATTATATCATAACAACTTAGCATGAAAGACATGCTAGCACAAAGTTAAATTATTTAATTAAATAAATGCAAAATATGACTTTTGTTCAAGTAAAATCATAGCCATCGCAATGTCACCCTTGCCAATGTTTGTTGTGGCTTGCCTTAGGTCAGAGTAGGGTCACAGAACTCCTGGTCCTCTTCAAGGCAAGTTGATCCTTCTAAAAATAATTGAAAGCCAAAAAGAAAATGTCACATAAAGCATTTTATTTCACCAAGAAATAACCACAATTGATAAAATGTTCAAATTTTGCATGCATAAAGATGAGCTCATAACAAAACTGTTGCAAAAAGAATCATCTCATTTGGACTTGTAGTTAGTGGTCAAAGTTTAGATCAAATATTTGAATTAAAACAGAAAATGGAAAATCCCAAAGAGCGCCACATCGAAGATGTATTTTTAGAATATGCCTCTATTTGTACCGCTTCAGGAATGAGAGAGAGAGGCTGACGGGTGGGGTCCCTGCATCAGCTTTGAGAGAGAGGGAGAACAGACGGTGGCGGCTCTGTCGTCGGTGGTTCTCTGACGAGGTGGCCACGGCGATCTCCAGCGAGGAGGGGGGTGGAAATAGCTCACCGAGACGAGCAAGCACGTACCCGAAGCATGGGCAGAGGTGGATGGACGACATCGAGGTGGTCGTCTCTAGAGGCGGCGGACGACAAAGCTCATCGGAGTCCGCGTTTCCGATGGAGTTCCGACGAACCAAGCACACCGTCGTGCTTTGGGGGACCTCATGAACATGCCTAGGAAGGAGAACAAGGTTGAGAAGCACGAGAGTAAGTGGGTGGCCGAAGAGGATCACAGCCACCTCCTGCAATGGTTGGCGGCTAGAGGCCCACTCGTCCTTACTGCGGTGGTAAGCTACTTAATTTGTGGCTAGAGGAGGAGCGTGGGATGGTTTGAGCTGCTCGGGAGGGGCCCTATTTATAGATGGCGAGGGGACCAAGCTCGTGGCTGTCGGAGATGGTTCTGGAGCGGTGAGAGGTGATGAGAGGACTCTGGCTCGGTGAGATAACTCACTGAAGATCGTCCAAGAATAGTGGAGGGGTAGAGCCAAGAAATAGAGCATGGAGAGGGATGGCTCTATCACGCGGGTGCACTGTGCCCTCTACTCCTCCGTGTCCGCGTCCACCATGCAGGCTGCCAGCATCGGGAAGCGATAGAGGATAGCTAGGAGAAAGAGACCAAAGCTGCAGGAGGGTTAGGACACGCGAGGGTGACGCGAAGTGGGTGCACGGGCGAGATCAAAGGGGTTTCCACCCGCAGAGCGCGCCGACACCCTGTCGAACACCTTGTTCCCACGCGGTCACCGCGTGCATTGGTGCAACAGGGCTGCCGTGCCATGTCTAGGCTCAAGTGCTTTCAACATTGAGTCTTTGCATGCCCTTGGTTTGCTTCCAGGTCGACTAGATGAGATTTGAGCTGATTTGCAAGTTTCTGGTCAGAAACTGTTGAAGAAGTGAAAAATCCACAGAGAGATAAGGTTGGAAACTTGGTGGCTAAGCTATGGGTTGGAAGGTAGTCATGCTATAAAAATTTCTGCTCAAATGGACCAAGCAAAAATACACTTCCTTCACAAGGTGCCCTTGTTGTACAGAAATGAAAATATTTTCTTGAGCCAAAATCCTTCATATGACCATGGGATATTTTTGCATAGGAAGGTGAGGCATAACTCAAAGAATATTTGGGAATTTAATGGGAATTTTCTGAGGCATAAAAATGAGGGTTGCTTCACAACAGAAGAAGAAAATATTCATTTTTAGAGAGAAAATAAATATTAAGCAGATTAAGTAAATAATTCCATGGCATGATTTTAAGAGAGATGAAGTTAGGAGATGATTTGAGAAGGCTAGGATCCACTTGGAAGAAATTCAAAAGGAATTCTCAAGTGGCAAGTCTAAAAGAGTTGACTGAAATTCAAATTCAAACCAAATATTCAATAAACCTCAGAAAAAGAAAAATGACAAAATCAAGGGTGTCACAACTTTCCGTTTCATGATTTGGCAGGAGATTTTTGTGATGGGACAACCTTTACAATTTCTATGTGTCATGAACCATAATTGAGCATAGATCATTTTGAATCACCTTGCGCGAATAGCACTTTCAAATCGTGCAAGCAAGGGCACAATGATGTAGGAACCACATTGTACATGTATTGCGCCCCCGCTCACGTCGCATATCTTATTTGCTTGTACTTTGTCACACCATTGCGATTTTCTTTCCATTTCACGATTTGATGGCAGAGGTTTGTGTTGAACGGACCTTTACATTTTCCATGTGTCATGAACAATATTGAGCACGAATAATATCTTATTCCATTGATGATCACAAGTTTGACCTCACATTTCAGCTTGTCTCATGAAGATGTTGGACTTAGGGTTTACCAAGACATGATAATTTTGAACCACCTTGCAAGAATAACGCTTTAAAAGTCATGCACACAATCGGTTTTCTCTTCAATTTTTCATTACAAATAAAAAAAAATAAGCGAACGTACTTTGGTTCGCGGTCGTTGGATGCACAATGTCTGGCCTCTGTGTCACTGATTCCTCGCCTTCCTTCGAACACTATGTACTGCCAAATGGAGGATCGACGACTCCTAATTCACCTACCTTCTCCTCTACCTTCTCACATAAGCTTCGACTACATTGAGAAGGAAGACGCAGAACAGTTACCACCGCTCCTCCCACTTCCCCATCCCGTAAAAAAACCGCCCCTTGATTTCTAGTTTCCCCATTCACTCTGTTGTTCTTGACTTCATGAAGCAAACGGAGCATCATCCGATCTTTAAAAATCCAAATCTGCATGATGGATTCCAGCGGGACCCTCTGTGAAGCTGTGAAGGCGAAGGTTAGGCTGTTCGTACTGCTTGCTAGCTAGATTTTCATTTGTTTCGAAGAATTAAAAGCCCAAATCTGAACATTTTTGCGATTTCTTAATCATCTGTTTGACATGCATGTAAGGGAAAAGGGCCTGCATGGGCGGTCGATGAAGTTGCAGAATACGGTATCAAGCGTCGTCGGTTCTTAGATCCTAAGGTACATTTATCTCCTAATGTTTCAAGATTTATTCCTAGTGGTGTGTTGCATATCCCATAATTTTGGATATGGGTAACATGGATGATGATTAGGCCCCCCTGATTAGAAATATAATGTACTGAATATGAACTTCTAAGTGATTTTCATGAAAATGTTATTTATTTGCATTTCAGTTGTATGATCTTTCACCCGAGGTTCTTCGAATTGCGTATGCTACTAAGGTTCAGTTGGATCTGGAATATGATGCTGCTAATGATGTAGCCATGTTCACTTTCAAGAGAGGCCTATTTTCACCTGCATTCGCTGTTTCATATGCTCTCCATCAAACTTTATGTCACTAGGACTTCAAGATAGTTGATCATGAAATCAAGGATGTTGTTCTGGTGAAATTCGAGTACCAAAAAGTCGTTTCATTGATTCATGGCTGCAACCTAAAGTTAACAGAAGGCACCGAAGCTGAAGCACTAATGACGGCAACCAAAGTTTCACATGTGGTGGCCCGAACCCTAGAATTGTATGACATCACCAGGACTGTGACAATGCTTGTCCCTCATAATGCTTTTAATGATGAAGACGCCGAAGGTGCTACTGTGACCCACGAGGTCATCTCTGAAGACCAAGATGATGTGAGGCAAGACAATGTAATCCCACCCCCTACTGCCATCACCACCATGCAAAATATTGGCACACAGCTCTGTGGTATCCCTACAAAGGAGATATCCATGGATACACTCACCATGGAAGAAGAAGGCTGAGCCACTTCTTCTTAATTATCTTTCCCTCCTATCACTCATGGTACTTTTGTACAATTGGAATGTACTTTGCTGGAATATTCGCGGACTGAATTCCCCTAAGAAACTTTTAGCGCTCAGCTTGTTTGGCTGCTCGATCATTTGTCTTCAAGAATCTAAAATGCAGACCTTTAATGCAAGTACTCTCAAGGCTATTTGCCCTCCGTGCTTTGATTCATTTGTGTTTATTCCCTCGGCCGGAGCATCAGGAGGAATGGTGATGATTTGGTGCAGTAGTGTCTTCACGGGGCAAGTTTTTCTCTCTGAACAGTTTGCCTTGGGTGTCGAATATACGTCTAAGAATTCCTCCCACAAGTGGAAATTAGTTAATATTTATGGCCCATGTTAAGGTGATCAGCGTGATAATTTCACTAAATAGCCTTTTGAAATCGATATCCCGCCCACTGAAAACTAGTTGTTTATCGGTGATTTCAACTATATACTTTCACCAGACAATAGGAACAAATCGGGTGGAAATGTTCAGGACATGTTTACATTCAAGTATTTCATTAGTGAGCAACGCTTAACTGAACTCCCCATCAAAGGTAGAAACTTTACCTGGTCGAACATGCGGCAAAAATCCCCTTCTTGAGCAACTAGACTAGTTTTTTACAACCTTGAACTGGACCAGTCTCAGATCACACGCCATGTTCTGCCAACATTCAAACCACGACCCCCAAGAGCAAGCTCTTTAGGTTTGAAACCTTTTGGATAGCACACCCTGGATTCATGGATGTGGTCTCTCATGCTTGGAACAAGTGTTTAAAACATGGTAAATCAGACAATGCAGCCACCAGTTTATGTCAGAAGTTTTAAAACCTCAGACATGCCGTAAGCAGTTGGAGTAAAAAGATCTCATGTCTGAAGATTGCAATTGAAAACACTAACAAAGCACTTCTCGAACTGGATCACATTGCTGATCATCGTAACCTCACTGTGCCAAAGGGAAACTTTTGCTCCATTCTCAAAAAACATCTTCTTCAGCTCTTGCAATACCAGAAAGAATACTGGAAAAAGCGATGTACCATTCGATAGATTAAGTTTGGTGACAAGAACTCCAAATTCTTTCAAGAAGTTACAACTGAAAGGTTCATAAAAAACTGCATCTCTATTCTGAAAGCCAACGATGGTGTTACTGTAGATGATCATGCAGGCAAGTAGTCCATTATCTTTGAAACATTTAGAGATCGCATGGGTAAATCAAACCTACCTCCAATGAAATTCAACCTCTTTCAGATGTTGCATTCACATGTTGACTTTGATGGTCTCACCGCTCCTTTCACTCATAAGGAGGTTGACAACATTGTGAAAGATATGCCCCCTGATCGTGCACCTAGTCTGACCGGATCTAATGGTGCATTTCTGAAAGCATGCTGGCCAATCATTAAACATGACTTCTATCACCTCTGTGATGATTTTCACCAAGGGAACTTCATCATGGAAAGCCTCAACTATGGATATATCACATTAATACCCAAGAACCGAACTCCTAAGACTGTAAATGATTTTCAACCAATAATCCTTCTCAACTGCTGTCCCAAACTGATCACAAAGATCTTAGCCAACAGACTACAAAAAGTCATCCTACAGATCATGCATCGTAATCAATATGGCTTCCTACAAATGCGATCTATCCATGATTGCCTAGCCTGGGCCTTTGAATACATCCACCAATGCCAAGCATCAAAACACGAGGTCGTCCTTCTGAATCTAGATTGTGCAAAAGCGTTTGATAGAGTGGAGCACTCAGCCATAATTCAGATCATGTAGAGCATGGGATTTAACGATAAATGGATTGAGTGGTTCAAGTGCATTTCATCATCCTGGAGATCTTTGGTTCTCCTCAATGGTGTAGTGGGGAAACAGTTCTGGTGCAAATGTGGTGTCCGACAAGGTGATCCTCTGTCCCCTTTAATCTTTATGCTTGCCGACTTGCTCCAAACGGCAACCAATGAAGCTCTACACAACAATCTGTTGCAACTAACAACTCCTTCATCGAGCAATGACAAGTTTTCGGTCATTCGGTATGCGGATGATATGATAATTATTTTGCCTGCTTGTCTTAAACAAGCCGCCCGAATGAAGCAAATATTTGTAGATTATGCTAACTCGGTGGGGCTTCAGATCAATTTTCACAAGTCCATGTTGGTCCCGATAAACACTCCTGACGACAAATGCAAGGCCACTGGGACCATCATCGGTTGCTCCATGGCTGGCATGCCTTTCACCTACCTCGGGTTACCACTAGGCACCACGAGGCCCACTATGCTAGATTTAACGCCCTGGGTTTTGATACGTCTCCAATGTATCTATAATTTTTGATTGTTCCATGCTATTATATTAGCTGTCTTGGATGTTTTATATGCATTTATATGCTATTTCATATTATTTTTGGGACTAACCTATTAACCTAGAGCCCAGTGCCAGTTTCTATTTTTTTGCCTGTTTTAGAGTTTTGCAGAAAAGGAATACCAAACAGAGTCCAAATAGAATAAAACTTTCGTGATGATCTTTCTTGGACCAGAAGCAAACCAGGAGACTTGGAGATGAAGTCGGAGAAGCAATGAGGTGGCCATGAGGGTCGAGGGAGCACCCCCTACCTCGTGGGCAGCAAGTCACGCACCTATTGTTGCCATCGAGGATAAAAAGATGGGGTTTTCATCATATTGCTTGAGTTAATTCCTCTACATCATGTCATCTTACTTAATGTGTTACTCTGTTCTTTATGAACTTAATACTCTAGATCCAGGCAGCAGTCAGTCGATATGGGGAGTAATAGTAGTAGATGCAGAATCATTTCGATCTACTTGACACAAATGTGATGCGTATGTTCATGATCATTGCCTTAGATATCGTCATAATTATGCACTCTTCTATCAATTGCTTGGCAGTAATTTGTTCATCCACCGTATTATTTGCTATCTTGAGAGAAGCCTCTAGTGAAACATATGGCCCCAGGGTCTCTTTTCCATCATATAAGTTCTATTTTCCATCATATTAGTTTCCGATCTACTATTTTGCAATATTTTACTTTCTGATCTATAAACCAAAAATACGAAAAATATTTACTTTACCATTTATCTATCTCTATCAGATCTCACTTTTGCAAGTACCGTGAAGGGATTGACAACCCCTTTATCGCGTTGGGTGCAAGTTTGTTGATTGTTTGTGTAGGTATTCAGTGACTTGTGCGTTATCTCCTACTGGATTGATACCTTGGTTCTCAAATTGAGGGAAATACTTACTCTACTTTGCTGCATCACCCTTTCCTCTTCAAGGGAAAAACCAACGCAAGCTCAAGAATTAGCAGGTTTGCAAAGTTGAGAGTAGAATCACTGCTGCCGTGTCCATGATGTCTTATGCGGGTAAATTAGCTTTGATGAACTCACTGGTTACCTCACTAGCAATATACCCGATGGGTACTCTAAGGCTCCCCCCCCAGAAAATTATTGAGCAATTGGATAAAATCAGACGCCAATGCCTCTGGGTGAAGAAAGCTAAAGGTGGTAAAATAAGTAACTCTCTTGCTGCTTGGGACATGATTTGTCGTCCCAAGAAGAACGGTGGTCTTGGTGTGCTCAACCTTAAAGTTTTAAAATGACGCGCTGCTGCTTAAACTGCTGCATAAATTCTACAACAAACTTGATACGCCATGGGTCCATCTAGTTTGGGACAACTACTACGCCAACGTAGTCCCCCATGCAGCCGCACCCTGTGGTTCCTTTTGGTGGCGTGACCTCGTCAAGATCATGCCTACCTACCATGGTGTCACCAGGGTATAGATCCACTGCGGTACAACTGCCCTCTTCTGGAAAGACGATTGGATCAACTGCAGAATCGCTGCCAACTTCCCCCGGGCATTCTCCTACACCACTCTTGAAGATGCCTCTGTTCGGCAACTACTAACCATCGCCAACATTGATGAAGCTTTTCATCTACCCCTCTCGGTACAAGCACATGAGGAACTGAGGGTGATTCGACGCAGTATGTGCTCCACTAAACTATCGGATGTAAGAGATGTATGGACCTGCGCCTTTGGGGCACCAATATTCAAAACAACTGCGTACTACACATTTTTGTTCAGAGAGATCATTGTGCACGACGCCTATCGATGGCTGTGGAAAGCTAAAAGCATCCCTAAAATCAAAGTCTTTGGTTGTTTCTTGCGATCGGACCAACTTAACATAAGGAACATGCTGAAGAGAAGACATTACAAGATTGGGGGTAACCTGAACTGTCTGATGTGTGGAGACCATGCACAAGAGACACTGGAACACCTATTGTTTTGATGCCGATTAAGTGTCACCTGTTGGCGTGAGCTAGATATATTCTGGCCAGCTAATGGTGACAGATTGGAGATGATTTCCTACCTCAAAACGATGCATCAAAGAAAAATGATCATGGACATCTTCCTAGTTGCTGCCTGGAGCCTTTGGAAGGAAAGAAACAACAACTATTTTTGTCGGGTGGACCCCATGTTTTCTTCATGGAAAACTGTTAGGACCGAGAGTATGTTTTTTTTGAAAATGGAGACAGTAGGAAAGGCTCCTACTGCATATATATTAAAAGTAACCAAGAGCTATTACATGGTGGTAATTACAAAGGATGATAGTGGGGTCTAGAGCTAGGATCTGGACCAGGTACTAAGGAGGGTCCTGTGGTAGGTTTTGCAAGATGGAAGAGACCACATGTCTCTTATGAGCAGGCAATCTATATTGCATGTTATAAAAATCAGTCTTGAACCGAGCCCACCAAGAGGTCACCGAGGTGCAATATGCCTGAAATGGTTGTTGTTGCGCTCCTTCCATAGGCTCCAAGCAGCAACCAGGAAGATTTCCATGATCATTTTGCGGGGATGTCGTTCCTTCAATTGTCTCACCAGATCTAACATGTCCCCTACCTCGGCCCAGCCTATATCCAAATGTCGCCAACACTCGTTGCTAAAGGTACAACGAAAGAACAGATGTTCAACCGTTTCTTCAATGTGCCGGCCACAGAGCAAGCAGTCAAAGTTTGAACCAATGTTATAGTGCCTTCTTTTGAGCATGTTACGAGTATTGAGGCGATCAGACAATAGGAACCAACCAAAGACTTTGATTTTTGGGGTGCACTTGGTCTGCCACAGCGATCAAAAAGTTACATGAGCAATCACCTCCCGAAAGAAGAATTTGTAATACCTGGCCGTTTTGAACTCGGTCGCCCCCCAGCAGTACGACCAGGCATCATTGCGCTCCTCTAACCTGACAGCCGCGACATCAAGCTATAGCAGCTTGACCTCCTCATGAGCTTGCACAGAGAGGGGAAGTTGGAAGGTTTCGTGCAACGTGGAGGTAGACAAGAAGTCTCTGACCGACGAGTCTTCGTTGGTGACATACAAGAAAGCTCTCGGATATTTATCGGCGTAGATCTCATTGTTCCAGCTATCTTTCCAAAAGAGTGCAGATGTGCCATTTTTCACAAGCACACTAGTGATTCCGCGGTATATTGGCATTAAGAGAACCAGGTCTCGCCACTAGAAGGAACCACAAGCATCCACAACATGGGGGATCGAGTCAGCGTAGTAAGTATCCCAGATTAGCTGCACCCAAGGGATATCCATCCTATTGTAAAACTTGTGCAGAAATTTCAGGAGCAGGCCGTCATTTTGAACTTTCAGATCAAGACCTCCGAGACCACCACTAGATTTGGGTCTACACACCATGGGCCAGGCAGCTAGAGAGTTATGTTTGACGCCATCCGCAGTTTTTTTGGTCCACAGGCAGTGTCTCCGAATTTTATCCAGTTGCTCTATGATTTTTGGAGGCAATCGCATGGTACCCATCGGATATATGGCAAGTGTTGTAATGATCGAGTTTATCAAGGCCAACCTACCAGCATGTGACATGAGAGTCATGGCAGCGGTGATCCTTCTTTCCGCTTTGCACACAAAAGGTGCCATGTCAAGAACGGAGGGTCGAGTGGTCCCAAGGGGCAGTCCCAGGTATGTAAACGGCATGTTGGCCTGGGTGCACCCGAAAAGAGCGGCTATATCATTGCATGTGTCCACCGGAGTGTTAATAGGCATGAGAGTTGACTTATGAAAGTTTATCTTAAGTCCAATGGAGGTGGCGTAGTCTTCGAGGATTTGCTTGATCTTGGCAGCTTGACGAAGACACGCAGATAAGACAATGATAGTGTCGTCCGCATACTGGATCATCGGGTACTTGGCATTGCCCTTGGGAGGGATCGGGTGATTTATCAAAGTTGACCGAGAGTATGTTGACTAGAGGGGGGTGAATGGGAGATTCAAAAACTCTTTCGAATGTTTCAACTGATCCCAAATAGAACAGCGGAAATATGGTTCGGTAGATAAAAACTTTAGACACGAACGTTATTGAGGAATGAAACTATCAAGACATGAAGCAATACATGTTCGAGCATAGGCTATCATAGGTTTGACAATAACGATGATAATGCAATATGAGATCAGATGCAGAAGAATGAAAGGAATACAAGGAGAGCATTGCGAATGAAAAATACTTGACAAAGTGAATACAACAGGGTGAGCACGAGGTAAAATAGAAAGAGAAGACAAAGTTAAACAATAAGTAATAAAAAAAGATTGTTCAGATAAACTATTGTCACTGAGCACGAAAGAAAAACTTCTGAAGATAATGCAGTAATTAAAGTCAACCAGTGGTGCTCGATGGCGATAGGTGAATTTCATAGACCAGTTTGCCCTTCTGCCAAAGGACTATGTCTGGTTGGAGGGGTTGTGATTTAACATAGAAGATAAACTCTCTTCGCCCCATTCTCCTTCAACCCGGAGCTGATCAGATTATAGTTGATTTCACTCTTGGTAGATACTTATCGGCGATCTCCAACCTTCGCAAACCACAATGACTCTTAGTTGCTGAAGATCTAGCTCGGTGAAGACAACCACTACAAAAAAAAGACACATTCGTGACATTTTGGGCCGAACGAATTTTTTTCCTGTCATGCTTATGACACTTCTATGACGATAATTGTGAAAAAACCCGACATCATCATAGACGTGGTGTGCTCCTACTTCTATGACAAAAAATCATGATAGAAAGTGGGCGTTTCGTCATGGGCGGGCCAGAGACGCAGCTGCATGACATTCTTTGGGCCGTCCATGACGGAAAAAACCATGGTAGAATCGAGGGCAAGAAAAATATCGGGGAGTTCCTGGTTACGGTGGGTGGTCGGGGCCAAGCGATGCATGGAGGGATTGCGTGTTTCTCTCATACACGTATGCGCGTGGGCGCGAGGCGTTGGGCTCTAACTGAACCCGAGCGATTGCACTGGCTACTCATTACTGAACCCGAGCGATCGATCGACCTGTGGCTGTTAACTGAACCAGATCGAGCGATTCCTTCTACTGCTGCTAGCTGAAGCCGATCGAACTGGCTGCCCCTTGATGAATGCTACCTCTTGAGCTTGCATTGGTTTTCCCTTGAAGAGGAAAGGGTGATGCAGCAAAGTAGCATAAGTATTTCCCTCAGTTTTGAGAACCAATGTATCACTCTAGTAGGAGACAATGCACAAATCACCTAATACCTGCACAAACAATCAACAACTTGCACCCAACGCGATAAAGGGGTTGCAATCCCTTCACGGTCACTTGCAAAAGTGACATCTGATAGAGATAGATAAACGGTGAAGTAAATATTTTTGGTATTTTTGGTTTATAGATTGGAAAGTAAAGATTGCAAAATAGTAGAACGGAAACTAGCAAGATGTAAACGAGATTCTATATAATGGAAAACAAACCCGGGGGCCATAGGGTTCACTAGTGGCTTCTCTCGAGATAGCAAATATTACGGTGGGTGAACAAATTATTGCCGAGCAATTTATAGAAAAGTGCATAGTTATGACGATATCTAAGGCAATGATCATGAACATAGGCATCACGTCCGTGTCAAGTAGACCGACTCCTGCCCGCGTCTACTACTATTACTCCACACACCGACCGCTATCAAGCATGCATCTAGAGTATTAAGTTCATAAAAGAATGGAGTAACACATTAAGAAACATGACATGATGTAGAGGAATTAACTCAAGCAATATGATGAAACCCCATCATTTTATCCTCGATGGTGTCAGTGTTCTGGGAATGGGGGTCCCCAAACTTGCCTGCTTGCGGCCTGCTGCGTGGCTCAATCGGTGGCACAGTATGACCCGTATTCATTGACCAACACTCAAGACCCTTGCGAGGGGCCAAGCCTCACGGGGCGGACAACACAAGGCCTCCTTAGGAGTGGCCTCGCCAGGCAGGCTCGCAAGGAGGCGGAGAGATCAAAGCAAGGGGTACATCGCGAGGTTCCCCCGATGCAAGACATGACGATCATGACCAGGCGGGTGCCAGCCCGCGCAGCATCCTCGTTTCCTCTTTGGTGCAAAGCAGGCAAGCGCAGGCACGGAGTACCGAGGCATCAGGCAAAGGTTTCCATATTGGTGCAACAAGACGAAGACCAGCAGGATGGCAAGATGGAAATCACTATGGAGCCCAAGACCGCGTCATCACCAACACCTTTAGCAGGCGAAGACCACCTTTAGTCAGGATAGGTTGTACTAGCTGTCCCCTTTCAAAATGGTTGTTGTTGGATCCCTTCCCGCTCAATATTTGGGAAGAGGACTAGGGCCTCTATAAATAGAGCTAGCCACCACAGTAGGAAGGCATCTCATCTAGAGACTAGTGAAGTCCATCCACACACCACGCCACCACAAGAACACCTCTCCTCGCGAGGCAGTTCTTCCTCTGTACTGTTCATCATCAGCCCAAGAGGCAATCCACCACCACACACAGGAGTAGGGTATTACACCACAATGGTGGCCCGAAGCTGTATAAATCTTGTGTCTCTTGTGCTTTGAGTTCATCAATCCAGCTTAGGGATCGCGGCGAGGCGGAGAGTGAGATTCGGTAGGAGGAGATCTTCATGCGCACCCCAGTGTTCGAACCTTAAGGGTTTTGCCAGAACCCGTTATCCGACATTTGGCACGCCATGTAGGGGTGCGCCAGAATCTTCCTTCCGCTGATCTGTGTCCCATCGCTTCGTCGCATCCATGTCGGACGACCGCCGAGTCCGCGCCGAGCCCCGGGCTGCCCTCGCTTCTCGTGTTGCCCAGACAGCTCTTATCGGCGGGCCTCCTCGTCATTCTCTGTTGCCTACCGCCAACGCCACCACCTGCCCGGCAAGGAACAAGCAACAAGCATCTTCGCCGCACCCCTCGGTGTGGCGGGAAGGCCGCACCGCCACTCTGTCACTGACCCCAGCTGGTTCGTCGTCTCACGCTCGTCGCTCCCCCACGGACGCGCAGGCCGCGTTGCTCCTGACACGTGAGCTCCTGCACTACCGCCCCGTCGACGACCTCTACGAAGAATGGCTCGCTCGCATCACCGAGCTCGTCAGCACCGCAGGGGGCTCTCCCGCGCCGTCCCTCTCACTACCTCGCCCTCCGCCAGGCATGGGCGACGCAGCTCAGGGAGCACCTCCGCCACCTCTCCCTCAAGATGGTGCCCTGGAACCAAGGCGCGTGCCCCTAGACATGATCCACCTCATCCAGCGCCCACGCAAAAAGAAAGAAGCTGCCAAGAAATCCCTAGGCCTCAAGAAGGCGCTCCCGTGCTCCCGGCACCAACACGACAAGACCGCGTCCCGGCGCAACAAGATCGCGTGCTGCCCCTGGCAGTAGCGTGCGGGTACCATCAAGAGCAAGCTTCGCATCAGCAAAGGGCTCCGGTGACCACAGCAGGTTGCCGCGCCTTCACCACTGAGCTGCGTAGCGTCACCTGGCTGGGAAAGTTCATGTCGGACCTGCCTCTTAGCTATGACGGTACAACCGACCCCATGGAGTTCTTGCAGCTCTACGAGATGGACATCGAGGCGGCCAACGGAGATGAGAAGGTCATGGTGAACGGGTTTCCCATGGCGCTCAAGGACGGTGCCCGCACGTGGCTCCTGAACCTGCCTCCCGGCTTGATCTCATCCTGGGACGAGATGCGCAGCCGCTTCGTCGCCAACTTTTAGGGCACTCGCGACCGTCCTCCGGCCGCGGGTGACCTGTGCCGCATCAAGCAACAGCCTTGGGAGACCCTGCAGAAATACATCCAGTGCTTCAACGCGATTGCCTCAAGTTCCCCAAGGTGACAGACGTGGCCATCATCTCAGCGGTCTGTGACGTCAAGATGAAGGAGGAGCTCGCCATCCACAAGGAGTTGTGCACATCTCTGGAGCTGTTCAACCTGGCGACCAAGTGCGCAAGAGCTGAGGAGGGACGCCTCTCCCTCGTCGAGCTTCCAACTGCTGACCCATAAGAAAAGAAGGCCAAGGCCAAGGACGTGAAGCGCAAAGGAGCAGCCGTGCCTGTAGCAGAACCAGACACGAAACGCGGCAGGGGCCAACCAGAGTCATCCAAGGGCAGCCGACCATTCTTCGCCTACCACAACCTCCACACCCCCAACACCAACGAATGCCAAGAGCTCAGGGCTGTTCAAGAAGGATGCTTCGATCGATGCCCCGAGCGCAACGACCGGGGCCATGGCCGAGGAGGAGGATGTGGCGGAGGATGATGGGATGACCGTGGCCCTCGCCAGGAGTGGCGCGACCGACCTCACGAGGATCGTTGGTAGGATCAGCCTTGCGACGGCGCCTGGAGGGATCAACCTCGCGAGGACCGCCCGTAGGGCAACGCAGACCTTCCTCCTCTGCTACCTCCACCATGAAGGAATGACGACCATCACCATGACGAGGGGCTGGGGGCTTCCAGGAACCGCGTGCTATCGCTTGCATCTTGGGCGGAGCTCAGGCCCCAGCCTCTCAGCGCATCTTCAAGTAGTTTGCTTGCGAGGTGAACGCGGTCCTCCCCAAGCTCGAGGCCACGCACCTGCTCAGGTGGTCCAAGTGCGCCATCACCTTCAGCTCAGCAGATCAACTCAAGTGTGCGACTACTGCTGGCGTCCTCCCGATGCTTTGTTCTCCAGTCATCAGCAACGTGCAAGTCACCAGGACCCTTATCGATGGAGGCGCAGGGCTTAACGTCTTGTTCATCGAGATGTTCGACAACCTTCAAGTGCCATATGATCAGCTCCAGCCTACCAAGCCTTTCTCAGGAGTCACCGATGGTTCCACCACCCCGATAGGGCAGGTCTGCCTCCCTGTCACCTTCGGCAAGCGTGACAACTACCACACCGAGCTCATCGACTTCGACACCGCCCACATCCACCTACCGTACAATGCCATCCTCGGGTATCCAACCCTAGCCAAGTTCATGGTGGTGACCCACCACAGCTTTAACGTCCTCAAGATGCCAGGAAGCAGCAGGATCATCACGGTCCCCTGCGAAGAGAGAGATGCGGTGTGCTCCCTCGAGTGCTCCTTCCAAGCTGCATCAACCGAGGACCCAGACAGCAAGGGCGAGAACCCTCCTGAGGCAGTCCCCAAGAAGAAGAAGACGCTGCTCGGCTCAAGGCCTCGGGAGGTTGGCATCTCAGAAGATGCCACATCAGGATCAGCGCACATGCAAGGGTGCCTCCTTCCACCGCATAGGAAGGCGTGCCCGGCGCCCTCCTCAGGCAGGGCTCGGGGGCTCTCTTCTGGAAGGCCTCAGACATTGCCAATATCACGAGGGAGGCGCTCAGGCCCCACTTGGAGGCGTGCTTCATGGCACGTTTCCCTCAGGAAGTCGCATGGCGTGGAAAGCCCAACGTTCAGGAGTTCATCACCAAGACCATTAAGGAGCTTCAGGAAGCACAAGCCATGCGCGGTGATCGCCGCTTGCCTGGCGTGGTTCACCATCTAGGAGTGGATGGTGGGTTGCGCATCTGCATCGACGTCCCAGGGCTCAACCGAGCCGCATCTTAAGAGCACCTCTGGCCTTCGTGTGTGGGACGCTGCGAGGGTCCGCCGCACAACTACGTTCGCATGCCTTTCAGCCTGCCGAATGCGGCTGCCACCTTCCAGCGTCACGTGCAGAGCATTCTGGCGGCTCAGGAGGCCAGGCATCACGCGTTCCTAGCGGAGATGGAGACGGTCCTCAAGGATCCACCTCTACCCGCAGAGCCTCCCGAGGCTCAGGGCTCCAGCGGCTCATGACGGTCGGCCTCTTCACCACACATCTTCAGCTGCCCCAACACCCCCTCTACAATGGAACCAGGTGATATCTTCCAAGTTCATTTCAGCTGGGAGCGCCCTCAGGGCTGCATCATTCCCAGGCCGTGTGGGTCCGTCCCTGCGGCATGTATCCCCTATGCTTATGTCTTCAGCTTACCTTCCTGGGGGCGCCCCTCGGGCTGCATCATCCCCAAGCCACTCGGGCCTGACCCGATGGCATGTCTCCATTCTGCGTTTACCTAAGCTGATTTGCCCTTCATGCCTGACCTGCCTGTGATTATCGCCTGTTACCAACCACGGGTCTGCCCTGCTCTCATACAATTCGCTTGCGCGTTAAAAGGGGGGCTCCTGAGCATCGTGACTCAGGAGCTCTTACTGGATCTCCAGCCCTCACCCCCTGGCCTTGACCATGGCATCGCCACCTGGCATACCAGCGGCGGCTGAGCTCGCTCGAGGGCCGGGACCTGGGGACGCAAAGCGTTTGTATCTAACCATCTTGCAGGAACACACAGATGTCCAAGACTCAAGACCAGGCACAACCCGCCTTGAGGTAGGGCCTCGTGTGTCCTGCGCTGGCTCACAAGTGCCCAGATACACCTCGTCTAGCCCTGCCGTGCAAGCCACGTGTCAGGGCGGGACTGTACACGCCCCAGGGGCTCCTCTTGGGGGGGGGCTCCCACACACCAGTGGAAGCACCATGCTCCGTGCTGGCTGAAGACACTGCCGAGGAGCGGCTATGCCCGTACACATACAGAAGTGCTATGCTTCGTGCTAGTGATAAACAACTGAGGGTGGTCCATGGCTGTATCAACCTCAGGGAGCCCATAGCTCAGTGTCTGGCCTCATTGCAACACCTCCCCTCGGGAGCGTCACACGAGGGGGCTAGACACAAGGGCTACGCGGCCGGGTCACGCCCGAGCGCACGCCACCCAGCCAGGTCCCTCGGACCTGGTTGTCGCGCCCCCCTCCCTGAGCGGAGTCAAGGTATGAAGATCGTTTGAAGGTCAAGGGGGACTCCTGAGCATCGCGACTCAGGAGGCTAACTGGTCACGTAGCCCCTCACTCCTTAGTCCCGTCCTGGTGATCCGGTCGGGGCTAATGGCGGTTGAGGTATGCGTAGGGCCGGGCTCTGCCGATGTAGAACACCAGATCTACTCTTATGTTCCCTCCCTATTTGTTGTTTGCGCGTCAAGGGGGACTCCTGAGCATCGTGACTCATGAGCCTAAATTACCATGTAGCCCCTCACTCCTTGATCCCGTCCTGGTGATCCGGTCGGGGCCAACGGCGGTTGTGATATGCACGGGGCCGGGCTCTGCTGACGTAAAACATAAAGCAAATAGGAAGGAAACCGCAAAATCTCGAAGCAATTCTCGGAGCAAATATTACAAACCATAATTGTCTTCACAATACCAAACACAAGTTTAAGCGCCTCCACGAGGCATGGTGCATGTTGCAGGAATTAAGCAGGAAATAAGCCGTCACCCTTGGACATCGCCGTCACCCGCCAGAGATTCCACCCTCGTGGTGGCGCCACTCGGAGCCGCAGGATCAGCAGCACCGCCTGTCGTGGGCGCAGGAGCAAAGGCGAAAAACTTCCCCAGCAAGGCTTCCATCTGGCTCTTCACAGCTTCAGCAGCAGCGATGAATTGATTGCTGTCCATGAGCTCCAGCAGCTCATCAAGATTGGCGTCAGGGTTGCGAAGGTGGACGTGGCTGAAGACACGCATCAGCGCCGCGAATGAAAGGACGCGAGCTTCTACCTCTTCCATGGGGCCGACGCCGTGCACAACTTCCTCAAGCGCCTCGACAAAGAAGGGAAGCAGTTGGGCGGGGCCGTCCTTGGTGCCAGCCAGTGGCTTATCCAAGCCATTCTCATAGAGCGTCTTCAGCGCCACGCGAGACCTCTCCTCGAGGAGTGCGAAGGCCACGCGGTCCTCGGGAAGGACCTTTGCCTTGTTGTCCAGCTCGGCCCTCTCCACCCTCAACTTCTGCTCTAGCGTCTCCAGCCAGCCGCGCTCAGCGGTCTGTGACTCCGCCAACCGCGTCAGCTCGGTGTTGCGGTCCCTGGCGGCGTCCTCCCGAGCCTTCATATTCTCCTCCTTCGCCTGGCGGTCACGGGCTTCTTTGGCATACTCGTCGCGCAAATCCTGCAGCTCGGCCTCCAGTGCCTTGCAGCGGTCCTGGGCGACCGCCACATCCTTCAATGCCGCCTCGCGAGCAGCTGCGGCCTGGGTGGCGGCTTGCTTCTCCTCCTCAGAAGGTGTCGCGGCCCGCCTCAGCGCCGCTCGAACAGAGGCATCAGAATGAAGCCAGCCGGAAACCAGCTCCAGGCGCCCGGCTACCAAATGGGAGTCGGTGCCTTAGAGGTCTTCTTGCAGCTGGACCATCTCGGAGAGGGCACACTCCAAGACATCGGAGGAGGCAGAAGGACCTGGAACCAGCGGCGCAGGAGGAGGAGGCGGTAGCGTAGCCACAGCTCGGGATATTGGGGGCTCCTGAGCCTTGTCTATCTCAGCAGCAACGCCAGGCACTGGCACCTCCGGAGCCAGCGGGGCCATGAGGGCTGGCACCCTACCAGGGCGCTCCTCCGGGCCTCGCAAGGATGACCGGGCGGGAGAGGCACGGACATCGTCGCCTCCCCTTCCCACAGATGAAGGAGCGGCTGCGGCAGATGAGTCTGCCCCAGACGGAGTCACCGTGTCCCCCTTCTTCTTCTTCTTCGCAAGCGGCGGCTTAACCAACCGATGGAGAACGTCAAGCTCGGGCAGCATAATCAAGAACAAGATGGAGTTCGAACACTTACTGGTCAATCGCGGCATAGTTCACTTCCCTCTTGCTGAACTTGAAGCTTGAGAGCCTCGTGGCCTGGGGCGTGGCTGCAAGAGGTCCAGGAATGGAAGGAGGCGCAACAGAAGGGCTGGAGGCGGCTCCAGGCGATGCCTGGACAGAAGCAGCCCCTCGGGAGATCAGCGCCGACATGTCCTTCTGCGAGATCGCGGGTGGATCCTCCTCCTCCCGCGTGGCATCGGCCTCGTCGTCATCCGGCAAGGTGTAGAGGATGTTGGCCCTGCACAGGGGAGAGGACTCCCCCTTGCCCTCAATGGTCACCTCCGAGTCACGCTCCTTTTCTTCTTCTTCCTCTCCTCCCCCGTGGGAGTCACCTGAAGACACATCCACTGGCGCCATTGCCCCTTGGGCCACAGGAGGCGCCGCCGGCACCAGGCCATGACCATCAAAGGTGGGCATAGCAGCCACCACTTGTGCCCAGTCCTCCCGGAGGAACAAGGGGGCAGGGGCCCCCTCTAGACATTCCTGGTCGTCTCCAACCAAGAGGCGAAGAGCTGAGGCCAGTTCATCGTCAGCCAGAGCCACCGGATTCAGGTGGAGCTTGTCGTCTGCATCCCCAAGCGTCCATAAGGGGCGCGGGTGCGCCTGAAGCGGAGCCACCCGCTGCGTATGGAACTCCCTTAGGAGTGTGGCCCCCATTAGCTTCGCTGCCTTCACGTTGCCCGGCTTCAAGTCGGCGTTCATCTTCTCCAGCACCAGCTTCGCCCGATCGTAGGCAAGCTTCGCGCGAGACCACCCTTCGTCAGGGTGGGGCGCCTCCGTTGGCAGTGCCAACCGGGGGTGGACACACTTGGCATTCACCATGACCCACTTGCTCTGGAAGTTCTCGGTCCTCTTCCCGTCCTTTGAGATCGCGTTGGGCTTGTCATACGCGACGAAGTTGGTGCACGCCGAGGCGTGGTCGCCGTTGATTCGGAGAGATAAGAAGTGGCGCAGCAGAGCCACGGACGGCATCGACCCAACATGCACCTCACAGTAGTAGGCAAAAATTGACAAGAGGAGAACGAAGTTGGGATGGAGGTGAAGGGCCTGCAACCTGTAATGGCATAGGACGGTGTAGAAGAAATTGGAGAAGGGAGGAACCAGGCCTGCGATGATGGCGTTCTTGAATAAGGGGTAGAAGGTTCTCCCCTTAGATTCCGGCTCAGTGGAGCCAACCCGGAGTTTTGAATCCCCCCTCTCGCTGCCCTCCACCGCCGTCATCAGGCGCGTGGCGGTGAGATTCTTCTCCGACACATTGGGGGCATCCAGGGCTGGCGAATAACAAGCCGGCAGCGCATCAACCTTGACCTTGCAGGGCGCCATCACTCGCTGAAAGGGAAGGAGTGGAGTGGATCTGGAGATTTCGGAAGCAAGGAAGCAAGGAAGGGGATCTGGAGCAAGACGAAGGAGAGCAATGAAAGCAAGCCTAGCCCATGCCAGCCTTTTGTCAGTCGGGCAGTTGCCGAAGCAGCATGGCAAAGCGAAGACGCCCATGTCCCATCTGTCGCCACACGACAACCAAGGCCGCAGGCTGTTGGGGCCCGTGGCATTCCACACTTGCCCTTTGGCTTCGCTGCTAAGCCAAGTCTGAGCACGCCTTGGGCCCGAGGGCTACTGTTGGCGTTCTGGGAACGGGGGTCCCCAGACTTGCCTCCCTGCGGCCTGCTGCGTGGCTCAATCCGTGGCCCAGTACGGCCCATCTTCATCAACCAACACTCAATATCCTCGCGAGGGGCCAAGCCTCGCGGGGAGGACGACACAAGGCCACCTCAGGAGTGGCCTTGCCAGGCAGGCTCGTGAGGAGGCGGAGAGATCAAGACAAGGGGTACCTCGCAAGGTTCCCGTGACGCAAGCCATGACGATCGAGACTAGGCGGGCGCCAGCCCGCACAGTGTCCTTGTTTCCTCTTTGGTGCAAAGGAGGCAAGCGCAGGCGCGGAGTACCGAGGCATCTGGCAAAGGATTCCATATCGGTGCAACAAGACCAAGACCAGGAGGACGACAGGATGGATATCACTGTGGATCCCAAGACAGCGTCATCACCAGCACCTTTGGCAGGCGAAGACCACCTTTAGTCAGGATTGCTTGTACTAGATGTCCCCTTTCAAAATGGGCGTTGTTGGATCCCTTCCCGCTCAATATTTGGGAAGAGTACCAGTGCCTCTATAAATAGAGCTAGACACCACAGTAGGAAGGCATCTCATAGAGAGACAGAGGCATCTCATCTAGAGACTAGTGAAGTTCCCACACACCACGACACCACAAGAACACCTCTCCTCGCGAGGTTGTTCTTCCTCTGTACTGTTCATCATCATCCCAAGAGGCAATCCACCACCACACACAGGAGTAGGGTATTACACCACAACGGTGGCCAGAACCTGTATAAATCTTGTGTCTCTTGTGCTTTGAGTTAATTGATCTAGCTTAGGGATCGCGGCGAGGCTGAGAGCGAGATTCGGTAGGAGGAGATCTTCGTGCGCACCCCAGTGTTCGAACCTTAAGGGTTTTGCCAGAACCCGATATCCGACAAATGGCAACAATACAGTACGTGACTTGTTGCCCCTACTGTAACTGTGAAAGGACACCACAAGATTGATCCCAAAGCTAAGCACTTCTCCCGTTGCAAGAAAGATCAATCTAGTAGGCCAAACTAAACCGATGATTTTGAAGAGACTTGCAAAGATATCAAATCATGCATATAAGAATTCAGAGAAGAACAATATTCGTAGATAATCTTGATCATAAATCCACAATTCATCGGATCTCGGCAACCACACCGCAAAAGAGTATTACATCGGATAGATCTCCAAGAACATCAAGGAGAACATGGTATTGAGAATCAAAGAGAGAGAAGAAGCCATCTAGATAATAACTATGGACCCGAAGGTCCGTGGTAAACTACTCATCGGAGAGGTAATGGTGTTGATGTAGAAGCCCTTCGTGATCAAATCACCCTCCGGCGGGACACCAGAAAAGGTCCCTAGATGGGATCTCACAGGTACAAAAGGTTGCGGTGGTAGAAAAGTGGTTTTGTGGCTCTCTCTGATGTTTTTAGGGTATAAGAGTATATATAGGGGAAGGAACTAGGTCAAGGGATCTACGAGGGGCCCACAAGGGTGGGGGGGGGCTCCTGCCTTGTGGCTTCCTTGTTGCGTCTCCGACTTCATCTCCAAGTCTTCTGGTTTTTTTTCGGTCCAAGAAAGATCACCGCGAAGGTTTCATTCCGTTTGGAGTCCGTTTGGTATTCCTTTTCTGCAAAACTCTAAAATAGGCAAAAAAAACAGAAACTAGCATTGGGCCCTCGGTTAATATATTAGTCCCAAAAATAATATAAAATAGCATAAAAATGCCCATTAAACATCCAAAACAGATATATAATAGTATGGAACAATAAAAAATTATAGGTACGTTGGAGACGTATCAAGCATCCCCAAGCTTAATTCCTGCTCGTCCTCGAGTAGGTAAATGATAAAAACAAAATTTTTGATGTGGAATGCTACCTAACATATTTATTCATGTAATTTTCTTTATTGTGGCATGAATGTTCAAGCATACTAACAAAGCAATCATGTCTTCTCAAAATAGCATGGCCAAAGAAAGCTATCCCTACAAAATCATACAGTCTGGCTATGCTCTATCTTCATCGCACAAAATATTAAAATCACGCACAACCCTGATGACAAGCCAAGTAATTGTTTCATACTTTTGATGTTCTAAAACTTTTTCAATCTTCACGCAATACATGAGTGTGAGCCATGGATATAGCACTATAGGTGGAATAGAATGGTGGTTGTGGAGAAGACAAAAAGAAGAAGATAGTCTCACATCAACTAGGCATATCAACGGGCTATGGAGATGCCCATCAATAGATATCAATGTGAGTGAGTAGGGATTGCCATGCAACGGATGCACTAGAGCTATAAATGTATGAAAAGCCCAAAAAGAAACTAAGTGGGTGTGCATCCAACTTGCTTGCTCACGAAGACCTAGGGCATTTTGAGGAAGCCCATCATTGGAATATACAAGCCAAGTTCTTATAATAAAAACTCCCACTAGTATATGAAAGTGACAACATAGGAGACTCTCTATCATGAAGATCATGGTGCTACTTTGAAGCAAAAGGATAGTAACATTGCCCCCTCTCTCTTTTTCTCTCATTTTTTGGGGCCTTCTCTTTTTTTATGGCCTCTTTTTTTTCGTCCGGAGTCTCATCCCGGCTTGTGGGGGAATCATAGTCTCCATCATCCTTTCCTCACATGGGACAATGCTCTAATAATGAAGATCATCACACTTTTATTTACTTACAACTTTAGAATTACAACTCAATACTTAGAACAAAATATAACTCTGTGTGAATGCTCCGACGGTGTACCGTATGTGCAATGATTCGAGAGTGACATGTATGAAAGAATTATGAACAACGGTTTTGCCACAAATACGATGTCAACTACATGATCATGCAAAGAAATATGACAATGATGGAGCATGTCATAATAAATGGAACGGTGCAAAGTTAAATGACAATATATCTCGGAATGGTTATGGAAATGCCATAATAGGTAGGTATGGTGGCTATTTTGAGGAAGGTATAAGGTGGGTGTAGGGTATCGGCGAAAGAGAGGCTAGCAATGGTGGAAGGGTGAGAGTGCGTATAATCCATGGACTCAACATTAGTCATAAAGAACTCGCATACTTATTGCAAAAATCTATTAGTTATCACAAGGAAGTACTACGCACATGCTCCTAGGGGGATAGATTGGTAGGAAAAGACCATCGCTCGTCCCCGACCGCCACTCATAAGGAAGATAGTCAATAAATAAATCATGCTCCAACTTCATCACATAGCGGTTCACCATACGTGCATGCTTCAGGAATCACAAACTTTAACACAAGTATCTCTCAAATTCACAACTACTCTACTAGCATGACTCTAATATCACCATCTTCATATCTCAAAACAATCATAAAGAATCAAACATCTCATAGTATTCAATGCACTTCATATGAAAGTTATTATTATATCCATCTTGGATGCCCATCATATTAGGACTAATTTTATAACCAAAGTAAATTACCATGTTGTTCTAAAAGACTCCCAAAATAATATAAGTGAAGCATGAGAGTTCAACAATTTCTATAAAACAAAACCACCACCGTGCTCTAAAAAGATATAAGTGAAGCACTAGAGCAATATTGTCTAGCTCAAAAGATATAAGTGAAGCACATAGAGTATTCTAATAATTCACGATTCATGCCTGTCTCTCCCAAAAGGTGTGTACAGCAAGGATGATTGTGTTAAACTAAAAATCAAAGACTCAAATCATACAAGACGCTCCAAGAAAAACACATATCATGTGGTGAATAAAAATATAGCCTCAAGTAAAGTTACCGATAGACGAAGATGAAAGAGGGAATGCCTTCCGGGGCATCCACAAGCTTAGGCTTTTAGTTGTCCGTGAATTTTACCTTGAGGTTCCTTTGGAATACCCAAGCTTAGTCTCTTGCCACTCCTTATTCCATAGTCCATCAAATCCTTACCCAAAACTTGAAAACTTCACAACACAAAACTCAACAGAAAATCTCATAAGCTCCGTTAGTATAAGAAAATAAATCACCACTTTAAGGTACTGTTGTGAACTCATTCTTTATTTATATTGGTGTAAAATCTAATATATTTCAACTTCTCCATGGTTCATACCCCCCGATACTACTCAAAGATTCATCAAAATAAGCAAACAACACGCGTAAAACAGAATCTTTCAAAAACAGAACAATCTGTAGTAATCTGTAACTTTCGAATAATTATATAACTCCAACAATTCTTAAAGAAATTTGTGGACGTGAGGAATCTGTCTATTAATCTTCTTCAAAAAGAATCAAATTAAAAATACTCTTCTGTTAAAAATTACAATTAATCTTGTGAGGGCAAAGTTTATGTTATTTACAGCAAGATCACATTAACTTTCACCCAAGTCTTCCCAAAGGTTCTACTTGGCACAAACACTAATTAAAACTAAAACCACATCTAAACATAGGCTAGATGAGTTATTTATTACTAAACAGGAGCAAAAAGTAAAGAACAAAAATAAAATTGGGTTGCCTCCCAACAAGCGCTATCGTTTAACGCCCGTAGCTAGGCATAGATAATTTCAATGATGCTCACATAAAAGAGAAGAATTGAAGCACAAAGAGAGCATCATAAAACACGTGACAAACAAATCTAAGTCTAACATACTTCCTATGCATAGGCATATTATAAGTATACAAATTATCAAGGAAAGCAAAAACTAGCATATGCAAGGAAGAAGAAAGAGACGACAGCAATATCAACATGAGAGAGGTAATTTAGTAACATGAAAATTTCTACGACCATATTTTCCTCTCTCATAATAATTACATGTAGCATAAGCAAATTCAACAATATAGCTATCACAAAACATATTCTCAACACGATCCACATGCATGCAAAGTTGACACTCTTCCAAAATAGTGGGATCAATATTAACTAAAGTCATGACCTCTACAAACCCACTTTTATAAAAAAAATCATAAGATTGAACATTCTCCAAATATGTGGGATCTAAAGTTAAAACTCTTCCAAACCCACTTTCAATATTGTTGCAAACAATATTATCAATCTCATATTCATCATGGGGCTTAAACAAAATTTCAAGATCATAAGAAGAATCACCCCAATCATGATCATTGCAACAAGTAGTGGACATAGCAAAACTAGCATCCCCAAGCTTAGCTTTTTGCATATTATTGGCACAGTTGACATCAATAGAATTTATAGTAAAATCATTGCAATCATGCTTTTTATTCAAGGAGTTATCGTGAATCTCTTCATAAATTTCTTCATCACAATTTTCAGATTCACGGATTTCAAGAAAAACCTCATAAAGATAATCTTGTGCACTAAAATCACTTGAAATTGGTTCATCATAATTGGATATATTAAAAATATTAGCAAGTGGGTGAGGATCCATTAACTTTTAGCAAGCGAAGATGCAAGCAAAAAGAAGGCACATGACAACACAAGCAAACAAAAGATCGAACGCGAGAAGGGCGAAGAAAACGGCGAAGGTTTTCGAAAATCATTCTAGAAGTGGGGGAGAGGAAAACGAGAGGCGAATGGCGAATAATGTAATGCAAGGGAGAGGAGTTTATGATAGGTACTTGGTATGGCTTGACTTGATGTAGATCTCCCCGGCAAAGGTGCCAGAAATCCAGTAGGAGATTAAAGGATGATGCAACAAAGTAGCATACGCATTTCCCTCAGTTTTGAGAACCAAGGTATCAATCCAGTATGAAACAACGCACAAGTCACTGAATACCTGCACAAACAATCAACAACTTGCACCCAACGCGATAAATGGGTTGTCAATCCCTTCACATTCACTTGCAAAAGTGAGATCTGATAGAGATAGATAAACGGTGAAGTAAATATTTTTGGTATTTTTGGTTCACAGATAGGAAAATAAAGATTGCAAAGTAGTAGATCGGAAACTAGCAAGATGTAAACGAGATTCAATATAATGGAAAGAAACCCGGGGGCCATAGGGTTCACTAGTGGCTTCTCTCGAGATAGCAAATATTACGGTGGGTGAACAAATTACTGCCGAGCAATCTATAGAAAAGCCCATAGTTATGATGATATCTAAGGCAATGATCATGAACATAGTCATCTTGTCCTTGTCAAGTAGACCGACTCCTGCCTGCATCTACTCTTATTACTCCACACATCGACCGCTATCCAGCATGCATCTAGAGTACTGAGTTCATAAAGAATGGAGTAACGCATTAAGAAAGATGACATGATGTAGAGGAATTAACTCAAGCAATATGATGAAAACCCTATCTTTTTATCCTCGATGGCAACAATACAATACATGCCTTACTATCCCTACTATCACTGGGAAAGGACACCACAAGATTGAACCCAAAGCTAAACTCTTCTCCCATTGCAAGAAAGATCAATATAGTATGCCAAACTAAACCGATAATTCGAAGAGACTTGCAAAGATATCAAATCATGCATATAAGAGTTCAGAGAAGAACCAAATATTATTCATAGATAATCTTGATCATAAATCCACAATTCATTGGATCTCGGCAAACACACCGCAAAAGAGTATTACATCACATAGATCTCCAAGAACATCGAGGACAACATCGTATTGAGAATCAAAGAGAGAGAAGAAGCAATCTAGCTAATAACTATGGACCCGAAGGCCTGTGGTAAACTACTCACGCTTCATCGAAGAGGTAATGTTGTTGATGTAGAAGCCCTCCGTGATCGAATCCCCCTCTGGCAGGACGCTAGAAAAGGTCCCTAGATGTGATCTCATGGGTACAGAAGGTTGTGGTGGTGGAAAAGTGGTTTCGTGGCTCTCTCTCTAAATTTTTAGGGTATAAGAGTATATATAGGCGATGAGGGTCAGGGGAGCTAGGCCAGGGGAGCTACAAGGGGCCAATGAGGGTGGGGGCCATGCCTTACCCCGTGGGCACGCCCTCCTGCCTCGTGGCTTCCTCATTGCGTCTCCGACTTCATCTCCAAGTCTTCTGGTTTGCTTTCGGTCCAAGGAAGATCATCGTGAAGGTTTCATTCCGTTTGGTATTCCTTTTCGGCAAAATTCTAAATTAGAAAAAAAACAGAAACTGGCACTAGGCCCTCGGTTAATAGGTTAGTCCCAAAAATAATAGAAAATAGCAAAAAAATGCCCATTAAACACCCAAAACAGATAATATAATAGCATGGAACAATAAAAAAATTATAGGTACCTTGGAGACGTATCAATGAACAGTGAGCGTTGTTGGGGGTTGGATAAATAGTTCCCAGTTCGGGTTGGATGAACATGACCCTGTGGTAGTAGAGGTCGTTGTCGCTGGATGAACAGGACCCCGATCGATCCGGTTGGGGTGGATGAACATGACCTCGTGAAGGGCTGGTTGAACAGTAGCCGGTGGAGGGCTGGATGAACAGTAGCCCGTGGAGGGTTGGTTGAACAGTAGCCGGGAGGCTGGATGAACAGGAGCCTGTCAATGAATAGTAGCTGGTGGAGGTAGGAGGGAGATGTCGTGGATGAACAGTCACAGGGTGGAGGCTAGAGGAGGTCGACGATGGATGAACATTAGCCTATGGAGGCTAGAGAGAGGCAGTAGACAGTGGATGAACAGTAGCTCGTGGAGTCCCGTTTGCGGTACACCACACCCCTCCCTATGAATAGGACCCCCGTTTCGGCCGTAGGAGGTCGAAGAGAAGTTTGTTTACTCTGTTTTGCGGTACGCCACACGCCTCCCGTTCAACAGGACCCCGTTTCGACCATAGGAGGTCGAAGAGAAGTATGTTTCCTCCGTTTTGCGGTACGCCAGACCCTCCCGGTGAACAGGATCCCGTTTCGACCATAGGCAGTCGAACAGAAGGCCGTTTCCTCTGTTCTGTAGTACGCCAGGCCTCTTCTCGGCTATTCCGTCCAAGCCGATTGGCTTCTGATGAACAGGACAAATTTTGTTGCCTCCCGATGAACACGACGCGGTTTCTCCATTCCGACCCAGCCGATTGGCTGCCGATGGATAGGACGCGGTCCCTTCTCTCTGCTGCCTCTCCGTGTACATGAGCCCTGGCCGTATGTATGTGCGAGTAGGTGTTCGAGACCCCGCCCGTATGTACGTACGTGGCCATATTTACTTTCTTGCAACCTGGTTGTATGTACGTGTACATGATATAGACGGGACTACGTGACATGCTACGTCCGCACCTCTACTACGACACGTGCCCCTCTTTACTTGGCCATGGTTCATCGCTACAGCCTGTAGACAGACCGATCAACCAATATGTATATACATGTTGGCGACCAGACATACAACCCTACGTACGGTTCGACCCGGTGGGTCCCAACTGTTAGGGAGGTAAGGAGGCACTTCCTTGCTTGCGAAGATATAGCTGGTGGGTCCCAGCTGTCAGGGGGAGAATCATATTTTTTTGCCTGTAATATGGACGGACTTCCTTGCATGCGAAGATGTAGCTGGTGGGTCCCAACTGTCAGTGGCAGGAATAAGGAGGCACTTCCTTCCGTGCGAATATATACGTGGTGGGTCCCAGCTTTCAGGGGGAGGAATAATTTTATTATCGCATAATAAGGAGGAGGTTGCATGCGTGCGTCCATGGACCTGGTGCGTCCCCACTGTCAGCCTCTCCATGTACAATCCTCTTCTGATGACTCTCGTTTGTTGACCATGTTGACCATGCCGCGCCGAGCGCATCCAAGGTGGTGTACGATGGTGAGGCCCCGGACAACAATGACCCGGAGATGGGAAGACGCAGGAGTGGAGTTGCAGACGGAGAGGTGTATGAGGGTTAACTGGTTCTGGTGTGGCATGGTTCGGCAATCGGTGGAGAAGAACAAGAGGTGTGGCCTAGCAGGCGATGGGGTAGCGCTTCACAGCGAAGCATGCTAAGCAGAGCTGCTATTAGCAGGAGGCAGGAGCAGGTGGTCTCGGCGGCGCTGGAGGAGGAAGACGGGAGATTGAATATGGATGCCGGTCGTTGGATGTAAATCCAACGGCTGTCAATGTCAGAATCATTTATTGACTAAGTTGACAACGACTTGCCTTGGCTTCGACCTATTGGCCCACATTCTAGCCTCCAAAAATGTGGCACATATTCAACCCATTTTTTCTTTAGAATTTACAGTCCATTTGATCTTTTTTTTGAGAATTACAGACCATTTGCTGGGCTGGGTGAACAAATAATGTAGCATCCATGCGGCCCATTTTTTAAAACTACAGCCTATTTTCACTTTCTCGAAATACATGAATTTGCTGGGATGGCTAAACAAATAATGTAGCGTCCATGCAGCCCATTTATTTTTTCCTAAAAAAATTACAGCCCATTTGCACATTCTCGAAATACACGATTTTGCTGGGCTGGTTCTAACTATAATGTTGGGTTGGGCGCAACAATGTTATCAAAAAATAAACAGGGGCTGAGCATTTTATTATAAATATATTTAAATAATAAGTGCTTTATTATTAAATTGGTCCTTAAATCTTACCAAGCTTTTGTACACAATCACCAGGATTTTCTTGCCTTAATGTAAAAACATACGGGATTTTATTGTTAAAAAACTATTTTTATAAGTTAATAAGACATGGGATATTTTTTTCTTATATATGTAAGTATGTGTTAAATATATGATGACAATAACAATAATATGTAATAACATATAAAATAATATAAATATATATAGTATAGTTAGAAGCGAAACATAAGTTGGACCTGGCGTTCCTATTCTTATATAGAAAAATAGAACAGACCTTTGTGTTTTCTTCAAAAAAATACATAAGTTGGGCTGCGGATGTTTCAGGAAAAATAAAATCTAGGATGGGAGGTCCATAGGCCGGTCGATACGTGATGAACCTCAAGAAAATACAAACTGGCATGTCGTGGGCTGCGCATGTTAAGGAAGTAGCCTAGACGGGGTAGCCCACAACCCAGCTGATACTTGCTGGCCCACTAATAATAAATGGTACCTGCCAGCTCCCCGATTTCGTTGTATATTTATCCCTTTAGTAACTATGTTGAAGCACCTTAAAAAATGTAACTATGTTGACAAACCCGTGGGCCCCAACGTCAGTATAGCATTAGGAGGAAGTATTTTTTTTCAATGAGGCACTTGCTAGCGTACGACCATAGACCTGATGGGCCCCAACTGTCCGCCTCTCCACATACAGTCCTCTCCAGATTCCTCTCGTTTGTGTCAGCATGTTCACAATGGCAGACATCAGTGCTGTGGCGAGCGCACAAAGGCGAAGGACGAGAATGAACCACCGGAGCCGGGGAAGGCATGTTATAGTAATGGTAGACGCCATGCCTTATTTCTACCGAAACTACGGAACTAGCCCAGTGGCCAAGTGACACTGCCCAACCGCTGTTCCGCCTGGGTTCGATTCCACCTAATGAAGTGAAAATATATCCAATTTTTTGCCTTTGTCATAATTGACATGTGGGTCCGCATTGTTATCTACGCACACCATGTCCAACACTTGCCAAAACTTTGTCCCTTGTTTTCTCTGTTTTTCGCACACTCAACATTGTGTGGGAACTTTGAAAATAGCATACCTTTTTGACTGTGCATCATATAAAGATGTGCTATGCATGAATGTTGATTGTTATGATGTTAACTGGCTGCTAGTTCCATTTTCGACCATGAATAAAACTTCCAACATGATGTTATCCCTGTTTGAAAAGGGCGTGTTAATATAAATGCTCTGCCTCTGAAACTTGTCGTTTCTTATCTAAAACTGAAACTTGCAGTTTCCTCTCTGAGAATCACATTGTGTGCACTTTTATATGAAACTACTTTTAAGTGCTAAAAATAGATCTCTAGAATTCATAAAATACTTCATATGCTCAATACTACAAATCTGAAATTCAAATGATATTCATATTTGAAAGTACTCTCAAAATACACAACACAAACCACAATTCACAACCTGCAAATATCGACAACCCTAACCTCCTCCTGACAATTCACAACCTGCCCGACTATTGGGTTGGGGGCAGTCCCCTCCTATTCCTCGGCGGTAGACAGTCGCCCCATGAGATGATGTGAACAGCGAGGGAGAGGATGGCGGGGAAGCGTCGCCGGGCCAACTGCTTTTCTCCTCTTGTATTTTGGTTCGGTCGACGAAGACTCCACCGGCTTCCCACTAACTTAATCTTCCATCTGCTCATGCTTACAATCAGTGTGATGGCTAATGAAAATCATGCTTACAATCAGTCTCCAAGTACTACACCAATCACCCTCAAATAGCTCTATACCAAAAACAAAGTTATGGCACTTTATGCAAATAAACAAAATGGATTGGTGCTTCTTTCAGAAAAGAGTACTCCCTAGAAAAGTGCCAATATGAGCTACTAGTATTTGGTTAAAGGATCTCCCACCGAGAAAGATCTATCCATAGAGAGCGCCACACATCCCACTGGTGGTGGTGGATGCCAATGCTTAGATGGAGCATGGTTGGTGTCGGTAATTTTTACTTGGCACACCTTGGACTCTGCATATATGCCGGTTCCATCCGTACATTTGTGCAGTTCCACCAAAATGCAGCTAAATAACCCTGTTTGCATAGATAATGAAAAAGGGTGATTACATTATAGTGGCACTAGTTGATGAAACATAGGCTAATAAATAGAAGAAAATATTGTGATAGTATCATAGTATGCCATGTTGCGAGGGCGAGATGGGCCCTGCTACGCCTCATACTGTAGGCTTCATACTGGAAATTGACCCAATTCTCCCCGATAAGCCTTTTGCCAGTGATGAATATCAGTGTATAGCGGTAGTACAAGGAGGGGCCTTGAGACATTCCAATCTCTATTTTTGTGCAGATCAACTAAAATTAAGCACCGCAGTTTGCAGAAACACTTAAACATTAACAATGGGACTAGTTTATGAAACATATACTAACAAAGAGAAGCACTTTCTTTATGTACATTGGAAATGAAATGATAGAGAGAAAACTCACTCTATTTTAACTATATTATCACTTCATTTTATCAGTGGCACTAGGGTCGAGCAGGTGGCAAGTGAGGTGTACCATGTGTCGTAAGGATGGAGGCCGAGGGTGAGGGAGTCCTGGACTAAGGGGTCCTCAGACAGCCATACTATATACATGGGCCGGACTGTTGGACTATGAAGATACAAGATAGAAGACTTCGTCCCGTGTCCGGGTGGGACTCTCCTTTCCGTGGAAGGCAAGCTTGGCGATTCGGATATGTAGATTCCTTTCTCTGTAACTGATTTTGTGTAACCCTAGCCTCCTCCAGTGTCTATATAAACTGGAGGGTTTAGTCCGTAGGAGAATGACCACAATCTCATAGTCTAGACTTCTAGGGTTTAGCCATTACGATCTCGTGGTAGATCAACTCTTGTAATACTCATATTCATCAAGATCAATCAAGCAGGCCCGAACCTGGGTAAATGTTGTGTCCCCCACCTCCTGTTTCCATTAGCCTTAGACGCACAGTTCGGGACCCCCTACCCGAGATCCGCCGGTTTTGACACCGACATTGGTGCTTTCATTGAGAGTTCCACTGCATCATCACCAGAAGTCTTGATGGCTCCATCAATCATCCACAACAACGGAGTCCTGGGGGAGATCTTCCTCCCTGGACAGATCTTTGTATTTGGCAGCTTTGCACTGCGGGCCAACTCGCTTGGCCATCTAGAGCAGATCGATAGCTACACCCCAGGCCATCAGGTCAGATTTGGAAGCCTGAACTTTGTGGCCGATATCCGTGGAGACTTGATCTTCGGCGGATCCGAGCCCCGTGATGGTTGTCCCCTGCCACCAAGATGAACATGACCTAAATCTGTCATCTGGCCACACTCAAGAAATAGCACCTGTAACCGCTCTGGCCCTAGATCTAGAGCGGACCGCGTCGTCCGAAGATAGGAAGCTTAACCCCGCCACGGAAGCCACAAACTTATCGGCGCTCGAGCCACACATGGACCCAACATCGAGTTGGGCTCGTATCACCGGAACCTCGGATTCATCTCCGGCCATAGGTTCTGGACCGCATGCACTCGCGTCCCTCAAACCTGATCGGGCACTGATCCTGGAGTTCAACTCCGTGGACATCTTCCAGCACTCACCTCTAGGTGATGTGTTAAACTCATTGAAATCCCTCTCCTTGTCAGGGGACTCTCGGCTGAACTATATCCGGCTCGAATGGGAAGCAAACGACAAATTATTTCGTTCCCCACCCACCACCCACTTCATTTCCACCGTCAAAGACTTAACCAACACGCTCGATTACAGCTCCGAGGACATCGACGGTATGGACGACGATGCCGGAGAGGAGCAGGCACAAAAACCACCACCCTTAGGGCAGTGGACATCTACATCCTCATACAATACACCATGGTGGACACACCTAATGAGAAGGAGACCGACAGTGATAACAGCACGCCTATCGATGAACTGCCCAAGAGCCGGTGTCAGAAGCACCGACCTCGATCTGGCAAAAGGAAAAACAACAACATTGTCACGGATGACGATAATATGAACCAAGCCGAGGACCCCGCAGACCCAGCGTTGGAGCAGGGCATGCGAGAGGACGGTGAACACAGTCCGGAGATGTTGTCTGACCACAGCGATGCCGAAGATAGCAACTATCAACCTGTCTCCAAAGAGGAGTGAGGGAGTCCCGGACTAGGGGGTGTCCGGATAGCCGAACTACCATCATCGGCTGGACTCCAAGACTATGAAGATACAAGATTGAAGACTTCGTCCCGTGTCCGGATGGGACTTTCCTTGGCGTGGGAGGCAAGCTTGGCGATACGGATATGTAGATCTCCTACCATTGTAACCGACTCTGTGTAACCCTAGCCCTCTCCGGTGTCTATATAAACCGGATGGCTTTAGTCCATAGGACGAACAACAATCATACCATAGGCTAGCTTCTAGGGTTTAGCCTCCTTGATCTCGTGGTAGATCTACTCTTGTAACCCACATCATCAATATTAATCAAGCAGGACGTAGGGTTTTACCTCCATCAAGAGGGCCCGAACCTGGGTAAAAACATCGTGTCCCTCGTCTCCTGTTACCATCCGCCTAGACGCACAGTTCGGGACCCCCTACCCGAGATCCGCCGGTTTTGACACCGACATTGGTGCTTTCATTGAGAGTTCCTCTATGTCGTCACCGATAGGCTTGATGGCTTCTTTGATCATCAACGACGATGCAGTCCAGGGTGAGACCTTCCTCCCCGGACAGATCTTCGTATTCGGCGGCTTCGCACTACGGGCCAATTCGCTTGGCCAGCTGGAGCAGATCGAAGGCTATGCCCCTGGCCGTCAGGTCAGATTTGGAAGTTTGAACTTCACGGCTGACATCCGCGGGGACTTGATCCTCGACGGATTCGAGCCACAGCCGAGCGTGCCGTACTGTCATGATGGACATGATTTAGCTCTGCAGCCGGACAGTACCCTGGAGGCCGCACTCGAACCCGCTCCGATCTTCGACTCGGAGCCGGCTGCGCAGACCAAGGATGGATGGCTAGACACCACCTCGGGGGCTGCAACCTCTACGGCGATAAAGCCGAACACCGATCTTGTCCCCCATGAAGCTCGTGACTCTGAGGTGCCAGACTCCTTGCCGGACTCCGGACCTCCCGCGCCCCCTCCAGTCGAATCCGATTGGGCGCCGATCATGGAGTTCACCGCGGCGGACATATTTCAACACTCACCTTTTGGCGACATCTTGAGTTCTCTAAAGTACCTCTCGTTATCAGGAGAGGCCTGGCCGGACTACGGCCAGGACGGTTGGGATGCGGACGATGAAGAAATTCAGAGCCCACCCACCACCCACTTGGTAGCCACTGTCGACGACCTAACCGACATGCTAGATTACGACTCTGAGGACATCGACGGTATGGACGACGATGCCGGAGACGACCAAGAACCAGCGCCCACCGGGCACTGGAAAGCCACCTCTTCATACGACATATACATGGTGGATATCCCAAAGGATGGGAACAGCGAAGGAATAGCGGAGGATGACCCTTCCAAGAAATAGCCCAAGCGCCGGCGTCAGCGGCGCCGCTCTAAATCCCGCAATAGCAAGAATGAGGATTCCGGCACCGGAGACAATAATACACCGGATAGCACCGAAGACAACCCACTCCAGCAAGATCCAGCACAGGAGGAGGGGGACGCCAGCCCTCATGAGAGAGAGGCCGAAGAAGAGGTAGAGGACTATATGCCTCCCTCCGGAGACGAGGCAAGCCTCGACGACGACGAATTCGTCGTGCCTGAGGATCCCGTCGAACAGGAGCGTTTCAAACGCAGGCTTATGGCCATGGCAAACAGCCTCAAGAAAAAGCAGCAGCAGCTTAGAGCTGATCAAGATCTGCTAGCCGACAGATGGACCGAAGTCCTCGCGGCCGAAGAGCATGAACTCGAACGCCCCTCCAAAAGCTACCACAAACGTAAGCTGCTCCCCCGATGAGAGGTGGAGGCATATGATCCCGCTTCACCAGGAGACAATACGGCTGATCGACCACCCCGTGGTCGCGACAGAGAGGCCTCAAGGCCCTTCACTAGACCCGTACCCCGGCATTGCTCGAAAAGCACAAGGCCACAGGGGAACACTCCAGACCTGCACGACATATTGGAGGATAAGGCAAGACAATCAAGATCGATCTATGGATCACGTGGGCGCCCCACGATACGTAACGATCACCGTCACCCCGGACACAGTAAGTCTGGCCGGGCCGAACACAACAGACAAAGCTCTTTTGAGCTCCGTCGCGATATCGCCCAGTACAGAGGCG
>NC_041381.1:395573400-395706815 GCF_002162155.2 Triticum dicoccoides
CTCCACGCCATCAAATATCTCCCACTCAAACTTAAAGGACCAGCCCGGCAATGGCTTAACAACTTGCCAGCAGAGTCAATCGGGAGTTGGGAGGACCTGGAAGCCCCATTCCTCGATAACTTCCAAGGCACGTACGTCCGACCACCAGATGCAGATGACCTAAGCCACATAATTCAGCAACCAGACGAATCGGCCAGACAATTCTGGACACGGTTCTTAACCAAGAAAAACCAAATCATCGACTGTCCGGATGCCGAGGCCCTCGCGACCCTCAAGCATAACATCCGCGACGAGTGGCTTGTCCGGCACCTGGGACAGGAAAAGCCGAAATCCATGGCAGCCCTTACATCACTCATGACCCGCTTCTGTGTGGGTGAGGACAGCTGGCTAGCACGCAGCAACAACCTCAATAAAAATGCTGGCAGTCCGGATATCAAGGACCGTAGTGGCAGGTCGTGTCGCAACAAAAACAAACGCCGCATTAACGGCGATAACAGTGAGGATACGGGAGTCAATGCCGGATTCAGAGGCTCTAAACCCGGTCAACGGAAAAAGCCATTCAAAAGAACAACTCAGGGTCCGTCCAATTTGGACCGAATTCTCGACCGCTTGTGCCAGATACATGGCACCCCTGAAAAGCCAGCTAACCACACCAATAGGGACTGTTGGGTGTTCAAGCAGGTAGGCAAGTTAATTGCCGAAAACAGCGACAAGGGGCTACATCGCGATGACAAGGAAGAGACCCGACCGCCAAACAATAGAGGACAAAAGGGTTTCCCCCCACAAGTAAGGACGGTGAACATGATATATGCCACGCACATACCCAAAAGGGAGCGGAAGCATGCACTCAGGGATGTATACACGATGGAGCCAGTTGCTCTGAAGTTCAATCCATGGTCCTCTTGCCCGATCACCTTTGACTGAAGGGACCACCCCACCATCATTCGCCATGGTGGGTTCGCCACATTGGTTCTAGACCCAATCGTCAATGGATTTCATCTCACTAGAGTCCTGATGGACGGCGGCGGCAGCCTAAACCTGCTTTATCAGGACACGGTGCGCAAAATGGGCATAGACCCCTCAAGGATTAAACCTACCAAGACGACCTTTAAAGGCGTCATACCAGGTGTAGAAGCCAATTGTACAGGCTCAGTTACACTGGAAGTGGTCTTCGGATCCCCGGATAACTTCCGAAGCGAGGAGTTAATCTTCGACATAGTCCCGTTCCGCAATGGCTATCATGCCTTGCTCGGACGTACCGCGTTCGCAAAGTTCAACGCGGTGCCGCACTACGCATACCTCAAGCTCAAGATGCCAGGCCCTAGAGGAGTCATCACGGTCAACGGAAATACTGAACGCTCCCTCCGAACGGAGGAACATACAGCGGCTCTCGCGGCAGAAGTACAAAGCAGCCTTTTAAGGCAATTCTCGAGTCCGACTGCTAAGCGGCCAGACACAGCTAAGCGTGCCCGGAGTAACCTACAACACGACCACCTGGCACGTTCCGAGCATGCGTAGCAGTGCGGCCCCAACCCCAGCCCCTGTAAAACATTAAGACAGACCCTTCGCGTACTCCATTACGCTCTGAAGATACCATGGGCATGGGGCAAGGGGCTCGACCACGATAAGCCCAGACTGCGGCTCAACCGCACCAGGGGCTCTTAAGTGTGTCGTTTCTTTTTCTTTTCCTTTTATTTTTTACCTACAGGACTCCGTTCGTCAGAGGCCCAATCCGGCAGCAGACATGCCGAACCCACGATGCAACAGCCAGGGAAGGAGAAAGGCTACAATGAAAATCCAGGTGGTCTCCATCATGAGCATTAAATTTGTTTTATGCATTATTCTGTAGCCTACCCCTGGAGGGGGACATGTTAAACAGTCCCATCCCTTGCTTACCGCACCACTTGTATCGTCCTGCACTTACAGCAGTTTTTATTGAATAAAGCAATGCAGCACATTTTTGCTTCTAATTGCATTTCTTTCTTACACATATGTTCATCTATGACATGTTGCATCCATACGTTTTGGTGCGGCTAAATACACCAGGGGCTTATGTTTCCCGCGTTATGGTGTGATAAGTCCGAACACTTTCACAAGTGCGGCACCCTGAACTTATAGCATTATATGCATCGGTTCCGAATCATGTTCTTGGGTCAATAGTTGGGTTTGCCCGGCTCCCATGTTTTGGTACCTTACGTTCCGTTTTATCGGCTAAGGTAGCACTGGGACAACCACTGCGATTGTGCCCCAGTTGAGCTGGGTTAACGCCTCAGTGGAGAAAGCTAAAACTGACCGTCATGATGAGGCTAGAGCTGGTCGCTGTTCGAGAGGTTCTTTGCAAGTCCCTAAAGACTTATGCCGCTTCGAGCGAGGAGCCGGATTCTGTCCGGCCAAGGCGTGGATAGCGCCCCAAATTCGGCCTTCCGAAAACTAGGGGCTTCGCCGAAATTTAAAATTATAGAATTCTATGGCTAAGTGAGAGTGTTCAAGCATTATAAGTCCGGTTGCCTTGTTCGTTGTGTTGAGCGTCTCCCTAGATGGACCCAAAAATGGGAACAAGAGCGCTCGAGTTTATCCCGAACACCCCAGCACTCGTGGCATGGGGGCTGAAGCCGACGACTTGCCATCTCTCAGATTTGATAAACAGCCGCACAGAAGGTAATATTTTAAATTAACAAGCGTTGCTTAGCGCATATGAACCAAGTTTTCAGTGCACAGGATAACAAAATGCGAGTCTACTCAAATATTACATCTTTGGAGCACTCACCCGCAATAGTGCGGGCGCCCTTCAGCACACTCTTATAATACATCTCGGGCGTACGATACTCCTTGCCCTCTGGTGGTGGGTCCGTCACAAGCTTCTGGGCATCCATCTTGCCCCAGTGCACCTTTGCGCGGGCAAGGGCCCGACGGGCACCTTCAATACAGGCGGAGTGCTTGATGACTTCAACCCACGGGCACGCATCCACCAGCCGCCGCACCAGGCCGAAGTAGCTCCCAGGCATGGCCTCCTTAGGCCATAGCCGAACTATGAGGCCCTTCATGGCCTGTTCGGCCGCCTTGTGGAGCTCGACCAGCTACTTCAGCTGGTCGCTAAGGGGCACCGGATGTTCGGCCTCAGCATACTGAGATCAGAAGACCTTCTCTGTCGAGCTCCCCTCCTCGGCCCGGTAGAATGCGGCAGCATCGGACATGCTGCGAGGAAGATCTGCGAATGCTCCTGGAGAGCTCCGAATATGGGTAAGCGACAGGTAATTAACACTCACATGCTTACTTTGCATGAAAAATGCCTTACCCGCTGCTATTTTCTTTACCGCCTCGATCTCCTGGAGGGCCTTGTAGGCTTCGGCCTTAGCGGCTTTGGCACTCTCAAGAGCCGTTGCAAGCTCAGACTCTCGAGTCTTCGAGTCATGCTCCAGGCTCTCATGTTTCCTCACGAGATCCTGGAGCTCTTGCTGTACCTCCGCCACCCGCGCCTCCTGTTTCTCTCGCTTGGTGCGCTCCGCAGCCGCATTGCGTTCGGCCGCGGCCACTGCCTCCTTCAGGGTCGCCACCTTGTTAGTGGCCCCTGCAATACCCCAGTTATCCTCGTCATTTTTCTTGCAACCAAATCCTTTTCTGTAAGGTACAATTTTCATAAGGTATTACTCACCTTCTTTTTCCTCGAGCTGCTTCTTGGCATGGCCGAGCTCGTTCTCAGACCGCTCGAGGTTTTCCTTCAAAGTATTGACCTCCACAGTCAGTGTGGCAGAGGTCAGTAGCACAGCCTACAATCCCTTATTGACATATTTTCATGACTCCTGCATTTATCTTTATAAAGATCCTCAGTCCGGCTTTTCTTTTCGAACACCGAACCGAGCATCAGGGGCTACTGTCTACGCGGTACCATTTTACATATATTGAAATTCTTACCTCAAAGCCTGTTAGAAGGCTGCTGCAAGCTTCGGTCAGCCTGCTCTTGGCGAGCTGAACCTTCTGAATCACCGCACTCATAACAGTGCGGTGTTCCTCTTTGATGGAGGCGCCGTTGAGCGCCTCCAGCAAATTATCCGGCACCTCCGGTTGGACGGAGGCAGCCGGCGTCACGGTCTTGCCCTTCTTCCGAAGGGGTCACCCGCCGGACTCCGAAGCCACTATGGGTTCCGGGGCTGAGTCCAGTGCAAAGTCCGGGAGGTTGTCCTGCGACACCTCCGGGGCCCTCTCCTCCTGGTGGGTCCCTTCCTGGGATCCCACCTCAGCATCGTCCGCATCACGGGGGGTGGAGGCAGTCGGAAGAGAATCCATATCCGACGCCCCTAAGGACCCGCTCGACGAAGTGGGGAGATCATCGTTAGGCGGACTGCAGGGTTGTATGCGGCATTAGAAAGACATAATGTGGCGGAAAATGAAAACCTTGAAGTTATTCGGGAGTCCGGATACTTACAATCTCGCCAGAGGCTTGGCCCTTGGAGACCAGTCCTCGTCGTCGTCACTGGCGTTAGCGGAACAGTCCGGGGGAAGAGTTTTTCCCCTCTTGGACCCTTCGGCCTCCCTTGTTGGGGAGGCCTTCCTTTTCTTCCCTCCCCCCGCTGGGGGAGAGGCTTTCTTCTTCTCCTCGCCTTGGTGGGAGGAGTCGGCCTCGGATTCATCGTCCGATAGCACCTGAAAACGGGAACTCCTCCGAGTCCCCGTGGCCTTTTTCTTGGCCTTCTTCTCCGGCACCACGTGGGGTGCCGGAGCCAGCAGCCCCGTTAGGCGGGCGTCAGCTGGGTCCTCTGGCAATGGGGCCGGACATATAGCCTGTGCGGCCTTCTTCAGCCAGTCCTGTCAAAGGAAAGGGAGTTTAGATCCCGCATAGAGTCAAACTATGAATAACAAGCGTCCCGTAAAGGAAAATATCACTTACCTCATCAGCTGGACGCTGCGAGCTGAATCCGCGATCATCGGTAGTGGATGCGGGAGCCTCGGCGCCCTTGAACAACACCTTCCAAACCTCTTCGTACGTAGTGTCGAAGAGCCCATTCAAAGTCTGGTGCTGCACCGGATCGAACTCCCACATATTGAAGCCCCGTCGTTGGAACGGGAGAATCTGGCGGATGAGCATGACCTAGACTATGTTGACAAGCTTGAGCTTCTTGTCCACCAGCTTTTGGACGCAGGCTTGGAGTCCGGTCAGCTCCTCCGGATCGCCCCAAATCCGGCCACTCTCTTTCCAGGAGGTGAGCCGTGTGGGGATGCTGGATCTGAATTCGGGGGCCGCTGCCCATTCGGGATCATGCGGCTCGGTGATGTAGAACCACCCCGATTGCCACCCCTTGATGGTTTCCACAAAGGTGCCCTCCAGCCACGTAACGTGGGACATCCTTCCCACCATGGTGCCTCCGCACTCCGCTTGGCTGCCCTTCACAACCTTCGGCTTGACACTGAAGGTCTTGAGCCACAAGCTGAAGTGGGGCTGGATGCAGAGGAAGGCCTCGCACACGACGATAAACGCCGAGATGTTGAGGATAAAATTCGGGGCCAGATCATGGAAATCTAGGCCGTAGTAGAACATGAGCCCCCGGACAAAGGGATGAAGTGGGAAGCCCAGTTCGCGGAGGAAATGGGGAAGGAATACTACCCTCTCATGGGGCCTAGGGGTGGGGATGAGCTCTCCCTCGTCGGGGAGCCGATGCGCGATGTCGCTGGACAAGTATCCGGCGCTGCGCAGCTTCTGGATATGCCCCTCCGTGACGGAGGAGGCCATCCACTTGCCTCCTGCTCCGGACATATTGGGAGAAGGTTGAGGTGAGATGTGCGGGCTTGGGCGCTAGAGCTTGAGTTCGCAGAGATGGATAAGCTAAGGAGGAAGAAGGCGCAGGTAAAAAGGTTGGATCTTTATCCCCTTATATGGGCGGACGGAAACATGCGTCCCCACCGGCCTGATAAAACTCGCTTATCTCCCAAGCGCCGCAATCAATGGCGCGGTTGGGTTACCCACGTCCATATTGATGGGAATCCCGGAATAAGGGGAACACGATCTCTGCTTCGACAAGACGTGCCAAGGAAACTGCCTCGCTAAACGCGCTGAGATGGAACAATAAAAACAATTTGAAGGCTTGGTAGTGGTGTGACGTTACGCCACAAAATACGTCAGCAGATTGAACTTGTGTAATATTATTCTCTCTATGGTTGTATGTGGAATTTATTTTGCAGAGCCGGACACTATCCTGGTGTTCACAATCTTCTATAAATTATTCAGAGGAGGAACCCGCCTTGCAATGCCGAAGACAACATGCGCGCCGGACTCGTCGTCATTGAAGCCTGGTTCAGGGGCTACTGAGGGAGTCCCGGACTAGGGGGTGTCCGGATAGCCGAACTACCATCATCGGTCGGACTCCAAGACTATGAAGATACAAGATTGAAGACTTCGTCCCGTGTCCGGATGGGACTTTCCTTGGCGTGGAGGCAAGCTTGGCGATACGGATATGTAGATCTCTCTGCCATTGTAACCGACTCTGTGTAACACTAGCCCTCTCCGGTGTCTATATAAACCCGATGGCTTTGGTCCATAGGACGAACAACAATCATACCATAGGCTAGCTTCTAGGGTTTAGCCTCCTTGATCTCGTGGTAGATCTACTCTTGTAACCCACATCATCAATATTTATCAAGCAGGACGTAGGGTTTTACCTCCATCAAGAGGGCCCGAACCTGGGTAAAAACATCGTGTCCCTCGTCTCGTGTTACCATCCGCCTAGACGCACAGTTCGGGACCCCCTACCCGAGATCCGCCGGTTTTGACACCGACAATGGGGAAGGAATACTACCCTCTCATGGGGCCTATGGGTGGGGATGAGCTCTCCCTCGTCGGGGAGCCGATGCGCGATGTCGCTGGACAAGTATCCGGCGCTGCGCAGCTTCTGGACATGCCCCACCGTGACGGAGGAGGCCATCCACTTGCCTCCCGCTCCGGACATATTTGGAGAAGGTTGAGGTGAGATGTGCAGGCTTGGGCGCTAGAGCTCGAGTTCGCAGAGATGGATAAGCCAAGGAGGAAGAAGGCGCAGGTAAAAAGGTTGGATCTTTATCCCCTTATATGGGCGGACGGAAACATGCGTCCCCACCGGCCTGATAAAACTCGCTTATCTCCCAAGCGCCGCAATAAATGGTGCGGTTGGGTTACCCACGTCCGTATTGATGGGAATCCCGGAATAAGGGGAACACGATCTTTGCTTCGACAAGACGTGCCAAGGAAACCTCCTCGCTAAACGCGCTGAGATGGAACAATAAAAACAATTTGAAGGCTTGGTAGTGGTGTGACGTTACGCCACAAAATACGTCGGCAGATTAAACTTGTGTAATATTATTCTCTCTACGGTTGTATGTGGAATTTATTTTGCAGAGCCGGACACTATCTTGGTGTTCACAATCTTCTATAAATTATTCGGAGGAGGAACCCTCCTTGCAATGCCGAAGACAACATGCGCGCCGGACTCGTCGTCATTGAAGCCTGGTTCAGGGGCTACTGAGGGAGTCTCGGACTAGGGGGTGTCCGGATAGCCGAACTACCATCATCGGCCGGACTCCAAGACTATGAAGATACAAGATTGAAGACTTCGTCCCGTGTCCGAATGGGACTTTCCTTGGTGTGGAAGGCAAGCTTGGCGATACGGATATGTCGATCTCCTACCATTGTAACCGACTCTGTGTAACCCTAGCCCTCTCCGGTGTCTATATAAACCGGATGGCTTTAGTCCATAGGACGAACAACAATCATACCATAGGCTAGCTTCTAGGGTTTAGCCTCCTTGATCTCATGGTAGATCTATCTTGTAACCCACATCATTAATATTAATCAAGCAGGACGTAGGGTTTTACCTCCATCAAGAGGGCCTAAACCTAGGTAAAAACATCATGTCCCTCGTCTCCTGTTACCATCCGCCTAGACGCACAGTTCGGGACCCCCTACCCGAGATCCGCCGGTTTTGACACCGACAAGGAGATCAGTCTGGGCGACGATGAATTCGTCGTCCCAGAAGAACCATTAGAACAAGAACGCTTCCATCAAAGGCTTATCGCCACAGCAAGGAGCCTGAAAAAGTAGCAGCAGCGGCTTAAAACCACACATGATATGCACAATGAAAGATGGAACGAAGTGCTAGACATTGAGGAGAAATACGGCGGAAATCGCCAAACAAAGAGCTATCCTAAGCGTAAGCTGCTACGTGAATTCAACAATGAGGCTATTGCGCCCATACCACCGAAAAACAATGCGGACGACAAGCCGGACCGACAACCTCGTGGTCGAGATAGAGCGTCCAGCAATGTCGCACACAAACCTACAACCCCTCCCCATAAAGGAAGGGAGGTTGAAGCTCAGGACCAGACACACGATCTACGTGAAGACCTGGACAAAAAGGCTGGCAAAACAAGGTCCATCTATGGATCCAGGGAACGTGCTCCTATACGGGATCACGATTATCAAACCAAAAACGCCGGTCACTTACCAGTTCGGAACCAATACCGAACATTACAACCGTCGGACCCATGCCATGACACAACCAAATGTAGGGGTGCCGCACACCCCCTGTGCTTCACCGATGAGGTGCTGGAACTCGATTTTCTAGAGGGGTTCAAACCCGTAAACATCGAGGCATATGATGGGACAACAGACCCCGCAATTTGGATAGAAGACTTTATTCTTCACATCCACATGGCTCACGGAGATGATCTCCACGCCATCAAATACTTACCCCTCAAGCTAAAAGTACCAGCACGACACTGGCTGAAAAGCCTCCCCGAAAACTCGATCGGAAGCTGGGAGGAACTTGAGGACGCCTTTTGGGACAATTTCCAAGGGACCTATGTCCGACCACCGGATGCAGACGACCTAAGTCACATAATCCAACAACCCGGAGAATCAGCCCGTAAGCTTTGGAATCGGTTTCTACCTAAGAAGAACCAAATCATGGACTGTCCGGACGCCGAAGCCTTAGAGGCCTTCAAACACAGTGTCCGGGACGAATGGCTAGCTAGGCACCTTGGCCAGGAAAAGCCAAGAACAATGACAGCCTTAACTACACTAATGACCCTCTTTTGCGCGGGCGAGGACAGCTGGTTAGCCCGTAGTAGCACCAGTGACCCCGACACATATGAAGTCAGGGATGGCAATGGAAAACCATGACGCAACAAAAACAAACGTCGGGAGCAATGAAGAAATGCCAGACAATACAACTGTAAACGCCGGATTCAGGGGAACCAGACCCAGTCAACGGAAGAAGCCATTCAAGGTAACAAAGATGGTTCGTCCAGCCTGGATAAAATCGTAGACATGCCCTGCCAAATCCACGACACTCCTGATAAACCAGCCAATCATACCAACAGAGAATGTTGGCTGCTCAAGCAGGCAGACAAACTCAACACCGAACACAAAGGGAAGGAACCTCAAAGCGAAGACGAGGACGAACCTCGCCAGCCGAACACGGGGGGACAGAAGAAATTTCCACCAGAGATCAAAACAGTGAACATGATCTATGTGACCCATATCCCAACGTGGGAGCGCAAATGCGCACTCCGAGATGTCTATGCCATTGAGCCCGTTGCCCCCAAATTCAACCCATGGTCGGCCTGTCCGATCACCTTTGATCGCAGGGATCATCCGACTAGTATCCGTCATGTGGGTTCAGCTGCCCTAGTGCTCGACCCTATAATCGACGGATACCACCTCGCTCGAGTCCTCGTGGACGGCGGCAGTAGTCTCAATATGATATATTAGGACACTGTCCGCAAGATGGGGATAGACCCGTCAAAAATCAAGCCAAGCAACCCGACCTTTAAAGGAGTTATACCGGGAGTGGAAGCCCGTAGCAGGGGTATTCGGCTCTCCCGGCAACTTTTGAAGCGAAGAACTAATCTTTGACATAGCTCCGTTCCGAACTGGATATTATGCACTACTCGGAAGAACGACCTTCGCCCGTTCTGATGTAGTCCCGCATTATGCTTACCTAAAACTCAAAATGCCTGGACCACGTGGCGTCATTACGGTCAGCAGAAACACAAAGCGCTCTCTTCGTACAGAAGAATACACGGCGGCTCTAGCAGTCAAAGCAGAAAACGGCCTATTCAAGCCAAGCAGCTCATCGGTCGTTAAGACTGCAGACACAGCTAAACGTGTCCGGCGCACACCTCAGTGTGGCAGCTCAGATAAACCTGAGCTCGATTAGCAGCTACACCCCCACCGACCGCCCCATAAGGAGATAGCACACATGCCATGTATACATAAATATACAATCAAAATTCCTTAGGTGGCATCGGGGGCACACTGTACACAAAAAGTCCATAGTTCGGCTCGACCCTATTTGGACTCCAGAAGTTATATTTCACGGTTCATTAAAACGAACCAGCTTTACTTACGGCCACACCAGATTCTTTTACCTGGCTTCCTTTTTTTTATAGATGGCCATCACACTATACCCCTCAAGGACACTGCATAACGGAGAAAAAGGCGCAGACATGCAGCATGGCCCCGCGTTAAGGTTTCTTTTTTAGATTAAGACCCTGTGTAAACCCTTTTTTATCTCTTTTTGTTTTATACTTTCTTGCGATGTAAAATGTCCAAGAAAGGTATCAGCATTACCTGTAAATATACGGCTCGCCATACTAAAGTGGATGTTATAGAGGCAACTTAGATCATATTGTCTTTTGAGATTTATGCTCTCACCACCTGCGCTCTTTCCCCACGTTGGGTTGCTATACGTGCCTTGATACGAGGGTCTATCACCAGGGGCTGTATTTAGCCCAGTGTATATTGAAAAGTCCAGACACCTGTAGGGAGTATTTGGCCTTATATGCATCAACTCCGAATCATGTCTTTGGTCAATAGTTGGGTTGCCCGGCTCCTGTGCTCACTACCTTACGTTCCGCTATATCGTCTAGGGTAGTAAAGGGAGAACTACTGCGATTGTGTCCCAGCTCGTCCGAATGAGCACCTTAGTAGAGAAAGCCGAAAACTGACTGTCATGATGCGGCGAGAGCTGATCAACCACTCGATAACTCATCGGAATCTTTGCGATTCTCTCCGTGTTAAACGAAGGACCGTCCTTCTGGTCACATATGTAAATGCACCGTATTTGGATAACCGCGGATATACCAGGGGCTATATAGTAGCCCCCCCATCAAACTCCTATGGCTAAGTGAAAGTGTTAAAGCTCTATAGTCCGATTGCCTAGTTCGCCGCACTAACACCTCCTTAACGGAGCAAGTCATTGGGTCAAGTGTGATCAAGTGCTTTTCTGAACACCCCCGCATTATACGCAAGGGGTTGAAGCCGATGACTGCAAACTTTCAGATTGTATATATAAAAAAAGACGGGCACACAGGAGGCTCCAAAACTTTTCGCAAAAAAATATAAAAACATAGCCTTAAATATATAATAATATTGCTATTACAATTCTGATACACTTTACTCGAACATAATATTTTTCGAGCACTGACCCTCTATCAAGCGGGCACCCTCCAAGACGGCATCAAAATAATGCTCTGGCGTATGATGGTCCTCGCCCTCGGGTGGATCTCACACTGCAATATCAGTGGCCTTCATCTTCGCCCAATACGTCTTAACGCGGGGCAAGGGCCATCCGGCGTCTTCTATGCAATACGCGGCGCCGCATCCACAAGCCGCCTCACCAAACCGAAATAACTATTCGGAAGGGGCTCAGTCGGCCATAGTCGGACTATAACATCCTTCATGGCAGTTCCAGATATCTTGTGGAGCTCGACCCATTGGGCTATCTGTTCATTCAACAGTGGACGCTTTGGCGTGTCAAATTGCGACCAAAATAGCTTTTCCGTCGCATGTCCTTCTTGCGTGTGGAAAAACTGATTTGCAGCGGCAGCACTCTTCGGCAAGTCCATAAAGGCGTCTGGAGAACTCCACAGTTTATTAAGCGGAGCATACTTTGGATCGCCAAACTTAGTTTACAATAAAAAGGGCTTACCATCCACGATCTCCCCGGCTTGCCGGACTCCTCCCGAGCTGCTCTAGACTCAGGCCGGGCTTCCTTCGCCTCTTTTAAGGCCCTGTCAAGATCGGCCACTTTGGCTTTGTTATCTTTCTCAAGAACTTGGCATCGGCTAGTGGCATCCTTCAGCTCAAGTGCCATAGTAGATATTCTCTCCTCGCACTGATGCCGAGCAGTCTGCTCGGCCTTTAATTTGGCGGCTACCTTTTCGGCAGCCGCATTACTCGTCCTGGCTTGCTCCTTGGCCCGAGCAAGTTCCGCCCGAAGGGTTTCAACTGCGGCGGCACTATCTACAGTTATGCATATACAAATTGTTAGTATCATGCTCATTTTATAATACTAGTATGTACTGAGTGCCCCAAAGACATACCTTGCGCCTCATCGAGCCGCCTGTTAATAAGCATGATGTCATCATCTGCTACATCAACTTTCTGATTCAGATGTGCTACCTCGGTAGGTTGGGCAGTTGCCACGGATGTAACAGCCTGTGTTTCAAATTAGTCAGATCATTTCCTAGGCATATATTTTTGATCCTCCAATCACCTCCCTTTGGATGGCAATCAGAGTCTCAGGGGCTACTATCTATACACAGGCGCAATTTGCATTTATAACATAAATAAAATTACACTACATACATCGAAACCTCTTAGTAAGCTCGTAAAGGCTTCATTCAGTCCGCTTTTCACGGACCAAACTCTTTCAAGCACCGTACCCATCAAGGTACGATGTTCCTCTGGGATGGACGCATGTTGCAACATGTCCATCAATGTATCCGGAGCCTCCGGATATGGAACAAGGTGCGCCATCCCTCGGACATTGGATAGTCCGGGACTTTTGTTGTTCCTCGTAGGGTCCGCATACCCCTGACTCTGGGGTGACGAAGTATTACCTTCGGCCCCAGTCTTCAGCGCCCCTTGCGCCACTCGTTGATCAGGAAAGATCCTCTGGGACGACACCTCGGCGTCGTCTACCTTATCAGGCAGGGAGATCTATGGAGGCATCTCGCTCTCCATCATCTCCGGAAGAAGATCCCTCGAAGAGGAGGACTGTTGAGGAGGGCTGCGTGCTGGACTGCAACATGTACTTAAAATATTACCCTTACAACCAGGAAAGAATGGGATATGATTAAAATACCCTAGTTCGCTTATGATTCGGCTAAGGGCCTGTCTTTATGGAGTGACTGCATGTTAGCATCGCCCCCTGACTGGGATACATTCCCCCGCTTAGAAGTTTCTCTCTTCGAGTCTTCAGAGGCAGTCCTCTTCTTCCCATGAGGAGAAGGGATGTCAGTTCGTCCTTCCCTTCCACCTTCGGAAGTGGAACTTCCTATATCCCCGAACAGATTGCCTGGTATGCCTCCAGACAGGAGGCCACCTTGGGCCTCTTCACGCTCCTCCTTATCTTCCCCCGCCGGCACTTGATATGGTGCCGGAGCTAGCATCCTTGTTAACACCGGATCGGCAGTGTCTTTGGGAAGAGGAGCCGAACACCTGATTCTCTCCGCCTTCTTTAACCAGCCCTGGCCGAGTAAAGTTTTATCAGTACATTGTTATGAGGGATCTGACAAAACTGTGTTCGGCATTTAAGTGCTTACCGGGGTATCTGGATGATTGCAGTCAAGACCAATGTCTTCCGTATTATCCGGCCACTATTTTCATGCGCCGAAGAATAAATTCCACATTCCTCTGAACATTGAGCTGGAGAAGTGCTCAAGGGTCCGTGGACCTTCTGGATTGAACTCCCACATGCGGAGAGGACGGTGCTGGCACGAAAGGATCCGGCGGATTAGCATTACTTGGATTACATTGGTGAGACCGGTGTCCTTTTTAATGAGGCTCTGAATGCGACTTTGCAACGTCTGCACTTCATCAGTTGATCCCCAGTCCATCCCCTTGTTAATCCATGATGCCAGCTGTAAAGGAGGACTAGATCGAAACACGGGTGTAGCTACCCATTTTTTCCACGGGGTTCGGTAATGTAAAACCACTCCCATTACCATAAGTCAGAAGATTCTGTGAAAGAGCCCTTTGGCCAGGGAGAAGTGGTGAGTTTTGCTTATTGAAGCACCTCCGCACTCCGCTTGTTTCCCCTTGATTACCTTTGGTTTCATGTTAAAGGATTTAAGCCATAAGTCAAAGTGTGGGAAAATATGGAGAGAGGCCTCGCACGTGATGATGAACGTCGAGATGTGAAGGAAGGAGTCTGGAGCTAGATCATGGAAATCTAGCCCGTAATAAAACATGAGCCCTAGAACAAAAGGATGGAGAGCAAACCCAAGCCCTCGAAAAAAGTGAGAGATGAACACAACCCTCTCATTGGATCTAGGGGTGGAAATAACCTGCCCTTGAGTAGGAAGCCTATGGAGGATTTCCGCAGTCAAGTATCTTGCCTCCCTGAGCTTTGAGATATCCTCCTCTATGACAGAAGAGTCCATCCACCAGCCTTGAAGGTTGGGTCCGGACATGGCTGGAGGCTCGAGGCGACTGGATTGACCCTTGAGTGTTGGAACTTGAGGTGGGAGGTGGAGGAAAGAACTAGCATGGAAGAAAAAGGACATGCCTTAGCCCCTTTATAAAGGCGATGAATATCGACTGTCCCCTCCGCGGCCTTAAAACATGCCTATTCCAAAGGAATCATGCCAACGGAATGGTTGGGTTACCCACGCTCGTGTTGATGGAAATCCCGCGATAAGGGGACACAATCTCTTCTTTGACAAGACGTGACAAATAAAAACCTCCTCCCGAAACGTGGAGTGGCAGGCTAGAAAATGATTCAAAATAACGGCCGAGTGATGACGTAATGTCATGCTACCAAAAGTTGCCAGCGGATTGGACTCGTGAAATATTATACTCTCTGCGGTTGTGTGTGGAACTTGTCTTGCAGAGCCGCACACGATTCTTGTGTTCGAAATCTACTTTGAAGTATTCGGAGAAGGAACCCGCCTTGCAATGCCGAAGACAATCTGCGCGCCGGACTCATCGTCATTGAAGCCTGGTTCAGGGGCTACTTAGGGAGTCCTGGACTAAGGGGTCCTCGAACAGCCGAACTATATACGTGGGCCGGACTGTTGGATTATGAAGATACAAGATAGAAGACTTCGTCCCGTGTCCGGATGGGACTCTCCTTTGCGTGGAAGGCAAGCTTGGCGATTCGGATATGTAGATTCCTTTCTCTGTAACCGACTTTGTGTAACCCTAGCCTCCTCCTGTGTCTATATAAACCAGAGGGTTTAGTCCGTAGGAGAACGGTCACAATCTCATAGGCTAGACTTCTATGGTTTAGCCATTACGATCTCGTGGTAGATCAACTCTTGTAATACTCATATTCATCAAGATCAATCAAGCAGGACGTAGGGTATTACCTCCATAGAGAGGGCCTGAACCTGGGTAAACATTGTGTCCCCCGCCTCCTGTTACCATTAGCCTTAGATGCATAGTTCGGGACCCCCTACCCGAGATCCACCGGTTTTGACACCGACAGGGGGTGCTTAGACTGGGATGCTGAAGCTGGCTCTTTCAGTCCCTATCTCCCCCCTGATGTTTCTATGGTAGCATTTGGGTTGTAATCCAAACTTGGTCAAGCTAGTGCAACGTCCCCCTACCTCCCTAGCTTATGTGGCGAAGTTGTTTCCTGCTAGTACTCAGTCCGTTATAGTAGTAGTTGCATAACTACCCGTTTACACTGAGATGTTGTCGGATAATGGTTCTCTATGGTTGGGTTTCTTTAATGAAATCAGAGGAAACCCCGTCTTTCTATATATAAAAAAGATCAGCGACACTAGCGGTGCCAAAACATTGCCTGAAATTAATAGTGCCACTAGATTAAGGTGCAAAATAATTACATTACTGCTTTATCATGGCAGTGCCAAAACAGTAGCACAAGAGCAGACTCAACATGCAGGATCTTTGGCAAATGGTAGGACAAAAAAGAAACATACCTCATGATGGAACCATATCTGCAGTCAACGCCATCATAGAAGGGATAACACCAGTCGCCAATATGGATGATTCAATTCATGGGACCTTTTTGTGCAGTTCACCTAAAATGAAGCAATATCCCTTGAGCTAGCAGCTTCATCTTCATTAGTTGCAACAAAATTGAGCAACATCAAGGTTGGTTATGAAGCTTGTGGAATGTTCAACTATAATTTGGATATCATTTGTGCAGTTCAACTAAGATCAAGCATGAAATGTATATCTCTGTTTGCACAAAAAGGTGGAAAGGAGGGTGACTAACAAGTGATGAAACATACATCAAATGAAAAGAAGCATGTTCCTTATCTGAATGGCGATCCTACAAGGACAGTAACAATTTCTAAAGCAGCAGCATTGCTAGATATTAGTGTCGGCATTAGGATTAACTATGACAACTGTTAAATATGACACTACTTTAATGGTGTCATTGCTTCATTTTTCCAGCAACATTACATTAACATTAGCTAAAGAGTTGGTATTTGGGCACGGGACAGTAGGCGGACTAGGATAGTTGCATTTCTAACAAAAACAAGGAACTTATCTTAATGGGAAATATATCATTACATGAAAAACAGTGCCATTGATTCATATTACTGGAGGCATTACATTGAAAACAACATTGGTTAAACGTGTCCTTACTTTTAACAATGCAACCGCTACACTTTACCAGTGGCATTACATAAGAGGGGCTCGGGGCAACAAACATCAGAATAGTATATCTGGGTTGGTCCCATTTTTATTCAGTGTAGCCACCTTATACTGTGTGAGGCTAGAAAAACTAGTGTTGGACATACTCTGTTGACTTGTCCCCCAGTCCCCACTTTCTTTCCCTTTTCAACCAATAGATCAGTTTATATTGGGTTTGTATTGCATTTCCCTTTATTTACCTATTAGACCAAGAGAGCAGTTGGATAGCCAGTCTCTGCTACTTTTCGCCCCCATTATTTCCTCTTTCGACCAAGTCCTAGATTCAGGTAACAAATCTCACTACAAAAAAAATACACTTTCGCGATGATACGTGTTTGTCACAGTAGGTCACATTTTCTGTCATGCATGTACATCCATGACGATTTTATGACAGAATCAAGATAGTCATATCTGTGCTGTCATAGAAGTGTTCCATGACAATACCAAAATTATCATCATGGAAGTGTCCACTTCCATGACGAAAAATGTCGCGTCATAGAAGTGCTTTCGTCAAGGGTAACCAACACGTGGAATCCACCGTAACGGGTCTCCGTTAAGCTATCAGATCCGATTTTGGATCCATAACCTGCTAACAGCCACGACTAATGGCGATTTTCCACGTGTAAAATTCTCATCGACCGACGAAACCACATGTCAGCTCCGCGTTGGCACAGATATCACTCATCCAATGGGCGAGATGCACCTATGATATGTTGGCATGTGGACTGGCCCAAAGTGGCCCATAAAGATTAAATGGGCTGGCCCAACTGTAGGACCTTGAGAAGAGGTGTCTAGAGGGGGGGGTGATTAGACACTAAGTACCAAAGTTGCAGTTTTTAACTTCTTTAAGTTTAAGTGGAGGTTAGGCACAAATTTAATATTCACAACATATAGCAAGCAAGCATGCAAGGAGTATATGAGGAGCGGAAAGTAAAGCATGCAACTTGCAAGAATGTAAAGGGAAGGGTTTTGGAGGATTCAAACGCAATTGGAGACACGGATGTTTTTGGCATGGTTCCGATAGGTGGTTCTATCGTACATCCACGTTGATGGAGACTTCAACCCACGAAGGGTAACAGTTGTGCGAGTCCACGGAGGGCTCCACCCAAGAAGGTTCCACGAAGAAGCAACCTTGTCTATCCCACCATGGCCGTCGCCCACGAAGGACTTGCCTCACTAGCGGTAGATCTTCACGAAGTAGGCGATCTCCTTGCCCTTACAAACTCCTTGGTTCAACTCCACAATCTTGTCGGAGGCTCCCAAGTGACACCTAGCTAATCTAGGAGACACCACTCTCCAAGAAGTAACAAATGGTGCGTTGATGATGAACTCCTTGCTCTTGTGCTTCAAATGATAGTCTCCCCAACACTCAACTCTCTCTCATAGGATTTGGATCTGGTGGAAAGAAGATTTGAGTGGAAAGCAACTTGGGGAAGGCTAGAGATCAAGATTCATATGGTAGGAATGGAATATCTTGGCCTCAACACATGAGTAGGTAGTTCTCTCTCAGAAATAGGATACTGGAAGTGTAGGTTCGTTCTGATGGCTCTCTCCACGAATGAAGAGGAGGTGGAGGGTTATATATAGCCTCCCCACAAAATCTAACCGTTACACACAATTTACCAATCTTGGTGGGACCGAATCAACAAACTCGGTCAGACCGATTTAGTAAACCTAGTGACCGTTAGGATTTTCGGTGGGACCGAAATGCAACTCGGTAGGACCGATATGGTTAGGGTTAGGGCATAACATAATCTCAGTGAGACCGATTACACAAACTCGGTGAGACCGATTTTGGTAATTAGCTAACCAGAGAGTTGGTCAGGCAAACTCGGTGGAACCGATTACTCAAACTCGGTGAGACCGATCTTGGTAATAAGTTAACCAGAGAGTTTGCACTGTAATCTCGGTAGTACCGATTAAACAAACTCGGTGAGACCGATTTTGATAATGGACATACACAGAGAGATTACAATCCCATCTCGGTGAGACCGAGATCCCTATCGGTGAGACCGATTTGCCTAGGGTTTGTGGCAGTGGCTATGACATTTGAACTCGGTGGCGCCAGATAGAAAGAATCGGTGTGACCGATTTTGGCTTTAGGTTTAGTTCATATGTGTGGAAGTGGGAAAGTAGTTGAGGGTTTTGGAGCATATCACTGAGCACTTTGGAGCAAGAAACTCATTAAGCAACACGTCATCCCTTCTTGATAGTATTGGCTTTTCTTATAGACTCAATGTGATATTGGAGCACTAAAATGTAAAATGAAGAGTCTTGAGCTTGAAGCTTTAGCCAATCCTTTGTCCTTAGCATCTTGAAGGAGTTCCCACATCCTTTAGTCCATGCCACTCCATTGTTGAACTTATCTAAAACATACTAGATAAAAGTGTTAGTCCAACAAGAGATATGTTGTCATTAATTATCAAAACCACCTAGGGAGCACTTGTGCTTTCAATCTCCCCCTTTTTGGTAATTGATGACAACGTACATCAAAGCTTTAGATAAGGATATAAAGAGTAGCAAGTAAAGCTTTGGAAAGACATGTAACAAGCATAGGCTCCCCCTACATGTATGCAAACATGTGAATATGGAATAGAGAAGCATGTGAGAGCATAACCATGATAGAGTAGGCAACGAGTTACATGTATCTTGGCCATATGCATCAGAGCAAAGAATATTAAAGAAAATATCTTCATGCTCATGAGTCCTTCTTGCAAACAGTATGTACATCAGCAAGAATTCCTCATACACATGATTGTGATGCATATACTTACCTTGTAGTCTTGAGTTGGCTTAGGATGGAATGAACCTGCGTAAACAAGGTTAGATAACACAGATACATCTACTAGCCAGAGCAAATAGAAGAAACTACAAGAATACCAAGACTAGGATGACATGTAGAGAGTGAGTACTAAGTACCACATTGGATTAGTCATGTCCCCAAGAGTAAAGATATGCAATGAATTTAAATGATTTCTCTCCCTTAGATGTCTTGATCCCCCTGAATCTAGCATGGGATACTGGGAGAAGATAGGGAACAGAAAATCAGAGCTGAAAGATATAAATGAACAGAGCTAATGCAAGCTAATGTAAATAAGCATATATGAACATGTCTTTTCCCCTCAATAAGACATGTGAAATCTCTCCTCTTGAACACCGAGCATCTGAGATCCTTGAGAAATACTTTCTACTTGAGTATTCTCTCCCCCTGGAGATCTCTTTCTCTCCCCCTGTGGAAGTGATATTCTCTCTCCCTTTGGAAGAGATGAGCTTGGATGCGATCTCTCTAAGTGATAAGCTTTGATGTGATCTCTCTCTCCCCCTTGGACATCAATTTCCAAGAAGGGTTTTCTAGAATTTGTTGTGAATGGGTTTGGTCCTGGAGTCACAACACAAAGCAATGGATAAAATTGTGATGCTTGTAGAGGACAAGATTCATTGAGTGGAGCTGGATCAGAAGAAACACATAATTAGTGGCAAACTGTTTTTCCTGTGGGGAAATCGGTGGCACCGAGTGGTATGCTTCAGTTGTACCGAAAATAACTAATCGGTGGAACCGAGTTCATCGCAGAGAAAACACTTGTCACCTCACCTCACTAGTCTAGTAGGATCTCATAGAGATTTGCAAGGAATTTACTAAATGATATGCAATGAATTGGATGCAGAAAAAGCTGGACAAACAGAAAGAAAGAAATCTAGATGAAGTTTTTTTTGTTTAACAAGGGAAACAAATATGCATGAGACAGATGCAAAAACATAGAAAAGAACACAAGAGAACTTCATCTAGATATGGTCGGCGACAAAGTCACCTATGTTAGAGTATATTGACTTAGGAGTCAAGTGAGATCACTTGATCATAGGTCATACTCATCGTTTAAGCTCAAAATGGGATTACCATTTTTCGTTTAAGCATCTTGATGTATTCACATCTTGTCGAGTTGCTTTAGCTCATGACTCGGAGTAAAGCTTCTCTAAGATGGAATAACATACCTTGGTTGGTGGTGTTGATCATGTAGTTGAACTTGTGTGGGTTGCTCTAGGTTGATGTAGCCAAGAGTTGGGAGCACCACTTGAAATTTGAGTCCATCTACCTACATGGGTTAGTTCTTGCAAGGAAGAGCACTTGTGTATCCAAAAATGACAATCATGAAGCTTAACATGGAATTTGTCAAAGGATATGTTTGAATGGTTTCGTGCTTCCTTGTCTTCAACCACCTTTGTATAGAGACTTGGTGATGTAGAGATTGCTCAAGATGTGAGTAGGTTACAATCTCATGGAATTTGATCCAACCAAGTACCTACATGGGTTAGATAACATGCAAGATGCAAATATGTCCAAGATATAAGATGTTCATCATAAGAGAAATATCAAGGATTAGTCATAAGCTCATGTCTTGCATGTATCCAATGGAGTTTCTACTCTAAGTTTAAAGCATCAATGATGTTCAATTCTCCTCTCAACCTGCAAAACACTTTCTCATCAAGAGGTTTAGTGAATATATCCGCTAATTGCTTTTCGGTGCGAACATGCTTAAGATCAATGTCACCCTTAGCAACATGATCTCGAATGAAATGATGACGAACTTCAATATGCTTAGTTCGAGAATGTTGCACAGGATTATGACCAATTTTGATAGCACTTTCATTGTCACAAAGCAATGGAACATGTTTCACATATATCGCATAATCTTTAAGAGTTTGGGTCATCCAAAGCAATTGAGCACAACATGAACCAGCAGCAATGTATTTCGCTTCGGCTGTGGATAAGGATACTGAGTTTTGTTTCTTGGAGGACCAAGACACAAGAGATCTACCAAGAAATTGACAAGTACCCGAAGTGGACTTTCTATCAACCTTGTCTCCGGCATAGTCCGAGTCGGAGTAGCCATCAAGATCGAAAGAGGACCTCTTGGGATACCAAATGCCAAAATTTGGTGTATGGATTAACTATCTCACTATCCTTTTCACGGCCTTAAGATGACATTCTTTAGGAGCAACTTGATATCGTGCACACATGCACGTACTTAGCATAATATCAGGACGTGAAGCACATAGATATAACAATGATCCAATCATAGAGCGATAAACCTTTTGATCAACCGGTTCACCATATTTGGTCAAGTCAAGATGTCCACTAGTAGGCATGGGTGTAGGCATACCTTTGCATTCTTGCATATTGAATTTCTTGAACAAATCCTTAGTGTACTTTGTTTGAGAGACAAAAGTACCTTCTTTAGTTTGCTTGATTTGCAACCCAAGAAAGAATTTGAGTTCACTCATCATAGACATCTCAAACTTCTCCGACATAAGCTTCCCAAACTTTTCACTAAAATGAGGATTAGTTGAACCAGATATAATATCATCAACATAAATTTGGCATACAAAGAGTTCTCCATTAACCCTTTTAGTAAAAAGAGTAGAATCAATCTTCCCAATTTCAAATCCTTTTTCAAGAAGAAACTTAGTTAAGCATTTATACCAAGCTCTAGGAGCTTGTTTAAGACCATAAAGGGCTTTGCAAAGTTTGTAAACATGATTTGGTTTCTTAGGATTGATAAAGCTGGGAGGTTGTTTAACATAAACTTCCTCCTCTATTTCACCATTTAGAAAAGCACTTTTAATGTCCATTTGGTACAAGGTGATATCATGGTGATTAGCATAGGCAAGTAAGATGCGAATGGACTCAAGTCTAGCAACGGGAGCATAAGTCTCACCATAGTCCATACCTTCGACTTGTGTGTAGCCTTGGGCGACGAGACGTGCTTTGTTGCGAACTACTTGTCCATATTCATCTTGCTTGTTACGAAACACCCATTTGGTACCAATGATGTTGTGGTTGTTGTCGGGCTTCTCAACCAATGTCCAAACTTGGTTCCTCTCAAAGTTGTGTAGCTCTTCATGCATAGCATTTATCCAATCTGGATCTTCCAATGCTTCTTCGACCTTCATAGGTTCAATGATAGAGATGAAAGAATAGTTTTCACAAAAGTTATCTAAACGAGTTTTAGAGCGAGTGATTCTCCCGGTTTGAATATCATTGTAGATTTGCTCGACGGGATGGTATTTAGCAATTCTTGCTCGAACTCGTGAAAGCTTTTGCTTGGATCTTGGTTGAACTTCTTCTTCATCTTGTTCTTCTTCTTGGCCTTCTTCATTGTTGGCGTTGTCGTACTCTTGTCGTGGTGGAGAAGGAGGTTGTTGATGTTCATCTTGATGCACTTCCTCGTTTTCTTCATCTTGGTGTGTCCCACTTGTGGATGCTTCCGTATCAATTCTTGGTTCACCTTGTCGTGATGTAGAAGCTTCCACTTGGACGGATGATGTACTCTCCTTCACCTCCATTGGACGGACCTTGCCAATAGATAAATCTTGGATTGCTTCTGAAGGATCTTTGTCTCCTACATCAATTGGCAATTTCTCTACTTGTGAGACTTAGATTCATCAAACTTCACATCTACCGTCTCTTCAACCTTTCGAGTGAAATTGTTGTAGACACGATAAGTGTGAGAGTTTGAGCCATAACCTAGTAGGAAACCTTCATGAGACTTAGGAGCAAATTTAGAACGACGATGCTTATCAAGAATGTAGCACTTTGAGCCGAATACTCGAAAGTATCCAACTTGGGGTTTGTTACTAGTGAGGAGCTCGTCTGCCGTCTTGCCGAGTAGCTTGTGAAGATACAAGCGATTTGTTGCATGACAAGCTGTCTCAACTGCTTCTGCCCACAAGTGCTTTGGTGTCTTGTACTCATCAAGCATCGTTCTTGCCATTTCGATGAGCATCCGGTTCTTCCTCTAAACAACTCCATTTTGTTGAGGTGTGTACGTAGCCGAGAACTCGTGTGAAATCCCTTCTTCGTCAAGAAAGGTGTCCACATGTGCGTTCTTGAACTCCGTTCCGTTGTCGCTGCGAACCTTCTTGATCTTCACTTCAAATTGATTTTGGGCCTTCCTAGCGAAGTTTTTGAAGATCTTTTGGACCTGCGATTTATCATCGAGAAAGAACACCCACGTAAACCTTGAAAAATCATCAACTATAACTAGACCAAAAGAATTTCCTCCGAGGCTCTTGTAAGAGTTGGTACCAAAAAGATCCATGTGAAGTAGCTCGAGTGGCCTCCTTGTGGTCATGATGTTCTTCACGGGATGCCTTCCTCCAACCTGTTTACCTGCTTGACAAGTGCTGCAAAGTCTATCCTTATCAAATATGACATCGTTAACACCAAGGATATGATTTCCTTTAATAAGCTTGTCAAGGTTTCTCATGCCAACATGACCTAGTCGTCTATGCCATAACCAACCTTTTGAGGATTTAGCAATGAAGCAAGTCTTAGGTTGAGCCTTTTTAGTGAAATCAACAATGTATAGATCACCTCTATGTATACCGGTAAAGACCATTTTATGATTGTCTCGACGAAACACTTGGCAATCTACTTCAGTAAATAGGACATTGAAACCGAAATCAGCAAGTCTAGATACTGAAAGTAAGTTGTAACCAAGAGATTCGACGAGCATAACATTTTGTATGGAGCTATCATGTGATATGGCCACCTTACCGAGGCCAACCATCTTACCCTTTGAGTTGTCACTGAAAGTGACATACTTTCGAGGACTATCATTCTCAGCAAGCTCGCGAAACATGTCTTTATCTCCGGTCATGTGATCGGTACATCCACTATCAAGAACCCATTCCTTTCCTCCTGCCATATATCCCCGAAGATTTGCCATAAGACCAAAATGTCTCATTGCATCGTCAAGATCAAAGTCATCATCATCATCCTCATCATAGTATCCATGTTCAACATCGTCATGTGGTTGATCAATTCCTAGTGAGAGTGATTCATTAGTATGAGTTTTACAATAATCTCCTCTATGATATCTAGTAGCTTCGGAAATGATATAGCTAATAATTCCTACATTTCCTTTGGCACGCATAAGGTTTGTAAGTTCAAATAGACGACCACCAAACATAGGATCACTAGTATTCATCTTACTCAAAGCAATAGTCTTATGAAGAATTTCATCAAGATTTTTCAAAGAATAATCAGGAAATCGTTCCTCAAGAAATTTCCATATAGTGTAGGCACACTCGAGAGTAAGCAGTTTTCCAACCAACTTTCTAGGCAAGCCTCTAGTGATAAGATTAACAGTTCTAACATTCCTAATCATGTCAATAGACTCATCAAGGGTAGGATGCATAGGATCAACATAAGGTGCACAAGGACTAGCAATGTACTTGTTCAAATTATATTGACTGAAAATTACAAGCATCTCATTTTTCCACTCATGAAAATACTCTCCATCAAGAATAGGCACTCTATGTCTAAGACTCTCTAAAGTAGACTCATCCATCTTCCTCCAATGGTGATTAAACCAAGGCAATGGAGAACAATGCTCTGATACCAATTGTAGGACCTTGAGAAGAGGTGTCTAGAGGGGGGTGATTAGACACTAAGTACCAAAGTTACAGTTTTTAACTTCTTTAAGTTTAAGTGGAGTTTAGGCACAAATTTAACATTCACAACATATAGCAAGCAAGCATGCAAGGAGTATATGAGCAGTGGAAAGTAAAGCATGCAACTTTCAAGAATGTAAAGGGAAGGGTTTTGGAGGATTCAAACGCAATTGGAGACACGGATGTTTTTGGCGTGGTTCCGATAGGTGGTGCTATCGTACATCCACGTTGATGGAGACTTCAACCCACGAAGGGTAACAGTTGCGTGAGTCCACGGAGGGCTCCACCCAAGAAGGGTCCACGAAGAAGCAACCTTGTCTATCCCACCATGGTCATCGCCCACGAAGGACTTGCCTCACTAGCGGTAGATCTTCACGAAGTAGGCGATCTCCTTGCCCTTACAAACTCCTTGGTTCAACTCCACAATCTTGTCGAAGGCTCCCAAGTGACACCTAGCCAATCTAGGAGACACCACTCTCCAAGAAGTAACAAATGGTGCGTTGATGATGAACTCCTTGCTCTTGTACTTCAAATGATAGTCTCCCCAACACTCAACTCTCTCTCATAGGATTTGGATCTGGTGGAAAGAAGATTTGAGTGGAAAGCAACTTGGGGAAGGCTAGAGATCAAGATTCATATGGTAGGAATGGAATATCTTGGCCTCAACACATGAGTAGGTAGTTCTCTCTCAGAAATAGGATACTGGAAGTGTAGGTTCGTTTTGATGGCTCTCTCCATGAATGAAGAGGAGGTGGAGGGGTATATATAGCCTCCACACAAAATCTAACCGTTACACACAACTTACCAATCTCGGTGGGACCGAATCAACAAACTCGGTCAGACCGATTTAGTAAACCTTGTGACCGTTAGGATTTTCGGTGGGACCGAAATGCAACTCAGTAGGACCGATATGGTTAGGGTTAGGGCATAACGTAATCTCGGTGAGACCGATTACACAAACTCGGTGAGACTGATTTTGGTAATTAGCTAGCCAGAGAGTTGGTCAGGCAAACTCGGTGGGACCAATTACTCAAACTCGGTGAGACCGATCTTGGTAATAAGTTAACCAGAGAGTTTGCATTGTAATCTTGGTAGTACCGATTAAACAAACTCCGTGAGACCGATTTTGATAATGGACATACACAGAGAGATTACAATCCCATCTCGGTGAGACCGAGATCCCTATCGGTGAGACCGATTTGCCTAGGGTTTGTGGCAGTGGCTATGACATTTGAACTCGGTGGCGCCGGATAGAAAGAATCAGTGTGATCGATTTTGGCTTTAGGTTTAGGTCATATGTGTGGAAGTGGGAAAGTAGTTGAGGGTTTTGGAGCATATCACTGAGCACTGTGGAGCAAGAAACTCATTAAGCAACACCTCATTCCTTCTTGATAGTATTGGCTTTTCTTATAGACTCAATGTGATCTTGGATCACTAAAATGTAAAATGAAGAGTCTTGAGCTTGAAGCTTTAGCCAATCCTTTGTCCTTAGCATCTTGAAGGAGTTCCCACATCCTTTAGTCCATGCCACTCCATTGTTGAACTTATCTGAAACATACTAGATAAAGTGTTAGTCCAACAAGAGATATGTTGTCATTAATTATGAAAACCACCTAGGGAGCACTTGTGCTTTCACCAACTAAAGGCCACAAGATTTTGCAGACCATAATGGGCCTGCACAGTTAAAGGCCCGCAAGATTTTGCAGACCATAATGGGTTGGCCCTACTAAAGGCCCACAAGATTTTGAAGATACTAGTGGGCCGGCCCGTTAACAGGCTGCCATGTTTTGGGCCAAATGCCGGCCCATATTTGATCTGGTCCATTAATAGTCTCCCATGTTTTGGACCTAATAAGGGGCCATACAAGATCTTGCCCATTAATAGCCTTCCATGTTCCGGGCCATATTACGGCCCATAACAGATCCGACCATTTAAGAGCCTTTGGGCTAAATTATGGCCCATATCAAATTCGGCCCGTCAATAGGACCCTGTGCTTTTGGGCCCACTTGAGGCCCGATTAGGATTTCTGTTTGCTAAAGGACCATTTAGTAATACGGCTTGATATTAGTTTCGGCCTGTTAAAGGCCCGTTTAACATTTTGACCCCATATTTATTTTGGCCTATTAAAAGCCTGTCATATAGTTGGGCCTAACTATGGCCTGCTTTGCATCCGGCCTGCTCACTGGTTGGGCCAAACAAGGATCGAGACAATTTTGGCCCGTTAACGGCCCATGATGTGACTGGCACAATCATGGGCCAGGGTCTATTTCGGCCTGTTGTCGGCCCGTGAGCTGCTCGGCACGTTTCAGGCCCAACCTACTAAAAGCCCATTGAACTTTCTGTGAAAATAGGGCTAGCGGTTTACTCGGCCTATTAAAGGCCCGAAACTACTAGTGGGCCAGTTTAAATTTAGGCCTGTTAACGGACCAAGATGACTGGGCCCATGATGCGGCCCATACATAGTGATTTGCATGATGAGCCGATTATGTACCATAATTTTATGGTTTGGCCGGTTTACTTTTCATGGAGCGAAGACATGATATATATACAGTAAAATAACTGCAACATTGTGAATAAGAAAAAACCTAGTATATACAATAAAGAAATTACGGCATATTACATCCACTGGGCATCAAAGTTTGCCACTAGGATAATAAAGCACAAGCAGACAACAGATTACATACACTTGGCATCAAAGATCGCCACCAGCGCAAATAAACATGCCAACAAAATAATATACAAAATTGACAACAATTTAATAGAGTTCAAGAAAGGTTAGCCCTGCTCCGGAGCTACAACACAAGCAGCTAAGCAAGCTGATGAGACTGCGCTTGTTTGACGCTTATATCCTCCTCACTCTGAAAGAGAAACAAGCAGACAAATGACATGTTTTGCACATATAAGTATCAGTGCTGACAATTCATCACATCTCTTATTGACGAATAAAGTGACACAATTTAAAATAGCATTAACACAATATGGTATTGTTCAGGTTAAGACATGGCAAGAAATGACATTGTGAAGGAGTTGGCAGCTTCACAACACCACTTGATTACAGACCAAGAACTCATAAGTATCAATGGTTAGTGTGCCGTCAATTTATCCCATTTTAGATTAGCAAATAAAGAGACGGTTTAAATAATAGTAGAATGATATGACACTGTTCATAGTGAAGACATTGCAGAATATGAGATTGTGTTTTAGTGGGTAGGTTCACCACACCACTGGATTACGGATCAAGAACAGAAGCATACATGCAGTGCAAAAGAAGATCACTTGCTTTGTATAGTTTAATTTACATGGTATGAAGAAGGAACTTGGTTGTACAACCGAAAACTAAAATTGGGAAGGACAAACCTTTGTCTATGAAGTACATAATAAACTTTAAACATGCAATTTGATGCAAACACCAAAAATAAACAACTGTTGCAGACATGCCTAACCAAATATACACAACAAAGTTTGAAGGCTTGAGAAGGACAAACTTACATTAGTGGTGAAGACCAGCTCTATAAAGCCCTTGTCCATGCTAATGGGGGGGGGGATTCAAGAAGTTTGCCACAAAATCTTCTTCATAAGCATTGCCTTTATTCTACATTTTGTTAACAGTAAATATAGATTTAATAATATAAGAAAAAATGGAGAATATTTAAGATAAGTTGAAGAGTGATGTTACATAACCTAGTAGCTATAAATGTAAGTACAACGATACAAGCAAAAGGTACAGCCAAGAGCAATGCAGAGCTAAACTTCTTCAGTACCATCGGTGTTATCCAACCTTATGGTAAGAGTAAATATAGATCTGACGTGTAGAAAATGGAGGGCAAAGGAAAATAAGTTGCAGAGTGATGGTACATGAACAACATGATATCAATATAAGTACAATGATAAAGGACAACATGTACTTACAAGAACAATGCAGAGCTAAAAAATTTCATTGGCATTGGATATATTCTACACTAATGTAACCATTAATAAAGATCAGATAATTTGGAGCGAACAATTGATAAGCAAGATATCATGCATACTGTTGTCACATAATGAACCAGGTATGAATGCAAGTACAATGATACAGGACAATAGGTACTAACAAGAGCAAAGCAGCGGGGCATCATATTTGTGATACCCTGTCATCCTTTTCAAGCCGGAATTCTTCTTCGAGCAGATTTCCTGCTAAAGAGATCGTAAGGCACATGTGGAAAAGTAGAAGTTCAAATTTTCATGTGATATCATAGACAGTACCTCATCCTGGGAATGAGACCAGTGCATAACAAGGTTTTTTCATGCAATGTCTTCTAAATTTAGCACATGCAACTTCACCAGAAATTCGTTTATAGACTTGCCATCAAAGTGTGATTTCCTCAGGTAACACTGATACTGCTGCACTGCTTCCTTGAAAAGCGCAAGCAAGCTTTGCTTGTCATGACTATCCAGATTGACCCTTGCCTACTTACAACAATGTAATGTAAATCATTGATGTGTTCAATCAGCAGAAAACAGGAAAATAATCACCATGAATAATAGCACTTACACGTAAGTGGGACCTGAAGATGTGAAAATGGTGTTTTTCTTCAGTATAATCTTCCCATGATGGGAATATATGCACGTAGTCCCTAACAACATTGAAAGCATTATATTTTAAACTGGGAGTAACTAGAATGGGGTTCCAATCTGTAGGAATTGGCCTTCTTTGCATTTGGGATAGGTCTTCGGCCAGTGGACTTGTTGTACTTTTTGTTGGAGTGGGATTTTTTCCGTGGTATGGCCGGTGCTATGGCAAGTAAAATCAGCATACATTTTGCTAGAGTGCATGTCCTGTGTGGTGGGGCTGGTGGTGTGGCCAGTGAAGTATGGGCACAATCTTCTGGAGTTGGTCCCATGTTTTGTGTCACTGGTTGTAGAGCCAATATAAGTGGGGTGTTATCTGATTTCTCTGGCACCACCACGTTTTTCAAGGACTTTGCTGGTGCTCCTTCAGGTTCGGAAATCACCCTCTTCCTTTTTGATGTCTGATGCACAAGAACAATATTTGAGTGAAAAAATAGGGTATGATGATAGATGGAATATGTATTGATAATGGATGGGCATGGCATCTTGACATATATGATGAGTAAACTAAGCAGATGGCGGTGCAACAAAGTAGAAGAAATGCAAGACACCTTATGCAAGATATGCGTAATCAATAAAACCTTGCCAAATTAGAACAGACACTTTGATGGGTGAACAGTACATGCCATCTGCCTTAGACTCCTCGAGGTTAGAATAGTCATTAGGATCATATTTAGAACAAGAATCTGCAGGTGGGCAGCGGATGAGTTTCATTGCATCCAGAATGGCACTCAATGCCTTGGTGCCAATTTTGTTAGTCCTTACAGTGTTCCACAATATTCTTCTGATGCACGCATTCTGATATTCATTGTGATTACGTAAGATATCTGAGAAGCATGAAAACATAAATAGTAGTGAAATTATTTTTGTAATGCAGAGGATATTCTAATATAGGGGCTCCCTGTAAACCCTTCTGTGCTATTATTGGATTCTGATGAGAGAGCCCATGTGTGCTGTAATATGGTGCGTGCATTAATATAATCTGGCACAAGTACACAAAAAATAGGCTCCAGAAGTAAGGATACTTGGCAGATGATAGGTTCATCATATACTGTATGGAGAGTTTATTGCCAAACCATGATAACAAGAACACACAACAACTAGGGAGGTTGTAGTGTACATAAAAGGGGTACACCATAACCAGCATATATAAATCAGGAAAGTGGAACTGGCTGAAAAATACGATGTTGTATTGCCGCTACTAATTGAAAGCCTATCGATCACGTACAGGCCAACTCTATCACTTGTTGACTGTAGATGTCCCTGCTCCCCTTCCTGACAAGGAACATACTCTATGTACTAAATACATAATAACAAAAGAGGAACATGTTAAAGAACAGAAGAGGAAGCATCCGCTTCTTTGCATACAATGTTGGTTGCCCACACATGATGAATCACAACGCCAAGAGAAATGCAATTCCGTGCTGTCTCTCTATATGTGGCCACATGCATTTAGAAAATCAAGTGGGAGCATTAGCTGACCAATTAAATGTGTGTCTATTAACTAATATCTGTATCATATCACAATTCATATTTGAATAAGTAAGCTTTGGACTTATGATTGGTGTGTTCTTTAGCTTCAAGTGTGGATTGCTGCTAGTGCGACACAAAACAGTGATACGTCTCCAATGTATCTATAATTTTTTATTGTTCCATGCTATTATATTATTTGTTTTGGATGTTTAATAGGCATTTATATGCTATTTTATATTATTTTTGAGACTAACCTATTAACCAAGGGGCCAGTGCCACTTTCTGTTTTTTTGCCTATTTTAGAGTTTCATAGAAAAGGAATACCAAACGGAATGAAACCTTCGCGATGATCTTTCTTGGACCGCAAGCAAACCAGGAGACTTGGAGATGAAGTCGGAGACGCAAAGAGGCGGCCACGAGGCAGGAGGACACGCCCAGGGGGTAGGTGCACCCCCACCTTCATGGGCCCCTTGTAGCTCCCCTGACCTGGTTCCTTCGCCTATATATACTCTTATACCTTGAAAACATCCAGGAGAGCCACCAAACTACTTTTCCACCGCCGCAACCTTCTATCCCCATGAGATCCCATCTAGGGACCTTTTTCGGCGTCCTGCCAGAGGGGGATTCGATCATGGAGGGCTTCTATATCAACACCATTACTTCTACGATGAAGCGTGAGTAGTTTACCACACGCCTTCAGGTCCATAGTTATTAGCAAGATGGCTTCTTCTCTCTCTTTGATTCTCAATACCATGTTCTCCTTAATGTTCTTGGAGATCTATTCGATGTAATATTATTTTGCGGTGTGTTTGCCGAGATCCGATGAATTGTGGATTTATGATCAGATTATCTATGAATACTATTTTGTTCTTGTCTGAATTCTTATATGCATGATTTGATATCTTTGCAAGTCTCTTCAAATTATTGGTTTAGTTTGGCCTACTAGATTGATCTTTCTTGCAATGGGAGAAGTGCTTAGCTTTGGGTTCAACCTTGCAGTGTCCTTTCCTAGTGACAGTAGGGGCAACAAGGCACGTATTGTATTGTTGCCGTTGAGGATAAAAAGATGTGGTTTTCATCATATTGCTTGATTTAATTCCTCTACATCATGTCATCTTACTTAATGTGTTACTCCGTTCTTTATGAACTTAATACTCTAGTTGCATCCTGGATAGCGGTCGATGTGTGGAGTAATAGTAGTAGATGCAGGCAGGAGTCGGTCTACTTGACACAGACGTGATGCCTAGGTTCATGATCATTGCCTTAGATATCGTCATAACTATGCGCTTTTCTATCAATTGCTCGACAGTAATTCATTCACCCACCGTAATATTTGCTATCTTGTGAGAAGCCACTAGTGAAACCAATGGCCCCCGGGTCTCTTTTCCATTATATTGAATCTCTTTTCCATATTATTTAATCTCGTTTACATCTTACTAGTTTCCAATCTATAAACCAGAAATACCAAAAATATTTACTTTACCGTTTATCTATCTCTATGAGATCTCACTTTTGCAAGTGACCATGAAGGGATCGACAACCCCTTTATCATGTTGGGTGCAAGTTGTTGATTGTTTGTGCAAGTATTCGGTGACTTGTGTGTTGTCTCCTACTAGATTGATACCTTGGTTCTCAAAACGAAGGGAAATACTTATGCTACATTCCTGCATCACCATTTTCTCTTCAAGGGAAAACCAACGCAAGCTCAAGAGGTAGCAAGAAGGATTTCTGGCGCCGTTGCCGGGGAGATCTACGTCAAGTCAAGCCATGCCAAGTACCCATCATAAACTCTTCTCCCATGCATTACATTATTTACCATTCGCCTCTCATTTTCCTCTCCCCCACTATAACGCCCGGATAATTAAGCTACAGTAAACCCCTATTAATGGTGCCACGTCATCACATTACTGTTGCTAATCCCCACTTGATCGAAATCACTGTTCGGATTCAAATTCAAATTTAAAGTCAAAAATCCAAGTTTGTCAAACATGAAAACTAAAATGTTTAAAGTGTGGCAAATAATCCTCGGATATTTTCAGTGTTGGAACCAACCTCTTTTGAGTTCCCAAAATGCCCCTCAGATTTTATTTTGTGGTCCAGCAACATTTATCTTGCCTTATTTAATTTCTAAAATTACCTAGTCACTTCCAAATGCCTTGAAACATTTTATGGAAGTTTCATAATTCACAGAGTATTTATGTGGCCTAGTTCCACATTTATCAAAAGTGTTTTGGCAGCCCTAATTATTTCTAGACAACTTCTGTTAATAAAGAAAAGAAAAACAACCCCCCCACTGGGCCAACCGTGGCCCAGCTGGCCAGCCCAACTGGGCATCCAGGCCACCAGGCCGGCCCACCTCTCCCTCCTTATCCCGATCCCCACCGAACCCTAGCCCTATCCCCTCGTTCCCCCACTTCCCCCCCAGGATCTGGATCAGGAATCCCCCTAGCGCTCGCCCCACATGACCCCCGGCGCACCCCGACCCCGTCGCCCGCTTCTGACCACATCGGACCTCCTCCCCGCCGCTGCTGCGGCTCACGGCCTTGACGCACCGGGCCTCGTCGCGTTCGCCTCCCCGCCTCGACCCCAACACCCACGGCGCCCCGAGGCCAACGTCGCCACCCATCGTCGCTCGTCGTAGCCTCGCCTCCTCATCTCTCCCTCGTCGGCTCCGTCAAGCCTCGCCGGCCCCCTGTTCATCTACAACGGGGGTGAGAACTCCTCCTGTCTCTCCCTTACCCCTGTCACCGCCGTGCATGCCCCGCGGTCCCGGTTGTCGCTGCTCACTGTGGTCACCCCGCGCCTTCTTCCTCGTGTGCTCGCGCTCAACCTCGCACTGTCGTGCCCGCGGCGCGCGCTAGGCGCCCTTCCCCGCACCCGGTGGTCGTCCCGCGCATGCTCCGCCCGCTGTCGCCAACCGCGCCCGCTCGCCGTGGCGGAGCCGCCACAGCTGGAGCTTCCTGCCGTGGCCGGCGGCCAACCCTCGCCGCTGTTGCCGCAGCTCGGCCTCGCCCCATGCCCAGGACGGGCTGTGGCCTCCGCCCGAGAACCGACACCCATGCCCGCTAGCGCCCGCTCCAGTGGCCTTTGTGCCACTGGCAGTAGGGGCCCTCTCCCCTGTTTTTATAAAAACGAAATATAATAAAACAATTAACTTAATTAAATTGGTTTAATTAGAATTAATTAGCTTAATCACCTTGTTTACTTAACTAAACTGTTAGACTAGCCTAATGAGTCTATGACAGGGGGACCCCACCCCCTATTGACGTTTCACTGGTCAACTGGGCCTCCCTGGCCCACCTGTCAGCCACTGGGTACAGTTCTGTGTACACTGTGCTGGGTGCGCCTAGCATTTTAGCATTTATTTTCGAATTAAAATTAATTTCAAAATAGTAATAAAACTTTCAAAATTAATAGAAATTAAACCATAACTCAGATGAAAAAGTTTTCTACATGAAAGTTGCTTAGAACGACGAGACGAATCAGATCACGCGATCCGTTCGCCCGCCACACGTTCCTAGCATACCAAACGTTGAACTTTTCCGCTCCGATTCATCTGTCTAACAAACGTCCGGAACCGGGAAAACTTTCCCGGATGTTTCCCCCTTCGCCAGTATCGCCTAGCACCGCGTTAGAACACCTCTAGCATCGCTTATTGTCATGTTATGCATATGTTTGAGTGTATTTACTGTTTCTTCCCCCTCTTCTCTCCAGTAGACCCTGAGACCGCTGCTGATGCCACTGTGATCGACTACGTCGACGACGACCCTGCTTCTTGTCTGAGCAACCAGGCAAGCCCCCCTTTGATCATCCCGATATCGCCCATTCTATACTCTCATGCTTGCATTAAATTTTGCTACTGTTATTGATTGCTCCTATTTTGATGCATAGCCTGCTTATGTAACCTGTTGTTGTACCTTACCTGCTTATCGTAAACTTTTTAGTATAGGTTGGTTAGTGATCCATCAGTGAACCCCACATTGTCCTTGTTGCCCCTGCTTCATCATCGACGACTCGATCAACGTGATCGAGGACCAGAGCCCGACACCTCACATCACATCACGCCCCTTTTGTTTCTTGACTTTGCAGAGCTACTATCGAGTGTCGAGGGTGATCCCTCATAACACACTCCTGATGATAATTCTGCAGTGTAGCTATTCGTTCGTGGTCATCGAGGGTGATTTCCTCTTTCACCATTCCCGATACGGCTCTGTCGTTCAACACCTCAAGTGTGAACCTCGAGGGTGGTCCCTCTTACGTTCACCTTGATTATTACATTTAGTGGAATCCACCGGGGGTGATTCCTCGGGTTTTTCCCTCGATGTCTGGACACACAGTTACCTTGACTTTACTTGAGACCATTGTTGAAGTCGGGTTGGCCCTGAGGGCTGGGGTACCCGCGAGTTGATGTGAAAGTCGAGCGGACCCGTAGAGCACCTGCGAGTTTTCCACATGGCACGGCCGGGCAGTCTGGACCCTTGCCGTAAGTCCATGAGACGGGCGATGGGGTCACCTTATCGTGAGTCTCTGCTCGTTTTCACGAGCCCCCAATGCACTAACAGGTTTGGGTATTTGTTCTGAGTTGGCCTCTGGCCTTTACGCACTAACCACCACGCGAGAATAGATATGGGCCTCGAGGTCGCAGTATCAGCCGAAGCTTTGTCAGACGTCCAGTTCAGCAGTGCGGCACGGTCGGATCGTGCTGGCCATCCGAGGCGGTGCTGGTATCCACCCTGCTCGCAACGACCCGGAGTGCTACGGGCGATGGGCCCCAGACCCCGGAGTACTTAGGATGTAGACCAACGGGGACCTCTCTGCTGAGCCTAGGTAGGGCTACGACATGTTGATCTTTTGAGGGCACGCATTGACCCCAGAAAGGTGTGTCCGGCCAGAGTGATCGAGCGTGTTGGGTAACGTGGTGCACCCCTGCAGGGAAGATATATATTCGAATACCGTGTCCACGGTAATGGACGTTTAGACTTATATCCTGATCTTATATAACTAGAAATGGATACTTGAGATATGTGATGGCTATGTGGCTCCGGGATTGCTTTCTCGCAGGGAGTCGAGGAAGGATCTCAGGGCGTTGGTTCTACAACATGTTTGTTAAATATTAAATTGCTATTCTTTACTATTCTACATGCTGCAAGATGCTCGGAGCTGCTTGAAGATGCTAGTCTTTGATAGGCTAGGCCTTCCCCTCTATTTTGGCATTCTGCAGTTTAGTCCACATATACAACCCTTCCATTTGATACCAATGCATATTTAGTATAGATCTGATGCTTGCGAGTTCTTTGGATGAGTACTCACGGTTGCTTTGCTACCCCTTTTCCCCCTTCTTTCTTCTTTCCGGTTGATGCAAACAGATGGTGGATCCTTGGAGCCAGATGCCACCCCTGTCGACTACTACTACATGGAGGCCGCCGATGACTAGGAGTAGTTAGGAGGTCCCAGGCAGGAGGCCTTGCCTATTCGATCATGTTGCTTTTGTGCTAGCCTTCTTAAGGCATCCTTGTTTAATTTATGTCAGTACTCAGATATTGTTGCTTCCGCTGACTCTTGTGTATCGAGCTATGTATTCGAGCCCTCGAGGCCCCTGGCTTGTAATATGAAGCTTGTATTCTTTTATTTGTGTCTAGAGTTGTGTTGTGATATCTTCCTGTGAGTCCCTGATCTTGATCGTACACACTTGCGTGTATGATTAGTGTACGATTGAATAGGGGGCGTCACAAGTTGGTATCAGAGCCGACTTCCTGTAGGATCCCCCTTTCCAACTCCTTGGCCGAAGTTGAGTCTAGTCCTTGAAAAAAAATGTTTTACTAACATGGTTGTGTGGCTTATGGGCCCACATCGCCATTGGGTGCTATTAAGATCTTTTACTCCTCGACCTTTACTCTGGGACTCTAATCTCTCTTTTGTTCGGGTTATATGATTTTGTTAACTCTAACTCTAGGATCTCGTAAATACTTTCTCCTGGAAAGCCACTCACTCCAGATGATTGCTTGGTGCACCAGAAGATTTTGGAGATACTCTCCGATGTTTTACGGAGTCCCTTGTACCCTTCGCCGTTGCGATCCCTACCGTCGCTAAATCCTTATGTGTAACTACCTATGTTGTCGTTCAAACAATCATTCCCAGTTGCTCTTGTTATAACAAGATGCATCGAATTATTCTCCGACTTTTAAGAATCCCTTGTGTCACTGCCTAGTGATTCTTTGCCACACGAATACATCTATGGATGATTCCTCACACTTATCGAGGATTTGTCCATTCCTAGTTGATCAAGGATTCACTAGATAATTTGAAATACTATCCTATCTTCTGATATTCAACTTCAACTATTGCACTGCGACTACTTATCTGCTTGCATTATGGTTACTTCCATATGTCTAGCAATACTCATTAGCATCCTTTGTCATCATAATTTCAAGCATTTCATTCGATTTGTTTATGAATGCTCGCGATCATCAATCCTATTTAAAATTCTCCCCCTGGTTTAGACGTCACTCCGGACATGAGCTGGTGTTCGACAAATCAAACCTTGATTGATTGTCGATCTATGTCTTTTCAACTTGCTTGTCTTTGATCACAGCCTCTGCTTCTGATCTCTTGAATTGGAAATCGTAATTCCATCACATTTGTGATTTGAATTTGTCAGTTGTTTCTATAATCTGATCTCTTTGCATTCGTTCTTCTTCTGGTGGAGTACCGTTGCTCACATCAGATCCCTCGTGGACCACTAGATCCTTTGTTGGATTTTATCCGACAATGTCCTTCATATTCAATCACCTTGTGAGCCTTTCCTCGAATAGATAATGCATTTGGTAAATTGTATCCCCGCTCTTGCCAACCATACTTTGCTTCCGGGCTTGAGTTTTTACTCGTGAAATTTGTGGTATGTTCCTAATATGCCCCGATGGGTTGAACCCATGTCTTCCCTAAATCCGTGTGAACTCCAACGTTATGCAGGTTATACTCTACTAGCTTTTTGTCGGGTAAAATTTCAACACTACAACTTCTTCGAATGCGAGAAGTGAATGGAAAGTTGTGCATTAAAGAAGTGGGAGTCGACCTTGAGCCTTTGTGTTCATTCCCATGGTCCCACTGTGGAACTTACCATGGGACCTTCTTGTAATAATATTAATCCCTTGTGATAAGTTCATCTGGCATCTATGTTTGGTCCTATGCAACCGTGGTTCCGACCACATAGTTCTTCTTTGATCCCATTTCTCACACAAGTTAAAGTACTTGTCTTCTGCAGATCTTTTCATCTGTCCAACCTCTATCCAGCTCTACCTTCGAGTATTACCCTCTGGTATCTCGAGAATATCATGGAACTACATAAATTCTTGTGAGTTCTTCATCAACTATTTTTCTCACTGATTCATATTTTCCACGGGTTCTGAGTTGTTAGACACTCGAGAACACCGGTAACTGATTCAAGTCTCCATTGTTTTGTTTAACCTTTCTTATAACCTAACATATCTGAGAAGTGATAATTCGCTACTTATGTAAACACCTCGGTGTACAAACTCTGTCAATCAGACCTTGTTACTATTGTTGATGACATTCCGGTAGCCACCGATGGACGAGAACTTTGCCTATTGGTCTGCCTCATCTTAATGAGTAGGAAAATGGTTCTCTTCGTTCCTCGCCCTTGGTACTGATGTTGTTGGCGACATAACTGACAGGTTATTGCCTGACATGCCTTGCTATTGAGATCATGCAAGATGACATCACCCTTCCTAATTTTTGTTCCACATGGTGGGCCCATAACCCATAGTTCCACAGGATTGAAACCTGACTCTCCTGTACAACCTTGACTCCGAAATATTCGTTGCACTTGGCTTCGTATGTAAATCATGAGCCACCTTCCTAGTGATCTATTCTGCTATCAGATGCAATACTTATTCCCATTGCTCTGAACCCCTTGCACCCTCTGTTTAAGGCAATGAACGCTTTCCTACCCGCTTGAAGCTTCTTATTGCACCCTCTTACCTTGCTCTCGATGACTATCTTGAATTTCAACTCGAGAGATGCCTCTATGCCACATTCACTGAGATAGCCCCCAGTACCTATCTTGTGTTGAGCTCCGTCTTTCCCGAGTCTTTCCCCTTACTCTCCCCCTTAAATCTTGGGACGAGATTTCTTGTAGTAGAGGAGAATTGTGAAGCCAGGATAATTAAGCTACAGTAAACCCCTAATAATGGTGCCACGTCATCACATTACTGTTGCTAATCCCCACTCGATCCAAATCACTGTTCAGATTCAAATTCAAATTTATAGTCAAAAATCCAAGTTTGTCAAACATGAAAACTAACATGTTCAAAGTGTGGCAAATAATCCTTGGATATTTTTCATGTTGGAACCAACCTCTTTCGAGTTCCCAAAATGCCCTTGGGATTTTATTTTGTGGTCCAGCAACATTTATCTTGCCTTATTTAATTTCTAAAATTACCTAGTCACTTCCAAATGCCTTGAAACATTTTGTGGCAGTTTCATAATTCACAGAGTATTTATGTGGCCTAGTTCCACATTTATCAAAAGTGTTTTGGCAGCCCTAATTATTTCTAGACAACTTCTGTTAATAAAGAAAAGAAAAACAACACCCCGCACTGGGCCATCCGTGGCCCAGCTGGCTAGCCCAACTGGGCATCCAGGCCACCAGGCCGGCCCACCTCTCCCTCGTTATCTCGATCCCCACCGAACCCTAGCCCTATCCCCTTGTTCCCCCACTCCCCCCCGGATCTGGATCGGAAATCCCCCCTAGCGCTCGCCCCGCATGACCCCCGGCGCACCCCGGCCCCACCGCCCGCCTCTGACCACATTGGACCTCCTCCTCGCCGCCGCTGCGGCTCAAGGCCTTGACGCGTCGGGCCTCGTCACCATCGCCTCCCCACCTCGCCCCCGACACCCACGACGCCCCGAGGCCAGCGTCGCCACCCATCGCTACTCGACGTTGCCTCGCCTCCTCATCCCTCCCTCGTCGGCTCCGTCAAGCCTCTCCGGCCCCATGTTCATCTACAACGGGGGTGAGAACCCCTCCTGTTTCTCCCTTACCCCTATCACCGCCGTGCATGCCCCGCGGTCCCGGCTGTCACTGCTCGCCATGGTCACCCCGTGCCTTCTTCCTCTCGCGCTCGCGAAACGTCGCACTGTCGTGCCCGCGGCGTGCGCTAGGCGTCCTTCCCACACCCGTGGTCGTCCAGCGCACGCTCCGCCCGTTGTCGCCAACCGTGCCCGCTCGCCGTGGCGGAGCCGCCACTGCTGGAGCTTCCCGCCATGGCCGGCGGCCAACCCCTGCCGCTGCTGGTGCAGCTCGGCCTCGCCCCGTGCCCAGGACGGGCTGTGGCCTCCGCCCGAGAACCGACGCCCACGCCCGCTAGCGCCCGCTCCAGTGGCTTTTGTGCCACTAGCAGTAGGGGCCCTCTCCCCTATTTTTATAAAAAAGAAATATAATAAAAATAATTAACTTAGTTAAATTGGTTTAATTGGAATTAATTAGCTTAATCACTTTGTTTAGTTAACTAAACTGTTAGACTAGCCTAATGAGTCTATGACAGGGGGACCCCACCCCCTGTTGACCAGTCAAACATTGACTGGTCAACTGGGACCCCCTGGCCCACCTGTCAGCCACTGGGTACAGTTCTGTGTACACTGTGCTGGGTGCACCTAGCATTTTAGCATTTATTTTCAAATTAAAACTAATTTCAGAATAGTAATAAAACGTTGAAAATTAATAGAAATTAAACCGTAACTCAGATGAAAAAGTTTTCTGCATGAAAGTTGCTCAGAACGACGAGACGAATCCGAGAACGCTGTCCATTCGCCCACCACATATACCTAGCATAGAAAATGTTTAACTTTTCCCCTCCGGTTCATCTGTCTGACAGACGTCTGGAACCAGGAAAACTTTCCCGGATGTTTCCCCCTTCGCCATATGGCCTAGCGCCGCGTTAGAACACCTCTAGCATCGCTTATTGTCATGTTATGCATATGTTTGCGTGTATTTACTGTTTCTTCCCCCTCTTCTCTCCGGTAGACCTTGAGACCGCTGCTGATGCCACTGTGATCGACTACGTCGACGACGACCTTCCTTCTTGTCTGAGAAACCAGGCAAGCCCCCCCTTTGATCATCCCGATATCGCCCATTCTATACTCTCATGCTTGCATTAGATTTTGCTACTGTTATTGATTGCTCCTATTCTGATGCATAGCCTGCTTTTGTAACCTATTGTTGTACCTTACCTGCTTACCCTAAACTGTTTAGTATAGGTTGGTTAGTGATCCATCAGTGACCCCCACACTGTCCTTGTTGCCCCTGCTTCATCATCGACGACTCGATCAACGTGATCAAGGACCAGAGCCCGACACCTCACATCACATCACACCCCTTTTGTTGCTCGACTCTATAGAGCTACTATCGAGTGCCGAGGGTGATCCCTCATAACGCACTCCTGATGATAATTCTGTAGTGTAGCTATTCGGTCGTGGTCATCAAGGGTGATTTCCTCTTTCACCAGTCCCGATACGGCTCTGTCGTTTAACACCTCATGTGTGAACCTCGAGGGTGGTCCCTCTTACGTTCACCTTGATGATTACATTGAGTGGAATCCATCGGGGGTGATTCCTTGGGTTTTCCCCTTGATGTCTGGACACACAGTTACCTTGACTTTACTTGAGACCATTGTTGAAGTCGGGTTGGCCCTCAGGGGTACCCACGAGTTGATGTGAAAGTCGGGCGGGCCCGTAGAGCACCCGTGAGTTTTCCACATGGCACGGCCAGGCAGTCTGGGCCCCTGCCGTAAGTCCATGAGACGGGGCAATGGGGTCACCTTATCATGAGTCTCTGCTCATTTCCGCGAGCCTCCAATGCACTAACAGGTTTGGGTATTTGTTCTGAGTTGGCCTTTGGCCTTTACGCAGTAACCACCACGCGAGAATAGATATGGGCCTCGATGTTGCAGTATCATCCGAAGCTTTGTCAGATGTCTAGTTCAGCAGTGCGGCATAGTCGGATCGTGCTGGCCATCTGAGGCGGTGCTGGTATCCACCCTACTTGCAACGACCCGGAGTGTTGCGGGCGATGGGCCCAAGACCCCGGAGTGCTTAGGATATAGACCGGCAGGGACCTCTCTGCTGAGCCTAGGTAGGGCTGCGACGTGTTGATCTTCTGAGGGCGGGCATTGACCCCAGAAAGGTGTGTTCGGCCAGAGTGATCGAGCGTGTTGGGTAACATGGTGCATCCCTGCAGGGAAGATATATATTCGAATACCGTGTCCACGGTAATGGACGTTCAGACTTAAATCCTGATCTTATATAACTAGAAATGGATACTTGAGATATGTGATGGATATGTGGCTCCAGGATTGCTTTCTCGTAGGGAGTCGAGGAAGGATATATAGGCGTTGGTTCTACAACATGTTTGTTAAATATTAAATTGTTCTTCTTTACTCTTCTACATGCTGCAAGATGCTTGGAGCTGCTTCAAGATGCTAGTCTTCGATAGGCTAGGCCTTCCCCTCTATGCTGGCATTCTGCAGTTCAGTCCATAGATACAACCCTTCCATTTGATACCAATGCATATTTAGTATAGATCTGATGCTTGCGAGTAATTTGGATGAGTACTCACGGTTGCCTTGCTACCCCTTTTCCCCCTTCTTTATTCGTTCCGGTTGATGCAACCAGATGGTGGATCCTTGGAGCCAGATGCCACCCCCGTCGACTACTACTACATGGAGGCCGACGCTGACTAGGAGTAGTTAGAAGGTCCTAGGCAGGAGGCCTCGCCTCTTCGATCATGTTGCTTTTGTGCTAGCCTTCTTAAGGCATCCTTGTTTAATTTATGTATGTACTTAGATATTGTTGCTTCTGCTGAATCTTGTGTATCGAGCTATGTATTCGAGCCCTCGAGGCCCCTGGCTTGTAATATGAAGCTTGTATTCTTTTATTTGTGTCTAGAGTTGTGTTGTGATATCTTCCTATGAGTCCCTGATCTTGATCGTACACACTTGCGTGTATGATTAGTGTATGATTGAATCGGGGGCGTCACACCCATTTCTAAACCAATTTTCGAAAAGATTTGCCTTTTCTTTGCCTTCTTCCCGTATGTCTTTTTTTTCATGTGCCTTCTATTTGCTTGCATCTTTGCTTGCTAAAATTCTATTGATATGGTTCCACTTAAAGTGTTCTACTTGGATCATCTTCGATCTATATGTGCTCGTGCTGAAACCCCAACTAGTTTAGTTGAGGGAAAATCTTTAGATGAGCATGCTCATTTTGTGTGTCACCGTTTGTCTGAAAAAGGTAGACTCTTATAGAATCAAATAAACAGTTTGTTGTGCGATGCTTGGAATCTTTGTGAAATTTATGATTTTACTTGTTGCTCTAAGATTCCTAAAAAACACCTTCCTTACCTATGTGAGTTTAATGATAATGAAATCTTATCTTCTTATGCAAAGGGTGTTTATAGTTACTATGATATCGAACAGACTAAAGAATTTGTTGCTTTTAAGTGTGCTTATGAAGTTGTTTCTTTGATTGAAAAGTATGATATTACTCTCTACAAATCTGAAAATTTTGACATACTTAAATATTGCTATGAATACTATGCTCATAAGGTCTATGTCAAAGAATTTATTGAAAGAATGACCGTTGCTTTGGAAGAAAATAATGATATGCATGAATCTATAGATATTATGATTTCGAGGATTTGATTGAAATAGCCCTTGATGAACATGATGCTTGCTATTCTTGTGGCCTTGATGCCAATATTTATGGACATCAATTTGCTATAGTCCCTTATGTTAAACATGAGATTGTTGTTATTGCACCCATACTTGATAGTTCCTTTGATTAAAAGCATGATTGCAATGATGTTATTATAAATTCTATTAATTTCAGTTGTGTTAATGATATGCCAAACCCTAAGCTTGGGGATGCTAGTTTTGCTATGTCTACTATTTTTTGCAATGATCATGATTGGGGTGATTGTTCTTATGATCTTGAAAATTTATTTAATCCCCATGATGAATATAAGATTGATAATAAGGCTTGCAATTATATTGAAAGTGGCTTTGGAAGAGTGTCAACTTTAGATCCCAAATATTTGGAGAGTGTTCAATCTTATGATTTTTTTATAAAAGTGGGTTTGGATAGGTCATGACTTTAGTTAATGTTAATCCCACTATTTTGGAAGAATGTCAACTTCGCATGCATGTGGATCATGTTGAGAATATGTTATGTGATAGCTATATTGTTGAATTTTATTATGATCCTACATGTAATTATTATGAGAGAGGAAAATATGGTCGTAGAAATTTTCATGTTACTAAATTACCTCTCTTCATGTTGAGATTGTTATTGTCTGTTTCTTCTTCCTTGCATATGCTAGTTTTTGCTTGCCTTGATAATTTGTTTGCTTATAAAATGCATATGCATAGGAAGTATCTTAGACTTAGATGTATTTGTCACGTGTTTTATGATGCTCTCTTTGCGCTTCAATTCTTCTCTTTTATGTGAGCATCATTGAAATTATCAATGCCTAGCTAAGGGCGCTAAACGATAGCGCTTGTTGGGAGGCAACCCAATTTTATTTTTGTTCGTTGATTTTTGCTCCTGTTTAGTAATAAATAATTCATATAGCCTCTGGTTAGATGTGGTTTTATGTTTTAATTAGTTTTTGTGCCAGGTAGAACCTTTTGGAAGACTTGGTTGAAAGTTGATTTGATCTTGCTGAAAAACAGAAACTTTTGCACTCACAAGATTATTTGTCATTTTTTTACAGAAGAGTGCTTTTGAGTTGATTCTTTTTTCCGAAGATTAAAAGAGAAATTCCTCACATGCACAAATGTATTTCAGAATTTGTGGAGTTACATAAGTATTCAAGAGTTACAGATTACTACAGACTGTTCTGTTTTTGATAGATTCTGTTTTTCGCGTGTTGTTTGCTTATTTTGGTGAATCTATGGGTAGTATTGGGGGGTGTGAACCATGGAGAAGTTGGAATACAGTAGATATTACACCAATACAAATAAAGAATTATTTTTCAGTAGTACCTTAAAGTGGCGATTTATTTTCTTATACTAACGGAGCTCATGAGATTTTCTGTCAAGTTTTGTGTTGTGAAGTTTTCATGTTTTGGGTAAGGATTTGATGGACTATGGAATAAGGAGTGGCAAGAGCCTAAGCTTGGGGATGCACAAGGCACCCCAAGGTAATATTCAAGGACAACCAAAAGCCTAAGCTTGGGGATGCCCCGGAAGGCATCCCCTCTTTCGTCTTCATCTATCGGTAACTTTACTTGAGGCTATATTTTTATTCACCACATGATATGTGTTTTTCTTGGAGAGTCTTGTATGAGTTGAGTCTTTGCTTTTTAGTTTACCACAATCATCCTTGCTGTACACACCTTTTTGGAGGGACACACATGAATCATGATTTATCAGAATACTCTATGTGCTTCACTTATATCTTTTGAACTAGGCAATATTGCTCTAGTGCTTCACTTATATCTTTTTAGAGAATGACAGTGGCTTTATTTTATAGAAATTGTTGAACTCTCATGCTTCACTTATATTATTTTGAGTGTCTTCTAGAACAGCATGGTAATTTGCTTGGGTTGTAAAACTAGTCCTAATATGATGGGCATCCAAGATGGATATAATAAAAACTTTCATATAAAGTGCATTGAATACTATGAGAAGTTTGATGCCTTATGATTGTTTTGAGATATGAAGATGGTGATACTAGAGTCATGCTAGTGTAGTAATTGTGAATTTGTGAAATTCTTGTGTTGAGGTTTGTGATTTCCGTAGCATGCACGTATGGTAATCGTTGTGTAACAAATTTGAAGCATGAGGTGTCTCTTTGATTTTCATCCTTATTGTGGAGGTCAGGATCGTGCGATGGTGAAGTCCTACCAACCCTTCCCCTAGGAGCATGCACATAGTGCTTGGTTTTGATGACTTGTAGATTTTTGCAATAACTATGTGAGTTCTTTATGACTAATGTTGAGTCCATGGATTATACACACTCTCACCCTTCCACCATTGCTAGCCTCTCTTGTGCCGTGCAACTTTCACCGGTACCATACACCCACCATTTACCTCCCTCAAAAAAGCCACCATACCTACCTATTATCGCATTTCCTTAGCTATTCCGAGATATATTGCCATGAAACTTTCCACTGTTCCGTTTATTATGACATGCTCCAGTATTGTCATATTGCTTTGCATGATCATGTAGTTGACATCGTATTTGTGGCAAAGCCACCACTCGTAATTCTTTCATACATGTCACTCTTGATTCATTGCACATCCCGGTACACCACCGGAGGCATTCACATAGAGTCATATTTTGTTCTAAGTATCGAGTTGTAATTCTTGAGTTGTAAGTTAATAGAAGTGTGATGATCATCATTATTAGAGCATTGTCCCATGTGAGGAAATAAAAAAAGAGGCCAAAGAAGTCAATAAAAAAAGAGACCAAAGAAGCCAATCAAAAAAAGAGAGAAAAAGAGAGAAGGGGCAATGCTACTATCCTTTTTCCACACTTGTGCTATGAAATAGCACCATGATCTTCCTGATAGAGGGTCTCTTATTTTGTCATTTTCATATACTAGTGAGAATTTTTCATTATAGAACTTGGCTTGTATATTCCAACGATGGGCTTCCTCAAATGCCTTAGGTCTTCATGAACAAGCAAGTCGGATGCACACCAACTTAGTTTCTTTTTGAGCTTTTCATACACTTATAGCTCTAGTGCATCCGTTGCATGGCAATCCCGACTCACTGACATTGATATCTATTGATGGGCATCTCCATAGCCCATTGATATGCCTAGTTGATGTGAGACTATCTCCTATTTTTGTCTTCACCACAACCACCATTCTATTCCACCTATAGTGCTATGTCCATGCCTCACGCTCATGTATTGCGTGAAAGTTGAAAAGGTTTGAGAATACTAAAGTATGAAACAATTGCTTGGCTGAAACCGGGGTTGTGTATGATTTGAATATTTTGTGTAACGAAGATGGAGCATAGCTAAACTATATGATTTTGTAGGGATAAGATTCTTTGGCCATGTTATTTTGACAAGACATAATTGCTTTGTTAGTATGGTTGAAGTATTATTATTTTTATGTCAATATTAAACTTTTGTTTTGAATCTTTCGGATCTGAACATTCATGCCACAATAAAGAAAATTACATGGATAAATATGTTAGGTAGCATTCCACATCAAAAATTATGTTTTTATCATTTACCTATTCAAGGGCGAGCAGGAATTAAGCTTGGGGATGCTTGATACGTCTCCAACGATCTATAATTTTTGATTGTTCCATGCTATTATATATCTGTTTTGGATGTTTAATAGGCATTTATATGCTATTTTATATTATTTTTCGAACCAACCTATTAACCGAGGGCCCAGTGCTAGTTTCTATTTTTTTTTTCCTATTTTAGAGTTTCACAGAAAAGGAATACCAAACGGAGTCCAAACGGAATGAAACCTTCGCGCTGATCTTTCTTGGACTGAAAGTAAACCATGAGACTTGGAGACAAAGTCGGAGACGCAACGAGGCGGCCATGAGGCAAGAGGGTGCGCCCAGGAGGGTAGGGCGCGCCCCACCCTTGTTGTCCCCTCATAGCTCCCCTGACCTACTTGCTTCACCTATATATACTCTTATACCCTGAAAATATCCAGGATAGCTACAAAACCACTTTTCCACTGCCGCAACCTTCTGTACCTGTGAGATCCCATCTAGGGACCTTTTTCGGCGTCTTGCCGGAGGGGGTTTCGATCATGGAGGGCCTCTATATCAACACCATTACCTCTCCGATGAAGCGTGAGTAGTTCACCACACACCGTCGGGTCCATAGTTATTAGCTAGATGGCTTCTTATCTCTCTTTGATTCTCAATACCATGTTCTTCTCGATGTTCTTGGAGATCTATTCGATGTAATATTCTTTTGCAGTGTGTTTGCCGAGATCCGATGAATTGTGGATTTATAATCAGATTACCTATGAATATTATTTGGTTCTTATTTGAATTCTTATATGCATGATTTGATATATTTGCAAGTCTCTTCGAATTATTGGTTTAGTTTGGCCTACTAGATTGATCTTTCTTGCAATGGGAGAAGTGCTTAGCTTTGGGTTCAATCTTGCGGTGTCCTTTCCCAGTGACAGTAGGGGCAGCAAGGCACATATTGTATTGTTGCCATCGAGGATAAAAGGATGAGGTTTTCATCATATTTCGTGATTTAATTCCTCTACATCATGTCATCTTTCTTAATGCGTTACTCCGTTCTTTATGAACTTAATACTCTAGATGCATGCTGGATAGCGGTCGATGTGTGGAGTAATAGTAGTCGATGCAGGCATGAGTCGGTCTACTCGACACGGATGTGATACCTATGTTCATGACCATTGCCTTAGATATCATCATAACTATGCACTTTTCTATCAATTGCTCGGCAGTAATTCGTTCACCCACCGTAATATTTGTAATCTTGAGAGAAGCCACTAGTGAAACCTATGTCCCCTGGTCTCTTTTTCATTGTATTGAATCTCTTTTCCATATTATTTAATCTCATTTACATCTTACTAGTTTACGATCTATAAAACAAAAATACCAAAAATATTTACTTTACTGTTTATCTATCTCTATCAGATCTCACTTTTGCAAGTGGCCGTGAAGGGATTGACAACCCCTTTATCGCGTTGGGTGCAAGTTGTTGATTGTTTGTGCAGGTATTTGGCGACTTGTGCGTTGTCTCCTACTAGATTGATACCTTGGTTCTCAAAACTGAGGGAAATACTTACACTACTTTGCTTGATCACCCTTTCCTCTTAAAGGGAAAACCAACGCAAGCTCTAGAGGTAGCAAACAGGTACATAGATCATAGTGTAGATATAATGGGAAAACTGTAAGCATCACAAGTAAAATCAGGAAAGTTGAACTTGCTGGAAAATATGGGCTACTATTGCCGGTACGGCTAGAAAGGCTTCGGATACCAGCTCTCTTCAACTGAAGGTGTGATACTGTTAATATCAGTGTAACTCTCAAAGGCGACATAGCTCCCCGCATTTCCTTGCTAATCTTATACTCCCTCTGTTCTTAAATATTTGTCTTTTTAGAGATTTCAAATGGACTATTACATATAGATGTATATAGCCATTTTTAGAGTGTAGATTCACTCATTTTGCTCCCTATGTAGTCACCTGTTGAAATCTCTAGAAAGACAAATATTTAGGAACGGAGGGAGTAGGATTCAAGTGGGCAGGCCACTACAATTCCTATACCTATGTTTACAAAATCCTACGAATCAAAGAGGCCCGAAGAGTTGAAAGTGTCCATCACAACCAATCGAATAGACCTCTACACTAGAAATGTCCCTGCTCCTCTTCACTACAAGGAACATATTGTACTACTATCATACTCCCTCTGTTCCAAAATATAAGTCTTTGTAGTGATTTCCACTATGGATCACATACAGATGTATATAGATACATTTTAGAGTGGAGATTCACTCATTTTGTTCCATATGTAGTCCATGGTGGAATCTATACAAAGACTTGTATTTAGGAACGAAGAGGGTACTTATTAAAGAAGAACAGAAGAGGAACGTGCTAAAGAAGAGCAAGCAGATTTTGGATAATAAAATGTTTGTTGCGCAGTTCCCACACATGATGAACCAGAGCACATTAAGAATGCAACTCCCTGTTGTCTCTCTATATGTGGTGCACGTGCTTTTCGGAAGTAAAGTAGGAACATTAGCTGACTAATTAAACATTATCTGTTTTAGTAATACTAGCCAAAAGGCCCATGTGTTGCAACGGGAGAAAAAAAATACCAGAAGCTCTTAATTTACAAAAAATATTTTATAATATGAGAATTTGTACCTATTTCTTAAATACATGAAGAGTTAAAAATGTTGTTAATAAGATATATGATTTTTAATCATAAAAACAGGGTTTTTTTTGTTTGGAAAAGAACATTTTTTCATGGTCTCCTGTTGACGCGGGTACTTGCGCCCCTATTTCATCACTATTTCTTGCCATACATGTCATAGGTATTGGTCCTTGTTTTATCACTATTTATTTCTTATCAAACATGTCTTTTTTTTCATGCATGCCTTATTTTTATTTTTTTCATGCATGTCCTCTTTTTCCTCTTCTTATATATAGGAGAATAGAGCAACATCCCATCTTTATCGGATCTCCTCTGCATTTTCTCTTTTATTTATTTTATAGCGGACATCCCATCTTTATCGGGTCCTTTTATTTCTTGTCATGCATGTCCTTATTTATTGGGTGTCTCTAACAAATTTATCTTCAATTTAATGTCCAATCCTGATTTTGCTGAGGTGTTCATCCCCAATCTGAATCAGTACCGATATGAAAAAAAGACGGATAGTGCATTGTTGATTAGCATTGCATCCTAGATAGTATTTTTTACATTGTTAACAGGTAAAATGATATCATATTTAGATTCTACATAATTTTCTAATCAAATTACATATATAATATGTACAATTTGGAGTTACGGTTTAAAAGATATGAGTATTAAAAAACATTTGATATGTACTGCGGGTTTAATCTCAGAAACATCAAGGGGGTTTCTTCAAAATAGCAATGACAGACTAAGAATACCTATTTCTTTTATTAGTAGGTATAGATCAGCATCATATCAGATTCGTATTTGAGTAACAAGTTTGGAATTATGAGTGGCACGTTGTTTAGCTACGATGATGGTACTGAATATATCGGAATGTATGCATGTAAGTCACGTGAATTTCGTCATTTGGGCCAGTCGACCATTTCAGGCAGTTGGATGAACATCCTACGTCTCCTAACACTTCTTCTTCTTTGTCTCTGATTCTTCCCCTACATAACACCGCACAGGCTGCCGGCTGAACAACCGGCCCCGACCCACCCCCCGCCCTCCCCTAAATCACCCCCATCGCATGTGTTCCTCCGCCACCCCACCCCTGCCCCACCCGCGTTGAGTTTTCTTTGTTCAGTGAGCCCCCACCACCGCCAGGCCACCGCTCCGCACAACCATCGTCCCCACCCGAGCCCCTTCCTTCCCTCCGACGAACTCTGACGAGCTCTCAAAAATCGACTGACCCAATTTTCAAATTTAGTCTACTGTCATTTAACTAGTGTGGAATATAAATGGGGAAAACCATAAGCATTGCAAGTATAGTGTTGAGCGTGCCATGGCGGATCTCAAGGTGCAAACCGGACAAAGGCAACTTCGCAACCAATGTTTGCTTTCAACTATAAGAAGTAAGATCCTAAGTGACGGACAAGAAATCACAGTAAAGCAGTGGCGATCTATTTTCTTGCTGTGATAAATAAGTTGAGCAGATACAAAAGAGTACCGCCTATGGTGCGGTGCCGTGTATGCATCTGCTATGAATTCGACGGTGTTGCGGTAGCAATGGTTGTCGGCGGCGTGGAAGCAGATCTAGGAGGGTGGACGGTGGCGGCGGGGGAAATATCCCGGCTCGATGGACGAGACCGTCGTAGGAGTGGCACCGGCAAGGTGGACGACTGCAAGGATCCTGGTCCGAAGCCGTGGAGGAGAGAGGTCGATCTCTTCTAATGGACGACGGCGTTGGGGTATCAGCTCCGGCATGGTGGAGGAGGACGATGGTGGATGGGGTGGCAGACGGAGGAGGCTTGGGTGGAGAGGGTATTTTGGCGCCCACGGAGTACGAATGGGGAAATGGAGGGAGAGAGGAAGGGGGAACCATGCCTTATGGGTGCGCTTGTCTCAAATGTGAGGAAATTTACAAACTTAGCCTTCGTTTAAAATTTCCGACATCACACCAATATTAGTCGGTTGGGGATAGGACAGTAATCTCGCATACACCAAATATTTGCTGCCGGAGATTTCGTCCAAGGAGAGTTTGTTTTGTTGCCCACCGTGTACGGCTGAGAGGCGATTTCGGCCGAGGAGACACTATGTTTTGGTGCCCACCGTGTATGAATCCGGGTGATATGCGGTTATGTCATGTTTGAGTGAAATTACAAACCTGCCCCTATCAAGACCTATTGAAATCAAGCCGACATGTGTTGCATGTCAGGGACAGGCAGTGATTTCCATCTCCCATATTTTCGTTTCGGGCGGTTACTACGAGTTTGGCCGCTTCGTTCAATTTTTTGAGAAAAATCTTGCACGTTTACCGTGCCAACTCAATTCCAATACATTTTCTATTCTACTTTTGTTCGGGCAGGATCCATTTTCGATTGGAATAAAATTCTATATACATCATTTTTTTATATATACTTTCAAAAGCACAACTAATAATTCTGCTCCTTTATATATATAATATGATTTACAAATACAATGATCTCAAAATCATAGGGTTGAATTCAAAATTTTTAAAGCAAATTATGTTCTACTAAAATATATGGAATAGTAATATCTACATATTAAATAACACAGATGCACGTGAATTTATATGAGTATGCATGTTTGATAGATCAACTTTGGTTCGAGTATGAATTACATGTATCATCATCTCGAATTCAAATATTTGAATCCCTTTTATGTTGACATTTTCTATACACGTAGCTAAATATTTGAATCTCCATTCATGCCCATCTTTCTCGCATGCTCCTTCATGCAGCTATCACTCTCTTTTCTCCATCTCACCCGCATGCTCAATCATGTTTCTCCTATTTTCGCAAACATGGTCTCTCGACTTCTCCCTTTAGAAGTGTCACACTCTCCCTATCATTATACATTACACAGTTTTCATTATCTCTCACATCTCCATCGTTCTCTGGTATCACTAGGTACCTAAGCTCTCTTTTTCACCGCCACACACACAATCTCACTCGTCTTTCACTTTTTTCTCTCTAGGGTTCTCTCATGCACCCTATATCTCTCTAGATATGACTCCTACCACTAAAATTACTCTCTCCCGCAAACATAACGTTTATTGCGGTCTCCTTTCCGTCATCATCTCAGTTATAAAACTGACATTATTCATTTGTTTACCGACCAGATGAAAGTGCAACTATCCCTAGGTGGTTTTAGTAATTCCTAACAACATATAGCTCACTGAGCTAATACTATTCCAAGACCAATATTTCAGGAAAAGCTCAATGAATGGCATGGCATGGATGAGGAAAGTGGATCCCTCAAAATTCTAAGGATAAAAGGATTGGCTCAAGCTCAAAAGCTCAAGACTCTACATTTTATATTTTAGTGATCCAAGATCACATTGTGTCTATAGGAAAAGACAATACTATAAGGGACGGATGAGGTGTTGCTTAATGAGTTTCTTGCTCCACAGTCCTTAGTGATATGTTCCAAAAACCCTCAACTACTTTCTCATATCCACATATGACCTAAACCTAAATTCAAACTCGGCCCCACCGATTCTTTCTATTCGGCGGCACCGAGTTTAGATGTCATAGCCACTGCCACAAACCCTAGGCAAATCGGTCTCACCAATAGGGATCTCGATCTCACCGAGATGGGATAGTAATCTCTCTGTTTCCCTTCATAACGTTTCGGTCTAACCGAAGTGAGCGATCGGTCCCACCGAGATTAAAATGTAAACTCTCTGTTTCCCTTTCATAACATTTGGTCTCACCGAAAAGAGCAAATTGGTTCCACCGAGTTTACCTGACCAACTCTCTTGTTAGCTTATTACCAAAATCGGTCTCACCGAGTTTGTGTAATCGGTCTCACCGAGATTACACTATGCCCTAACCCTAACCACATCGGTCCTACCGAGTTGCATGTCGGTCCCATCGAAATCACTAACGGTCACTAGGTTTACTGAATCGGTCTGACCGAGTTTGTTGATTCGGTCCCACCGAGATTGGTAAATTGTGTGTAACGGTTAGATTTTGTGTGGAGGCTATATATACCCCTCCACCTCCTCTTCATTCGTAGAGAGAGCCATCAGAACAAACCTACACTTCCAACTTACCATTTCTGAGAGAGAACTACCTACTCATGTGTTGAGGCCAATATATTCCATTCCTACCATATGAATCTTGATCTCTAGCCTTCCCAAAGTTGCTTTCCACTCAAATCTTCTTTCCACCAGATCCAAATCCTGTGAGAGAGAGTTGAGTGTTGGGGAGACTATCATTTGAAGCACAAGAGCAAGGAGTTCATCATCAACACACCATTTGTTACTTCTTGGAGAGTGGTGTCTCCTAGATTGGCTAGGTGTCACTTGGGATCCTCCGACAAGATTTTGGAGTTGAACCAAGGAGTTTGTAAGGGCAAGGAGATCGCCTACTTCATGAAGATCTACCGCTAGTGAGGCAAGTCCTTCGTGGGCGACGGCCATGGTGGGATAGACAAGGTTGCTTCTTCGTGGACCCTTCTTGGGTGGAGCCCTCCGTGGACTCGCGCAACCGTTACCCTTCGTGGGTTGAAGTCTCCATCAACATGGATGTACGATAGCACCACCTATCGGAACCACGACTCAAAAATAACCATGTCTCCAAATTGCGTTTGAAATCTCCAAACCCTTCCCTTTACATTCTTGCAAGTTGCATGCTTTACTTTCCGCTGCTCATATACTCTTTGCATGCTTGCTTGAATTGTGTGAAGATTGCTTGACTTGTGCTAAGATAGCTAAAATCTGGCAAAGCCTAAAATTGGGAAAAGGCTTAATTTTTAATTGGTCAAGTAGTCTAATCACCCCCCTCTAGACATACTTCAAGGTCCTACAAGTGGTATCAGAGCCTTGGTCTCCATTTGCTTTGATTTCCATAGCTTTTGGTGGTCATAGCCTTGGTTTCACAACCTAGGAGAGTATGGCATCTAGCGAGGGAAATTATTACCATAGAGGTCCTTACTTTGATGGTACTAATTTTGCTAGTTGGAAGCATAAGATGAAAATGCATATTCTCGGACATAACCCCGCCGTTTGGGCTATTGTGTGTATTGGCTTGCAAGGTGAATTCTTTGATGGGAGGGAACCAAACCGTGAAGCTAGCGCGTATGAATTGAAGATGCTGCAATACAACGCTCAAGCTTGTGATATCCTCTTCAATGGATTGTGCCCCGAAGAATTCAAGAAAATCAGCCGTCTTGAGAATGCAAAGGAAATCTGGAATACTTTGATTGATATGCATGAAGGTACTGACTCCGTCAAGGAATCCAAGTTGGATGTGCTCCAAAGTCAACTTGACAAGTTCAAAATGAAGGATGGTGAAGGTGTCGCTGAAATGTACTCTAGGCTTGCTCTTATCACAAATGAGATTGCGGGCTTAGGAAGTGAAGAGATGACCGACAAATTCATCATCAAGAAGATCCTAAGAGCATTGGATGGAAAATATGATACCGTGTGCACATTGATCCAAATGATGCCCAATTACAAGAATCTCAAGCCAAGAGAGGTCATTGTAAGAATTGTTGCTCATGAGATGTCACTCAAGGATAAGGAGGAACTTCACAACAAGTCAAGTGGTACTTACAAAGCCTCATGTGAAGCTCCTACATCATCAAATGAGAAACAAACCTTCAATCAAGAATTGAGCTTAATGGTGAAGAACTTGAACAAATTCTACAAGAGTAGAAGCAAAGAGATAAGCTCCAAGTAAAGGTCCTACAATGACAAAAGATCTTCCAGTCGAGAGCGCAATTGCTACAATTGTGGGAGACTCGGACACTATTCCAATGAGTGTACGGCACCCTACAAAAGAAGATAAGATTCTCCCAAGAGAAGAAGTCGAAGAGAAGAATCACCGCCAAGAGAAGCAAGGATTCAAAAAGGAAGGATTCGGAAAGGAAGGACAAGTCATCGAAGAGCTACACAAAACAAAGACATCAAGCTCATGTTGGTGAATGGGTATCCGGTTTCGACTCTGAACATCACTCCAAGAGAAGCTATCACTCCGACTCCGAACATACTCAAGATGAAGGTGTTGCCGGTCTAGCACTTGTGTCGACCAACTCCTACAACATATTTGATTCACCAAATGAAGGAATTGGAAGATGCTTCATGGCTAAAGTCCCTAAGGTAACTCACCCCGAGTATGTTGATTTCAATAGTGATGAAGATGACTTGTTAGGTGATGATGATTTACTTATTGACAACTCTAGTGATGAATACTATGATGAAATGTCAATTAATGATGCTAATCAAGATAAAACGAATGACAATGATAAGGAGAAGATTGAGCTTCTAACTAAAGAACTAAAAACTCTTAAGTTAGCTCATGAAACTATCTTAGGGGATCATCGAGAACTTTTGAGGACTCATGAGAAGTTACGCTTTGAAAAGCTCAATCTTGAGCAAGAGCATGAGTTCTTAAAAGCAATCAATGATGATCTTCGCAAGAAAAGTTCTTCTTACATTGCCAAGCGTTTACTCTTATCTACTTACATGCCTCAAGTCAAGTCTAGTAACAAGAACAAGAAGGATTCTTCCTCTAGTAGTAATAATAACATGCTAAATCCAATATTGTTGCTTCTAGTAGTTCTCTTGATTCCACTAATGATTCTCTTAGCCAAGTTACACTTGAGCAATAAAATAGCTTATTGAAGGGAATTATAGAGAAAGGTGTATAGAAGAGCCTTGCCGGGAGTAAGCAATTCGAGGAAATTGTACGCAAGCAAGGAATGCATCAGAAGAATCAAGGTGTTGGTTTTGAACGAAAGTTCAATGCCAATGGAGTTTAGTGGGAAGAAGATCAATACCCCAAGACGAAGTTTGTACCTCAACAAGAGAAGTATGATCCTACTTCCTTCAAAGGGACACAAGCTCAAGATGATCTTCCACCAGAAGACCACAAGCACAAAGGCAAGGACAAGTTTCAAGAGGAGATTGATGCATTTGAAGAAGCTCCTAAGGCCTTGGTCAAGTGGGTTCCCAAGACTACGTCAAGTTCTACTTCATCAAGCACAACTACAACTCCAAGGATTCCCATCAAGATGATGTGGATCCCGAAGAAGAAGAACTAGAGAGTTCTTGAGGGTGACTTCGCCAACATTCTTCACTCATATCATTATGGCAAGGACAAGTGCAATCAACTTCCACATCTTGCACTAGTTCAAGGAGTCACAAACCCTCATGTTGGTAAGGCACGGGACAAGGTAACCTAATGCTTTCATGGACATCATCTTGTATGTGCATCACTCTATGTCTATGGATATACTTGTTTGTTCCTTGTGGGACTAACCCGTGTAGGTATTGAAAGTGCAACTCACTCCAAAGGATTGCTCCAAATGATCTTCATCAACATTGAGCATCCACATCTTCAACACCTACATGAAGTCATCATCGACAAAACCCAAGGTTAGTTCATCCCTCTTAGGGGGGATCTCACATCTAGGGGGAGCTTAACTCTAAGAATTGAGTCAAAGCAACTCTCATGATGTGAACACATCAATGCATTATGTAGAAGTGGTAACCCCACTTGAGCTTAAACTATGAGTATGACCTGTGAACAAATGTTCTCATTTGACTCTGAAGTCAATATACTCATATATAGATGACCTAGTCATCGCCAATTGTTTCATAGATGCTAGAATTGGTTGTGCATGCTTTGCCACATATTTCATTTGCCATTCTATTGTGTGAGCATATTGGTTGCATATTTTACTCATTCGAGGACATCCACTTGTTGCTTTGATTGATTGGCTTCTTTTTCTTTTGCCAAGTGGATGAACAAGAATGCCTAAGAACCTTCTCTAGCTATCTATGCTTTTCTTGTCTCAAACTCTATTCATGCTACGTGACAAAATTTGATCAAGTCAGATTCGAACCACTCTGTGTGAGGAGCACTCGGAGTCCCCAATTCGTCATAGACTTAAACTTCAAAACTTCTTTGTGCGTTTCGGTCTGACCGGTTCTTCCATTTCGGTCATACCGAGATCACTAAGTCGATCTAGGTTTTCAATCTCGGTGTAACCGACTTGAACTTTTCGGTCTCACCGAGTTGCTGTAACTGTCAACAGTTATGCATCTCGGTGCCACTGAGTTGTTCCACTCGGTCACACCGACAGGGTCAGGCTATATATACTCACGGGCAAAAATTTGGAAACCTTCTCCAAACCCCTTCGCCCGCGCATAGCTCGCTCTGCCTCCAAGGTCTCCGGATTGTCGATTTCGTCGCCAGCCGCCTCCAGTCGCTAGTCTCCACCGCCGTCAACAGAATTCATCCCCGCTATTGCCGTCGTAGCGAGTTCATTGCCAAACTAGGGTATGGACTCGATCACAATGCTATCCCCGTCCGATTCCTAGCACATTGTGTTCATTATGATTCTTGCCACGATTGAAACACTTCTATCCAGTCAAAACAATCCTTAGATTAGATGTGAATTGAAAATTTAGGGTTAGGTTTCCGCCGAAACCATCTTGGACCCACCGAGTTAAAAAACTCGGTTCCACCGATGCGGCTAAGGCCATTGCACAAGTGATTCTCGGTCTGACCGAGAATTGCAAATCGGTGTGACCGATTTTAAGACTCTGTGAAACCCTAGCAGTCTCGATGCCACCGAACTGTGACTCGGTCTGACCAAGATCACTAGTTTAGGTTCCAAAAGCTGCTTCGGCATCACCGAGTTTGCAAATCGCTTGATCCGAAATGCTTTCTGTGGAAAACTAAAACTAAGTTTTTGAATAATTCTTTTGCAAAAACCTCTGCATTTTGTGATGCTCATCCATTCTATCTCATCTACAACTATTCACAGGGTCAGCAGTCAGTGTTTGCAGCATGTCAGACCAAAGTGACAGCCAGAACAGGGAAGAGGAGCAGGTTCACATGAGTGAGGGCACTAGTCCCTCTAGTTCCTCAGATGAGGGCAGGAGGAGCACTCCTAGCAATTTGCCCAAAGCAGCCACAAGGGCCAGAAGGAAGAGAAACTCAGACTCTGAGGATGAAGACTATGTGGCAGCTGAAGATGAGGCTACTTCCAAGAAGATAGTGCTCAAAAAGGAGTATGGCTCAGCTAAGACCACAAAGCCTGGACTAAACAGGAAAGTCCCTGCCAAGAGGACACCAATGCTGAAAGTCAGAGGATCAACTCAAGAACCTGAGAAACCTGATCCCAAATAGCCTGCCGCAGAAGGAAAGAAGAGAAAGGAAAGGGTCAAAAAGACCATGGCCAGAGTTGTTGGACAGCCTTCCATGATGGAAGAGGAAGAGGAAGAAGAGGATGCTGCTCCAGCACCCAAGGCACAAAAGCTGATGGGTGATGCTATAAGGTCAGGGGCTGCATCATCAAAGCCCAAAGAAGCACCCAAAGCTGCCTCTAAGGCCAAGTCTGCACCTAAGAGGAATTACAGGAGCATACCAGCCGCTGAGAAGAACAAGGCCCCAGTGCCTGAAGTTGCTGAAGAGGAAGAAGATGAAGGACAAGTTCTGAGGAAGCTGAAACCTAAGATTCCAGACCACCATGATGCTCATCCAGTGGTCAAGAACATGAAGCTGAGGAAGGATGCAAGGCTCAGGCAGTGGAGATTGTCTGATCCCTATGCAATCAGGAGGAGGACTACTGTTGACTACAAGTTTCACACTAAGGAACAATAGGACTTCTATGAGACTATGTTGTTGGACAAGAAGCCCATAGTTTGTGACATGAGGTGGGTGGACTGGAAATACATGAAGGCAAATGAGGATCACTACCCAGGAGTGTTTGACAGCTTTAAGGCTTGTGGAGTTGATGAGTTTGTTGGACATAAGTTCATAAACTGGAATGATGAGCTAGTAATGCAATTCTACTCCACAGCTCACTTTTATCCTGATGGCAGAATAGTCTGGATGTCTGAAGGTACAAGGTACCAATCCACAATTGAAGAATGGGCTGAACTGATCAATGCACCAGAGGAGAGTGAAGATGACTTGGATGTCTACTCCAAGAAGAAGAAGGATCACAACTCTATGTCACACATGTACAAGGAGATCCCAGACAAAGCACTTGAGACTTTAAAGTTTGGGTCTGTTCATTTGCTTCTATTAGGACTGCCAACGATCAACTGGATCCTAAGGCACACTCTCTTGCCCAAGTCAGGTGACCACAACATGATCAGAGGGCATGCAATAAATTTGCTACACATGTTTGATGTGCCAGAGAAATTCAAGGTCATGAGCCTCATAGTTGAGACTATCAAGAGGACAGCAGCAAACCAGAAGATAAGTTGTGGGTATGCCCCACAGATCCACAAGCTGATCAACTCCAAGATGGGTACATGCAAATACTTGTTGGACAAGGAACACTTTGTTATCTTTCCAGATTTTGAGGACAATCAAGTTGTCATGAATGAGAATGAACCATCTTCAGTGCAAGCACAAGAGAAGAAGGAGAAGGCAAAGAAGGAGAAGGCTGCCAAGATGCCAACTCTAGAGGAGGCATTTGTGTACTTTTTGAAGAGCAAGCAGGACCAGCTTGGTTACTTAATAGCATCAACTCTGAGGATTGAGAAGGGGTTGTCCACCCTAACTCAAAACTAGGAGAGCCTGGAAAGAATCATGGAACAAAAATTCTATGACCTAGATGTGAAAGTAACTGAGATCCAGTCTGTTGTGGAGCAGCTTCAGGATGACATGCAGGAGAGGAAGGGCAGGACAACCACTGATGCATTTGCCAGAGTGCCTCGAGCTCAGAGATCAGTTGCAGAGCCAGTGTCAGACACCAGGGCCACTTCATCTGCACCAGCTACAGCTCCAGTGCAACCAGCTCCAGCACCAACTCCTCCAGATCCATCCACATCAACTGAAGTCTTCGTCCAAGGAGCCATCTCTACACCACCACCTGAAGACCAAGCCTGAGAGATGAAATAGTACTATGCATTTTCTAGGAACTTTTTGGTAACTTGTTGCCAAAGGGGGAGAAAAATGTATAGATCATAGGCTTCGAGAGAGAGAGAGAGAGAGTTTGCTTTTGTTCTCTCCTGTCTTCGTGGTTGAACTTTATTTGCTTTTGCTTGCTTGAGATACTACGTTATTGTCTGTGTGATACAATGATGATCATGTGTTTGATCATATGCTATCTTAATGCTTGTTAGATGACTGTATCACATTTATCTTTATATGATCATTCACTTTGCTTGCTGATGAGTGCATGTATTCAATCTTTATTATTTTGATGCTCCACCAAGATGTATGTGACATGGAAGAGTAACCCATGAGCCTAACTCCTTGTGCATTTGTAGTCCAAAGCAAATCTTAAACTATGCACAAATTTAGGGGGGGCTCTTGCTTATCACATACTTCTCAAAGCGATGATGTTTTTCAATCTTATTATCATTTGTCGAAGCTTTGATCTATATGTTGTCATCAATTACCAAAAAGGGGGAGATTGAAAGTGCAACTATTCCTAGGTGGTTTTGGTAATTCCTAACAACATATAGCTCATTGAGCTAATACTATTCCAAGACAAATATATCAGGAAAAGCTCAATGGACGGCATGGAATGGATGAGGAAAGTGGATCCCTCAAAATTCTAAGGATAAAAGGATTGGCTCAAGCTCAAAAGCTCAAGACTCTACATTTTATATTTTAGTGATCCAAGATCACATTGAGTCTATAGGAAAAGCCAATACTATCAAGGAGGGATGAGGTGTTGCTTAATGAGTTTCTTGCTCCACAGTCCTTAGTGATATGCTCCAAAAACCCTCAACTACTTTCTCATATCCACATATGACCTAAACCTAAATTCAAACTCGGCCCCACCGATTCTTCTATCCGGCGGCACCGAGTTTAGATGTCATAGCCACTGCCACAAACCCTAGGCAAATCGGTCTCACCAATAGGGATCTCGGTCTCACCGAGATGGGATTGTAATCTCTCTGTTTCCCTTCGTAACGTTTTGGTCTAACCGAAGTGAGTGATCGGTCCCACCAAGATTGCAATGTAAACTCTCTGTTTCCCTTCGTAACATTTCGGTCTCACCGAAAAGAGCAAATCGGTCCCACCGAGTTTACCTGACCAACTCTCTGGTTAGTTTATTACCAAAATCGGTCTCACCGAGTTTGTGTAATCGGTCTCATCAAGATTACGTTATGCCCTAACCCTAACCACATCGGTCCTACCGAGTTGCATGTCGGTCCCATCAAAATCACTAATGGTCACTAGGTTTACTGAATCGGTCTGACCGAGTTTGTTGATTAGGTCCCACCGAGATTGGTAAATTGTGTGCAACGGTTAGATTTTGTGTGGAGGCTATATATACCCCTCCACCTCCTCTTCATTCGTAGAGAGAGCCATCAGAACAAACCTACACTTCCAACTTACCATTTCTGAGAGAGAACTACCTACTCATGTGTTGAGGCCAAGATATTCCATTCCTACCATACGAATCTTGATCTCTAGCCTTCCCCAAGTTGCTTTCCACTCAAATCTTCTTTCCACCAGATCCAAATTCTGTGAGAGAGAGTTGAGTGTTCGGGAGACTATCATTTGAAGCACAAGAGCAAGGAGTTCATCATCAACACACCATTTGTTACTCTTGGAGAGTGGTGTCTCCTAGATTGGCTAGGTGTCACTTCGGAGCCTCCGACAAGATTGTGGAGTTGAACGAAGGAGTTTGTAAGGGCAAGGAGATCACCTACTTCATGAAGATCTACCGCTAGTGAGGCAAGTCCTTCATGGGCGACGACCATGGTGGGATAGACAAGGTTGCTTCTTCGTGGACCCTTCTTGGGTGGAGCCCTCCGTGGACTCGCGCAACCGTTACCCTTCGTGGGTTGAAGTCTCCATCAACATGGATGTATGATAGCACCACCTATCGGAACCACGGCTCAAAAATCACCGTGTCTCCAAATTGCGTTTGAAATCTCCAAACCCTTCCCTTTACATTCTTGCAAGTTGCATGCTTTACTTTCCGCCGCTCATATACTCTTTGCATGCTTGCTTGAATTGTGTGAAGATTGCTTGACTTGTGCTAAGATAGCTAAAATCTGCCAAAGTCTAAAATTGGGAAAAGGCTTAATTTTTAATTGGTCAAGTAGTCTAATCACCCCCCCCTCTAGACATACTTCAAGGTCCTACACCAGACAAACTCCCCCTCCCTCTCTCTCTCTCACACACACACACAACTCCTGCTTCCACTCCCCTTCCCGACTACCATCTCTCACAGACACACAAAACTCTCGCTTTCACACCCCCGACTCGTATTTCTTTCACAAACATTGATCGACTAGCCTCCAGATAGGTTTATACACCCTCACACTCTTGCTTCCACTATCTCGTACATGTCTCTCTCAAGCTCCTTGTATCTATGTAGATTTTTTGTCCCTTCTTGAGACACGCCCTCTTGATCATGCACACAGACACTATTGCCTAATTTTATGATGATACCTCTCACACACACACTCTTTGTGTCTTTGTCACACACGCACTCTATTCTCCTCCTCTCTCCCTCTCTCTCACACACACACCACACGCACACATGTGATTTTTGCAACAACTAGCAATATGCCCATGCGTTGCATGGAACATCAAGATGCATTTGTATGAGTAGTTTATCTTGTGGGAGAAAAGCATGAACGAGGGAAGGCCTTATTTGCAAAAGTGGAGAGGGGTGTGGGTATCTTTTTGCAAAATTGTCATAGTTTCCTTCCTATCCATCAGATATAAGTTGGACGGCCTATATTGCAGGATGGCAGGCACACCATCAGCACCAACTTTGTTTTTTATAAGAGTAGAGATATACCACTTCTCGAATCTTGAAACCTACCACATTCCTCCCTTATCTCATCAAAACCGCCAAAGGGATACATTTTGAGTGAAACATAACATTTTTTTTACTCATATATGTATTTCAAAACTAGACTCTTTTCTATCAAATTGGTGAATATGTATTAACCTACTTTGATCATGTGGCAACGCATTGGCACATTGCTAGTTATTACTATTGTATAATTTTTTGGACACCAGACAAACAGTGGAGTACATATACGAAGAGAAGAGGTGCACGCATGCAGTTGGTCTCTCACTATTTCACACACATGGGAGTTACGTAAAGGCACCATAAACAAATAAACCCTAAAATCCTAGGTGCACGATTGCTGCATGCGCGGGTATCAGGTACGTGGTGGAGCACACATTTGTAGGAATAGTCAGCTCGCGTGAACAACCTGGAGGCGGTGGCTTGCCAGTCGCCACTGATCGAGTAGCCACATTTAAAATATCATTTTTAGCGGGGTAAGAGTTTTGATTTTCAATGGCACGTTATAAGTACTAGTTTTTAGAACGATTGGTATGGAGAGAAAATGGAATTCATAACTACTACCTCCATCCTGGTTTAATAGTCCCCATCATATTTTGGGTCAAAGTTTGTCCACGAATTTTACTTGTAAAATGTGAATGGAAAATGAGATTTTGTTATACCCAAACAAAAAAGGACTGGAGGGAGTGATTGCTTTGACACGGACGCGACCTCTCATAGCGCAGGCATTGAACTGACACGCCGGCCAAGAGGGCCCCACTCGCTGCAGGCCAGGCTGAACATGCCTCCTCGCCGCATGCAACCGGCTTCAGACTACCCCACCTACCTCCATTGAATCCGTGCGTGTGCCGGCAACACGTCCTTCCGCAAACTGGCCGGCATTTTAGAACACAACACCGGTTGGCTCCTCTCATCCGCCCACTATTTAAACGAGGCCAGATGCATGGCAAGAACCGCACCACACCACCGCTCCCCATATACTCCTTGCACCATTTTCTCCACACTCTCCATAGCATCCGGTGAGCAGGAAGACGAGTTCTCCGGCATAAAAGCCAGTTGGTTTCCCCGACGAGCCAGGCAACTCGCTTCCCCACCTCCCTCCCCGCCCCAGGACGTCAGTACCATGGGCGAGGCTACAAGCGGGCAAGCGGAGGAGCAAGCCGCCGCTCCAAGCTGACCCCTGGTGCATCAACTCGATGCTCCAAGCCTGCTCGTGGAAGTGTCGCCAGTTGTTGCACACCGGCACATGGGGGACCACAACGTCCAGTGCACCATGGTTTGTCACGCCACCCGACACAAACATTGGCGGAACCGTGACATGCTGGCGAAGGTGTCCAACATGTCTGCGGCCACCGCCGACACCGAGGAATATTAGACCACAGGAGCCGCCGCTGCTCGGAACCCGCGAATGCTACGACCACCGCGTAGCCGGAGGACACCCGGTGTGTTGCCCGGTTTGGCTCAAAACATCATGGACCCCAGCCGCAGCCGGCATTAGAAATATTATATCTACCTGCAGAAGTTATTCGCGTTTAGTCAAAAAAGTCCAAAATATAATTTATTATGTATGGTCTGGACTTGTGCTCGTACTGGAGCAGGAACTAGAGATTTTTCTTTATTTATAACTCTCCTCACATTTTTTGGCTTTGAATTGAATCATGGTTGTGGACATTATTTATGAATGTGCAGATATCTATGAACATGAGTTTGGTGTGGAAGTTGAACTTGGAATGTTGGGCTTGCGTGTGAACTATACCATGTCCAATGCTTCGTCTGTTATTGTTTGGAAAGTAATTGCTGTTATTACATGACCCAAAAAAATTTATTTTGTGCCACATCAGTAGATGCACGGACATCCCAACATGCATGCTGACTGGATAAACATTCGAACCTAGCTATAGTGAAGGAAAATTTGTATTGACAACAATTTTAGATAGCAGGAGATGCCTAGCCTGCTCTGCCTCTGCTAGCTTCTTTCTGGCTGCTTCCATCTCTTCTTTGGCTTGGGTGGTCGCCATTGTCACATCATCCAGCTTCCAAATGTCCCGGCCTTCTCTAATGTAGTGTGGTCGCCGTCTTCGATCTTCTCGATGCCTCTTTGAAGATTGAGGTGGTGTGCATGCTGTTGGAAATATGCCCTAGAGGCAATAATAAATTAGTTATTATTATATTTCCTTGTTCATGATAATCGTTTGTTATCCATGCTATAATTGTATTGATAGGAAACTCAGATACATGTGTGGATACATAGACAACACCATGTCCCTAGTAAGCCTCTAGTTGACTAGCTCGTTGATCAATAGATGGTTACGGTTTCCTGACCATGGACATTAGATGTCGTTGATAACAGGATCACATCATTAGGAGAATGATGTGATGGACAAGACCCCAATCCTAAGCCTAGCACAAAGATCGTAGTTCGTATGCTAAAGCTTTTCTAATGTCAAGTATCATTTCCTTAGACCATGAGATTGTGCAACTCCCGGATACCGTAGGAATGCTTTGGGTGTACCAAACGTCACAACGTAACTGGGTGGCTATAAAGGTGCACTATAGGTATCTCTGAAAGTGTCTGTTGGGTTGGCACGAATCGAGACTGGGATTTGTCACTCCGTGTAAACGGAGAGGTATCTCTGGGCCCACTCGGTAGGACATCATCATAATGTGCACAATGTGACCAAGGGGTTGATCACGGGATGATGTGTTATGGAACGAGTAAAGAGACTTGCTGGTAACGAGATTGAACAAGGTATCGGGATACCGACGATCAAATCTCGGGCAAGTACAATACCGCTAGACAAAGGGAATTGTATACGGGATCGATTGAGTCCTTGACATCGTGGTTCATCCGATGAGATCATCATGGAACATGTGGGAGCCAACATGGGTATCCAGATCCCGCTGTTGGTTATTGACCGGAGAACGTCTCGGTCATGTCTGCATGATTCCCAAACCCGTAGGGTCTACACACTTAAGGTTCGATGATGCTAGGGTTATAAAGGAAGTTTGTATGTGGTTACCGAATGTTGTTCGGAGTCCCGGATGAGATCCCAGATGTCACAAGGAGTTCCGGAATGGTCCGGAGGTAAAGATTTATATATGGGAAGTCCTGTTTTGGTCATCGGAAAAGTTTCGGGTTTTTCCGGTAACGTACCGGGACCATCGGGAGGGTCCCGGGGTCCACCAAGTGGGGCCACCAACCCCGGAGGGCTTCATGGGCCAAGTGTGGGAGGGGACCAGCCCCAGGTGGGCTGGTGCACCCCCACAAGGGGCCCAAGGCGCAGGGGAGAGTGGGAAGGGGCAAACCCTAGGGAAGATGGGCCCTAAGGCCCATCCCAGGCGCGCCTCCCCTCTCTCCCCCTCTGGCCGCCACCCAGATGGGATCTGGGGGCTGCCGCCACCCCTGGGGAGGGAACCCTAGAGAGGGCGCAGCCCCCTCCCCTCCCCCTATATATACTTGAGGGTTTTGGGGCTGCCAACACATGAATTTCTTCTCCTGTTGGCGCAGCCCTACCTCTCTTTCTCCTCATATCTCGCGGTGCTTGGCGAAGCCCTGCTGGACTACCACGCTCCTCCATCACCACCACGATGTTGTGCTGCTGCTGGATGGAGTCTTCCTCAACCTCTCCCTCTCACCTTGCTGGATCAAGGCATGGGAGACGTCACCGGGCTGTACGTGTGTTGAACGCGGAGGTGCCGTCCGTTCGGCACTAGGATCTCTGGTGATTTGGATCACGACGAGTTTGACTCCTTCAACCCCGTTCTCTTGAACGCTTCCGCTTAGCGATCTACAATGGTATGTAGATGCACTCTCCTTCCCCTCGTTGCTAGTCTCTCCATGGATAGATCTTGGTGACTCGTAGGAAAATTTTGAATTTCTGCTACGTTCCCCAACAGTGGTATCAGAGCTAGGTCTATTGCGTAGATTCTTTGCACGAGTAGAACACAAAGTAGTTGCAGGCGTTGATTTTGTTTAATATGCTTACGTTACTAGTCCAATCTTGTTTCGACGGTATTGTGGGATGAAGCGGCCCGGACCGACCTTACACGTACTCTTACGTGAGACAGGTTCCACCGACTGACATGCACTTGGTGCATAAGGTGGCTAGCGGGTGCCAGTCTCTCCCACTTTAGTCGGAACGGATTCGATGAAAAGGGTCCTTATGAAGGGTAAATAGCAATTGACATATCATGTTGTGGTTTTTGCGTAGGTAAGAAACGTTCTTGCTAGAAACCCATAGCAACCACGTAAAACATGCAAACAACAATTAGAGGACGTCTAACTTGTTTTTGCAGGGTATGCTATGTGATGTGATATGGCCAAGAAGAATGTGATGAATGATATGTGATGTATGAGATTGATCATGTTCTTGTAATAGGAATCACGACTTGGATGTCGATGAGTATGACAACCGGCAGGAGCCATAGGAGTTGTCTTTATTTATTATATGACCTGTGTGTCATTGAACAACGCCATGTAATTACTTTACTTTATTGCTAACCGGTAGCCATAGTAGTAGAAGTAATAAGTTGGCGAGACAACTTCATGGAGACACGATGATGGAGATCATGGTGTCATGCCGGTGACGATGATGATCATGGAGCCCCGAAGATGGAGATCAAAAGGAGCAATATGATATTGGCCATATCATGTCACTATTTGATTGCATGTGATGTTTATCATGTTTATACATCTTATTTGCTTAGAACGACGGTAGAAAATAAGATGATCCCTCATTAAAATTTCAAGAAAGTGTTCCCCCTAACTGTGCACCATTGCGAAAGTTCGTCGTTTCGAAGCACCACGTGATGATCGGGTGTGATAGATTCTTACGTTCACATACAATGGGTGTAAGACAGATTTACACACACGAAACACTTAGGTTGACTTGACGAGCCTAGCATGTACAGACATGGCCTCGGAACACAAGAGACCGAAAGGTCGAGCATGAGTCGTATGGTGGATACAATCAACATGAAGATGTTCACCGATGATGACTAGTCCGTCTCACGTGATGATCGGACACGGCCTAGTTGACTCAGATCATGTAATCACTTAGATGACTAGAGGGATGTCTATCTGAGTGGGAGTTCATGAGATGAACTTAATTATCCTGAACATAGTCAAAAGATCTTTGCAAATTATGTCGTAAGCTCGCGCTTTAGTTCCACTGTTTACATATGTTCCTAGAGAAAATATAGTTGAAAGTTGACAGTAGCAATTATGCGGACAGTAGAAAGCTTATGTCCTTAATGCACCGCTCAGTGTGCAGAACCCTAAATGTCATCTGTGGATGTTGCGAACATCAGACATACACGTTTTGATAACTACGTGATGGTTCAGTTAAATGGTTTAGAGTAGAGGCACCAAAGACGTTTTCGAAACATCGCGGAACATATGAGATGTTTCGAGGGCTGAAATTTGGATTTCAGACTCGTGCCCACGTCAAGAGGTATAAGACCTCCGACGATTTTCTTAGCCGGCAAACTAAGGGAGAAAAGCTCAATCATTGAGCTTGTGCCCAGATTGTCTGAGTGCAACAATCACTTGAATCGAGTGGGACTTGATCTTCCAGATGAGATAGTGATGTTTCTCCAAATCATTGCCACCAAGCTGCTAGAGCTTCGTGATGAACTATAACATATCAGGGATAGATATGATGATCCTTGAGGTATTCGCGATGTTTGACACCGCGAAAGTAGAAATCAAGAAGGAGCATCAATTGTTGATGGTTGGTGAAACCACTAGTTTCAAGAAGGGCAAGGGCAAGAAGGGATACTTCATGAAACGGCAAATCAGCTGCTGCTCTAGTGAAGAAACCCAAGGTTGAACCCAAACCCGAGACTAAGTGCTTCTGTAATAAGGGGAACAGCCACTAGAGAAGAATTACCCTAGATACTTGGTAGATGAGAAGGCTGGCAAGATCGATAGAAGTATATTGGATATACATTATGTTAATGTGTACTTTACTAGTACTCCTAGTAGCACCAGGGTATTAAGATACCGGTTCGGTTGCTAAGTGTTAGTAACTCGAAATAAAGGAGCTACGGAATAAACGGAGACTAGCTAAAGGTGAGCTGACGATATGTGTTGGAAGTGTTTCCAAGTTTGATGTGATCAAACATCACACGCTCCCTCTACCATCAAGATTAGTATTAAACCTGAATAATTTTCATTTGGTGTTTGCGTTGAGCATAGACGTGATTGGATTATGTCTACCGCAATACGGTTATTCATTTAAGGAGAATAATGGTTACTCTATTTATTTGAATAATACCTTCAATGGTCTTGCACCTAAAGGAATGGTTTATTGAATCTTGATCGTAGTGATACACATTTTCATGCCAAAAGATATAAGATAGTAATGATAGTACCACTTACTTGTGGCACTGCCATATAAGACATATTGGTATAAAACGCATGAAGAAGCTCCATGTTGATGGATCTTTGGACTCACTCGTTTTGAAAAGTTTGAGACATGCGAACCATGTCTATTGGTGTATACGCATGAAGAAACTCCATGCAGATGAATCGTTTGGACTCATTTGATTTTGAATCACTTGAGATATGCAAATCATACCACATGGGCAAGATGACTGAAAGCCTCGTTTTTAGTAAGATGGAACAAGAAAGCAACTTGTTGGAAGTAACACATTTTGATGTGTGCAGTCCAATGAGTGCTGAGGCATGCAGTGAATATCGTTATGTTCTTACTTCGCAGATGATTCGAGTAGATGTTGAGTATATTTACTTGATGAAACACAAGTCTAAATTATTGAATGGTTCAAGTAATTTCAGAGTGAAGTTGAAGATCATCGTGACAAGAGGATAAAATGTCTATGATATGATCATAGAGATGAGTATCTGAGTTACGAGCTTTGGCACGCAATTAAGACATTGTGGAAATTGTTTCACAATTAATACCGCCTGGAACACCATAGTGTGATGGTGTGTCCGAACATCATAGTTGCACCCTATTGGATATGGTGCGTACCATGATGTCTCTTATTGAATTACCACTATCGTTCATGGGTTAGACATTAGAGACAACCGCACTCACTTTAATAGGGCACCACGTAATTCCGTTGAGATGACACCGTTTGAACTATGGTCTGGAGAAACCTAAGTTGTCGTTTCTTATAAGTTTGGGGCTGCGACGCTTATGTGAAAAAAGTTTCAGATTGATAAGCTCGAACCCAAAGCGGACAAAATGCATCTTCATAGGACACCCAAAACAGTTGGGTATACCTCCTAATTCAGATTCGGAAGCAAAAGTGATTGTTTCTTGAATCGGGTCCTTTCTCGAGGAAAAGTTTGTCTTGAAGAATTGAGTGGGAGGATGGTGGAGACTTGATGAGCTTATTGAACCATCACTTCAACCAGTGTGTAGCAGGGCACAGGAAGTTGTTCCTGTGGCGCCTACACCAATTGAAGTAGAAGCTTATGATAGTGATCATGAAGTTTTGGATCAAGTCACTACCGTACCTCGTAGGGTGACAAGGATGTGTACTACTTCAGAGTGGTATAGTAATCCTATCTTGAAGGTCATGTTGCTAGACAACAATGAACCTACTAGCTATGGAGAAGCGATGGTGGGCCCAAATTCCGACAAATGGTTAGAAGCCATGAAATCCGAGATAGGATCCATGTATCAGAACAAAGCATGGACTTTGGTGGACTTGCCTGATGATCGGCAAGCCATTGAGATAAATGGATCTTTAAGAAGAAGACGGACATGGACGGTAATGTCACCGTCTATGAAGCTCGACTTGTGGTGAAGAGTTTTTCACAAGTTCAAGGAGTTGACTACGATGAGATTTTCTCATCCGTAGCGATGCTTAAGTAAGTCGGAATCATGTTAGCATTAGCTGCATTTATGAAATCTGGCAGATGGATGTCAAGACGAGTTTCCTTACCAGTTTTCGTAAGGAAAGGTTGTATGTGATACAAATCAAAAAGGTTTTGTCGATCCTAAGGATGCTAAAAGGTATGCTGGCTCCAGCGATCCTTCTAAGGACTGGAGTAAGCATCTCGGAGTTGGAATGTGCGCTTTGATGAGATGATCAAAGATTTTGGGTTTATACAAAGTTTATGAGAAACTTGTATTTCCAAAGAAGTGAGTGGGAGCGCTATAGAATTTCTGATGAGTATATGTTGTTGACATATTGTTGATCAGAAATGATGTAGAATTTCTGGAAAGCATGTAGGGTTATTTGAAAAGTGTTTTTCAATTAGAAAACCTGGATTAGGCTACTTGAATAATAAGCGTCAAGATCTATAAGATAGATCAAAATGCTTAATAATGCTTTCAAATGAGCACATACCTTGACGTGATCTTGAAGGAGTTCAAGATGGATCAATCAAAGAAGGAGTTATTGCCTGAGTTGTAAGGTATGAAGTTAAGAGTTAAAGATGGACCACAGCAGAAGAGAGAGAAAGGATGAAGGTCATCCCCTATGCTTCAGACATAGGCTCTACAGTATGCTATGCTGTGTACCGCACCTGATGTGTGCCTTGCCACATGTCTGGCAAGAGGGTACAAAGGTGATCAAGGAGTGGATCACCAGATAGCGGCCAAAATTATCCTTAGAGGAATAAGGATTGGTTTCTCGATTATGGAGGTGATAAAGAGTTCGGCGTAAAGGGTTACGACGATGCAAGCTTTAACACCTATCCGAATGACTCTGAGTAGCAAACCGGATACGTATAGTGGAGCGACCATTTGGAATAGCTCCAAGTGGAGCGTGGAAGCATCATTTACAATATGACCTAGAGATTTGCAAAGTACATATGGATCTGAATGTTTCAAACCCATTGACTAAAACCTCTCTAAAAGCAAAACATGATCAAACCCCAGAACTCATTGAGTCTAAATCACATGATGATGTGAACTAGTTTAATGACACTAGTAAACTCTTTGGATGTTGGTCACATGGTGATGTGACCTGTGAGTGTTAATCACATGGCGATGTGAACTAGATTATTGACTCTAGTGCAAGTGGGAGACTGTTGGAAATATGCCCTAGAGGCAATAATAAATTAGTTATTATTATATTTCCTTGTTCATGATAATCATTTATTATCCATGCTATAATTGTATTGATAGGAAACTCAGATACATGTGTGGATACATAGACAACACCATGTCCCTAGTAAGCCTCTAGTTGACTAGCTCGTTGATCAATAGATGGTTACGGTTTCCTGACCATGGACATTGGATGTCGTTGATAACGGGATCACATCATTAGGAGAATGATGTGATGGACAAGACCCCAATCCTAAGCCTAGCACAAAGATCGTAGTTCGTATGCTAAAGCTTTTCTAATGTCAAGTATCATTTCCTTAGACCATGAGATTGTGCAACTCCCGGATACCGTAGGAATGCTTTGGGTGTACCAAACGTCACAACGTAACTGGGTGGCTATAAATGTGCACTACAGGTATCTCCGAAAGTGTCTGTTGGGTTGGCACGAATCGAGACTGGGATTTGTCACTCCGTGTAAACGGAGAGGTATCTCTGGGCCCACTCGGTAGGACATCATCATAATGTGCACAATGTGACCAAGGGGTTGATCACGGGATGATGTGTTATGGAACGAGTAAGGAGACTTGCTGGTAACGAGATTGAACAAGGTATCGAGATACCGACGATCTAATCTCGGGCAAGTACAATACCGCTAGACAAAGGGAATTGTATACGGGATCGATTGAGTCCTTGACATCATCGTTCATCCGATGAGATCATCGTGGAACATGTGGGAGCCAACATGGGTATCCAGATCTTGCTGTTGGTTATTGACCGGAGAACGTCTCGGTCATGTCTGCATGATTCCCGAACCCGTAGGGTCTACACACTTAAGGTTCGATGACGCTAGGGTTATAAAGGAAGTTTGTATGTGGTTACCAAATGTTGTTCGGAGTCCCGGATGAGATCCCGGACATCATGAGGAGTTCTGGAATGGTCCGGAGGTAAAGATTTATATATGGGAAGTCCTGTTTTGGTCACCGAAAAAGTTTCGGGTTTTTCCGGTAACGTACCGGGACCACCGGGAGGGTCCCGGGGGTCCACCAAGTGGGGCCACCAACCCCGGAGGGCTGCATGGGCCAAGTGTGGGAGGGGACCAGCCCTAGGTGGGCTGGTGCGCCCCCACAAGGGGCCCAAGGCGTAGGGGAGAGTGGGAAGGGGCAAACCCTAGGGCAGATGGGCCCTAAGGCCCACCCCAGGCGCGCCTCCCCTCTCTCCCCCTCTGGCCGCCACCCAGATGGGATCTGGGGGCTGCCGCCACCCCTGGGGAGGGAACCCTAGAGGGGGCGCAGCCCCCTCACCTCCCTCTATATATACTTGAGGGTTTTGGGGCTGCCAACACATGAGTTTCTTCTCCTGTTGGCGCAGCCCTACCTCTCTTTCTGCTCATATCTCGCGGTGCTTGGCGAAGCCCTGTTGGACTACCACGCTCCTCCATCACCACCACACTGTTGTGCTGCTGCTGGATGGAGTCTTCCTCAACCTCTCCCTCTCACCTTGCTGGATCAAGGCATGGGAGACGTCACCGGGTTGTACGTGTGTTGAACGCAGAGGTGCCGTCCGTTCGGCACTCGGATCTCCGGTGATTTGGATCACGACGAGTACGACTCCTTCAACCCCATTCTCTTGAACGCTTCCGCTTAGCGATCTACAAGGGTATGTAGATGCACTCTCCTTCCCCTCGTTGCTAGTCTCTCCATGGATAGATCTTGGTGACTCGTAGGAAAATTTTGAATTTCTGCTACGTTCCCCAACACATGGTGGGGTGCAGAGAAGCACAAGCGAGAGTGGTCGCCATATAACTTTGGATGGGGATGAATTGTGTGCTCGGGGGAGGGGGGAGATTGTGTGCAGTGTGTGTGTGTGTGTGCGCAAGCACGCGCTAGATATTGAGAGAAATCAAACCTATGGAGAGAATGTGTGTGTATGTGACGGAAAGCTACATGCTAAATATGGTTTTCGCAAAGACATTGTGCGTGCGAGATAGAGAGCGATGTGCGGGCCTTGAGGTGGGCAGGGGCCAGGTGAGGGTGTCAAAATTTGTGCATTGATGCATGTGTTATATGCGATCATGCGAGGGACAGACGAATCGAGAGAGATGGTTGTTGTGTTATAGATGCTCCTCTCTATCTCTCTCTCTCTCGTGCGCACACACACAAGTACAAATAGAAGACCATTCTCTCATGTATACACAACGTATTGTCATCTCTATATGTATCACTCATGCATGATCATTTGCACATTCACACCTCTCTATGTCTCTATCACACGCACACCGTCTCCACATTGCCCTTCTGCCACAACACACATATGGACACATACGCGCGTTCTCTCTCAGTCACACACCCAAAATCAGTATTAGAAAAACTAGGGCACACCTAAAACGTCCAAACCCAAATAAGAATGAACTGAAGCTAAATTCAAACATATGGAAATATTGTAGCATGAAGAACTTTTCCAGGAAAAAGAAATAGAGTAATATACGGTTATTGTTTTCACACACACAAAAAGGTTCGGTGGATGTCCTTCGAGCACGACATGGTGATGCACCGTTTGATCGACCACGCGACCGCGGTGCATGCATTTGCACACGATTCCGTATCGATCTTGTGCTAACTAATATGGTAGTATAAGTGCTGCCTCAGTCTAATGATTATGTGTCCTAGTACGGTGTTCTTTTAAGTTTGACCTACCCTATATAAAACTAAACTAAGCTCCCATACAGTCACTCATGAATATGTCGCCGCCGTTGCGCATGCCGGCACCCGCCTTTTCCGGCTGACCATTTCTCGCCCATCATCGTCGTGTCCCCGCTATCCCTATGCCATGAAGCCTAAGGCTCGCCCGCTTATGTCATATGCAGTCCCTCCTCACGATATTGTCGCGCTGCCAAGCACGGGAACAGCTGGTGGAGCCGCGTCTATGATCACAGCGTATGAAGAGGAGAAGGAGCGCATCCTCCAGCACGCCGACGAGGAGGAGCTAGCGTGTCATTGTCGTCTCCTCCCACGCGGAGGAGGCACGCATGGTGGCTGTCACGGCGGAAGCCGGTCGTTCCCGCACCGAGCCCGCAAACTGGGTGCAGACGTGGAATCTACCTTCGAGACCTTGAATGCCACGTGGATCCTGCAATCTGAGGGAACAATTTGGGCCAGTCGACTCTTGTGAGCTGTTGGATGCAACATGGATGGCTAGAAGGGCTTCTTCAACCTCCGAAATTGATGCACTGTTCATCTTCTCTCTCAGGCATCGAGCCGCCAGCCCGCCACAGGCTGTAACGCCTCGGATACAACTTTCCATATTCGTAACTCCAACTCTTGCCTTTTCCGGAGATGCGATATGATATTTCCTCCGTGGTTGGGTTTTGTCGTTTGATTTGCTTTTTGTTCTTGTTATGCATCTTGTCTCATGTCATCATCTGCATTTCATCCGCATGTTTTTCAAAACATGCATCCGTTCGGGTTTCCGCCGGTTCTCTCCGTTGTCCGTTCCGAGCCCGACCACACTTGCACGCGCCCGCGGCACCTCCGAAATATTATTTTATAAGTGGCATAAAAATGTTCTCGGAATGGGATGCAACTTGGCGTGCGATCTTATTATAGTGTAGACAGAGCGCCTGTCAAGTTTCGTCACATTCGGAGATCATTTGATAGCCCAACCGTTAAATATATAGCGGCACTGTTGCCGGTATTTACGTTGGACGTTTTCGGTCTCCGGAAACTGTTGCCGGGCTGCCTTCTCTTCTCTCTTCTCAGCCCAACCCCCCCTCCCCACAGCCCATCTAATCCCTCTTTGCACAATGCATCGAACCCCCTTCGCAACCATGTTCGAAACTTCCCCGAACCCGACCGGAGCAGTCGTCACAGTTGGATCCGGATCATCCCCTAACGTCTATAAAACATCCCTGTTTTCTTATTTGAACTTCCTAAGCCTATTTTCTCGGACCGTATGATTTCGATCCGAGGGTCGAGATAGCCCCTATCATAACCCACGTGATGTATATATAATCACCCAACCCTAGATCCTAGGCGCCTTGTCCCATCCTTCCATTCCCTCCGCCGCCACCCGACCAAACCCTCTCGGGATCCCCTCCCGATCCTTCTCCACCCAACCAGCGCTCTCCCTCCTCCTCGTTCCAGATGCCCGAGCCCCCAATCCAAAAATTCCTCTCGGCCTCCACCCTATAGCCTCCGACCACCTCCCTCCTGCAGCTCTCCACCTGCTCGATCCAAGGAGAGGAGATCCTCCTCGCTCTCCCGAAGCGCCTGTCTCCTCCCGATCCAGGGAAGAGGAGCTTCTTCTGGAGCCCCTCCCGTACGCTTCCTCTGCATCGACCTCGAGCAGGAGGCTCCCGTGCACCACCTCAACCTCCCGAGCTCACGCCTGCGCCCCGCCGCCGTCCAGCCGACCGCCAGCACCCAGACCGTGCCCTGCTTCATTCCTCCCCGTGCCGAGCAGCAGCTCGTTGGAGCGCAAGCTAACTCGGTCCCTCCTCCTCGTCCTTCTTTCTCCCGCTCTCTCTCTCTCTCTCACACACATCCCTCTCTCTCTCGCAGGAACTTCCCTCGTCAGCCATGGCGCCATCACAACCCTAGCTCGCCGGAGCCCCGTTGTTGCGCCGCACGGGAGCCACCTCCTGCCGTCCCCCAGGACCCCGCCGCCCTGGCCTCGGATCCGGCCAGTTCCCGTGGTCCCTCGCCCCGTCAGGTCCCTCTGCTGCTTCCCCCGCCATCCTCATGCCGCTCCAGCCCCGCGCCAAGCTGCCGGAGCCCCAAGCCCTGCGCCTCTCCAGCCGCGCGCCTGCATCGATGGGGTCAGCGCCCCGAGCACGTTGACCGCGTCCCCTCCCTCGGTCGATCCAGCCTGCCGCAGCCAGATCCCCAAGGCCCAGCTGAAGCCGGCCCAAGCCAGATCCGGCCTCACCTCGTTCCTCATCGCGCGGCCCAACTCCCTCCAAGCCTAGCGCGCCCTCCTGCAGCCTCCCCTCCGAACCGGCCCAAGGCCCAGGGTGAGCAGCCCCCTCCAGATCCCCCTCCTGTGCACTGTTGGGCCAATCAGTTTCGGCCCGCGTAGGTTTTTTTAGCATATGTGAATTTGTCTAATTATCCAGCAATTTACCGTTTTACAGAAAACCCCTTGTAGTTCATGCATTAATAACTCATTAATCGTGCATCGGATTTAAATGATTCAAACATGTAAAATGCTCAGAAAATTGTGTAGATTAATAATATGCCATTTTCATCCATGTTTAAAATGTTTAAATTGATGTTTGCATTAATTTGCTAATATGCCATGTTAAAATGCTTTATTTCATAACTAAATAACCGTAGCTCGGTTTTAAATAAACTTTATATGTAAATGGGGTGGAAAAATGACTAGTTTAACATGGTGCAATTTATTTTCCTGTTTAACAAATCTAAATTTATGTAATAGGCAGAACAGTACCAAAACTAGAATATGCACATGGGGGATTTCCGGAATTGTTGTTTGTTGTTCCGGCCTCACTTAAACTTGTCTAGATAGGTAGTTTTTCATATGTTTCACCTCTTGCCATGTTTAACAACATTTAATATTGTTGTGTACCTAAACGAGAGAGAACTAAATATGTCAATGTGGTGTTTCGTCAATATGCAACTCGTTGCATATTGAGCTCCACTTAATTGGTAGTATTGTTTGTTGCACTTTGCCATGCCATGCCTTATTAAACCGGACATGCATCATACTTGTTTGTGCATCATGCCATGTTTATGCTTGTGCATTTACCATGTTGTTTGTTTCTTTCTGGTGTTGCTTCTTAGTTCCGGTAATGTTGCGATTGTGAGGATTCGTTCAACTACGTCCGTTCGTCTTCTTCATGGACTCGTTCTTCTTCCTAGCGGGATTACAGGCAAGATGACCGCTACCCTGGATCTCAATACTATCATTGCTATGCTAGTTGATTCGTTCTATCGCTATGTTGTGCTACCTATCACTTGTTCTTCAAGCCTTCCCAAATTGCCATGAACCTCTAACCTTTGACACCCTTCCTAGCAAACCGTTGCTTGGCTATGTTACCGCTTTGCTCAGCCCCTCTTATAGCGTTGTTAGTTGCAGGTGAAGTTGAAGATTTCTCCATGGTGGACAGGATTTTGATTGGGATATCACAATATCTCTTATATTACTATTAATGCATCTATATACTTGGTAAAAGGGTGGAAGGCTCGGCCTTATGCCTGGTGTTTTGTTCCACTCTTGCCGCCCTAGTTTCCGTCATACCAGTGTTATGTTCCCGGATTTTCCGTTCCTTACACGGTCGGGTGATTTATGGGACCCCCTTGACAGTTCGCTTTGAATAAAACTCCTCCAGCAAGGCCCAATCTTGGTTTTACCATTTGCCTCACCACCACCTACCCTTTCCCTTGGGTCGGCCAACCCAAGGGTCATCTTTATTTTAGCCCCCCCGGGCCAGTGCTTGTCTAAGTGTTGGTCCGAAGTGAGCAGCCTGCGGGGCCACCTCGGGGCAACTCGAGGGCTGGTTTTACTCGTAGCTTGACTTATCCGGTGTTGCCCTGAGAACGAGATATGTGCAACTCCTATCGGGATTGTCGGCGCATCGGGCGGCTTTGCTGGTTTTGTTTTACCATTGTCGAAATGTCTTGTAAACCGGGATTCCGAGTCTGATCGGGTCTTCCTGGGAGAAGGTCTATTCCTTCGTTGATCGCGAGAGCTTGTCATGGGCTAAGTTGGGACACCCCTGCAGGGTATAATCTTTCGAGAGCCGTGCCTGCGGTTATAGGCAGATGGGAATTTGTTAATGTCCGGTTGTAGATAACTTGACACCATATCCGAATTAAAACGCATCAACCGCGTGTGTAGCCGTGATGGTCTCTTCTCGGCGGAGTCCGGGAAGTGAACACGGTTTTGGGTTATGTTTGACGTAAGTAGGAGTTCAAGATCACTTCTTGGTCATTATTAGTTGACAACCGTTCCGCTTGCTCTCTTCTCGCTCTTATTTGCGTATGTTAGCCACCATATCATGCTTAGCCGCTGCTGCAGCCTCACCACTTTACCCCTTCCTTTCCCTTTAAGCTTTGCTAGTCTTGATACCCATTGTAATGGGATTGCTGAGTCCTCGTGGCTCACAGATTACTACAACAACAGTTGCAGGTACAGGTTATGCGATGATCATGACGCGAGAGCGATGCTTGCTTGTGTTGAGTTCTTCTTCTGCTTCTTCGATCAGGGGATAGGTTCCAGGTCGGCAGCCTGGGCTAGCAGGGTGGATGTCGTTTGAGCTTCTGTTTGTGTTTCATCCGTAGTCGGATGTTGATCTTATGTATTGTGATGTTGTATTCGTGTGGCATTGTATGCCTTATGTATGTATCCCCATCTATTATGTAATGTTGATGTAATGATATCCACCTTGAAAAAGCGTTTCAATATGCGGGTCTATCCTTGGTGGGACCTTTGAGTTCCTTTTGGATAGGGTCGCATATTGGGCGTGACAAGTTGGTATCAGAGCCTCGACCGACCATAGGAGCCCCCTTGATTGTTGGCCGTTGTTGAGTCTAGAAGAAAAACTATTTTTGAGTCTTAGGATTATATATATCGGAGAGTAGGATTCTTTTTACTCCTCAGCCCCTTCGTCGCTCTGGTGAGGTCTCCTGACGTAGATGTTTTGTCTTTCCTCTCCTCAAATTTCACAAAAAAAATTAGGATCACGCGGGTATCTTGGAATCGTTTCGATGGTTTTGTGACGAGAACATTGTTCTTGGTGCCTCCTGTCTATTTATGTGGCTTTGACCCAGGGAGTTGAGCTCCGAGGTGTTGTCGTCACAATTTTATCGTTGCAGTTCTGGAATACCTGAGTTTCGCCGACATCGAAAATCTCTTTTATGCAGTTGTTGGTGAGATAACCTCAACGTCACCCAGTACTGGGGAGTTCGGGAGTATTGCCATAACTCGTATAACGGATGCTTTTCGAAGGTCGAGGTACACGATTTCCGAAGGTTTCTTGGTTATGTGTTGATGGATGAATACAGCTTGGATGTAGGTATTGTTAGTTTGGGTGAGATATATTGCTTCCCCTGTATCCCCAACACCAGATTGCATAACCAGAAAGTTTTGGGAGTTTTATAGGTGGGAATTCAAGTAGCTCTAGTTTTATCTTTCCAACAGACACAGGATACGATATGGGATGTATCATATGTTTGTTCCGGCTTATTCTGCAAGCCAATCCTTTGTTTTGTTTTGAGTTGTGGTATTCGAGTTGCTTCTATGTCAAATGTTGAATCCATACCTTTCTTAAATGGTGTTCTCATATTTCTATGGGAGTACTAATCCTTCTTGATCATCGAGATTATCATGTTAATTCTTTTCCAACCGGTGTGCTTCTTTTCAAGTGGATCCGGTCATTTCAACATTCGCAAGATCATCTCTCAGTTTCCCAATGTTGTTCGTTTCATCCGTACCCAAGTTGCCTTTGTTTTCCCGCCCTCCCACCCTTTTTCTTCAAGGACTCAGATTTTTTTAATCAAGTATCCATTTATTCATGTGAAGTCACTTCACTCTTCTCAATCAATGTTCTAATCCGATGATCCCTCATGAAGATGCTCACGAGCTTCAAGTTCATCATCCTTTGTTCTTTTTCTTCTCCGGTGGATCCAATTCAAGCTTTCAGTGTTGATCATATTCTTTTCCTCGTTTCAAATGTTTCTCCACGTCGGTGCACCTCTTAATTGTTCACCTCCCTCTATTCTTGTCCGGAGTGCTCAAGATCTCTCAGAAGAATCATGTTTCCTTTCTTAATCCGTTCGAGTTACTTCAAGTTTTTCTCTCATTCAAGCTATTTAATTCAACCGGTGAAATCTCTCTTCAAAATCATTCAACGGTGTTTTTCTTTTCAGTGGTCCCTAACCCACAGGTCTTTTCCCAGGATCTTACCTGACTCTTCTAATTCTCCCGGAGTTATTCTCAAATTCATTGCAAAGTTTGACATAAGAATGAATTATCATCAGTCAAATGTCTTTCTCCAAGATCGCTTTCAAATTCTTTTTCATTGTTGGCTCAACATCTTTTCTTTTCATTCTCCCGGAGTATCTCAGTAATTTTGGTGGTGTTTCTCGTCGTCAGTTGAAGACTGAAGAAGGATTTCTCCTAAATCTTGGTCCATTCTCTTGAAGATTCATGGTTCTAGCCTCATGCTATCCTCATAATCATTTTGATTGTGAGATTTATTTTCTTACCATCCGGAGCATTTCATGAGTTGTTTTCCATTTCTTTCCTCCGAAGGCCATCATGTCATAATTCTTCATTCTCAGCGTGTAGCTATCATTCTCCAAATCTTACCGGTGCATCATTCAAATACCCTCTAATCAGTTCATGATTTCTTTGTTTTCATGTATTTAAATCCCCTCAAGTATCTTCATTTGTTTTCCAATTCTTCCCGGTGAATTGTGCCTTTGCTATGTTCATTTTTAATTCTTATGGTGGTTCGTTCAAGATTTCTCTTCCTTTGTTATCATATCAAATCATTCGTTGTTTCCAAATTCCACCGGTGGTTCCTTGAAGACCTTCACAAGTTTGCGCCATATCTCTTTTAATCCTTTCTATGAGAATAAGTAGTATGCCAAATCCGTTGCTTGTCATCAATTTAAATTGGTGAAGGATAGGCATGACATAATTCTTATTCTTGTTTCATCCAAGTGATTAATTCCTTCTTCCGGAGATTGTTCATGATGAAGTAATTCTCGGTTCTAGTGTTTCATCTTTTCTTTTCCGGAGTTCCAAGTTTTCCGCATTATCTCATCGCGAAACTCCATCTAAATCATTGCAAGGCTTCACCTTGTGTTTTCAACTTCTCCTTCTTTTTATCATCCTTTCATTACCGGAGTTCTTCATGGAGGCTCTACATGGTGGTTCGTCAAGGATTCTATTCATTTTTCAATTGTTCTTCCAGTTTTCTCTCGAAGTTATGATCTGCTAAGCTTTACTCTAAAATAAACATAGTGCTCAACACATGTTTTGTTTTGAGGAGCTCAAGTATTCTTCATCTTGCATTCTGAAGTGCAATTCTTTCTACCTTATCTTTTAAGGTGGTGTTATGTCATTCTTGACAATTCGAGTTCGTGTTTGATGATTCACATGTTGTCAAGAATGAGGTATTTTAAACCCATCATTTTCTTCCTTGGAGTTATCTTGTGTCAGATTTCACCTAAAGCCTTTCCTTAAGGGTTGTTGCTATTTGGGGTGATTATGCATGACCCAAGCTTGCTCCTTATCCTCCTTGGTGGAAGAAGTTTTCATCTCTTCATTGATCTCAAAGCAAGCAATTGATTTCGTTGGTGGCAGAATGTCACCTCATAGTCTTGAGATGTTTTTCATAAGCCCACTACAAACTTATTCTTTTCGTTGTTGATTTTCCAACAACTCCGTTCAATCCTTCTTTGCAAGGATGCTTTCCAAATTCAATTGTGGTAGGAGTTGTCATTTCCTTCTCCGTCCCTTTATCCCAACAATCTAGCTTCTATTCTTTCTCCCAGAGACATTGTGATGTTGCTCTTTTCTCTCATCTTCTCGAATTGAGGATCTTGTTCTTTTCGTGCTTATCCATTTAACCGGAGTGTTGTGTCATCTCTTCAAGTTCTTTCATCTTATCAAGTTTTGCCTCTCTTTTCAACCCGAGTGCTGTCTAAAATCCTTCTCACCCATTATGCCATTCTTTCAATAGTTCCGGAGGCAGTGTGTTGTTGATTTCATCAAGTATCCTCTCATCTTGTCAAGTTCATGTTCAATTTCTTCCATTTACAGTCGGAGTGCTATCAAAATTATATCATTCTTATTCATTCTTATCTCGTTTCAACTAGAGTGGTTTCAATTCCTTCTTGTCCATTGTACTCGTTATTCATAGATTTGCAACCTCCAAGGTTCACATGGTGTTCCTTCTTTCTATTCTCTATCACAGTGCTCTCAATTGTGTTCAACTCCGTTGTGTTCTCTCTTTCAACTTTTCAACCTCTCAAGGTTCGTGGTTTTACTCATTGGTCGAAGAAGCAACTTTGTTTACCTCTTCTCTTCCTCTTCCTTTTCCCTCCGGTGCCATCCTAGATCTCGGGATGAGATCCTCTCATAGTGGTGGAGTGTTGTAACGCCCCGGATACAACTTTCCATATTCGTAACTCCAACTCTTGCCTTTTCCGGAGATGCGATATGATATTTTCTCCGTGGTTGGGTTTTGTCATTTGATTTGCTTTTTGTTCTTGTTATGCATCTCATCTCATGTCATCATCTGCATTTCATCCGCATGTTTTTCAAAACTTGCATCCGTTCGGGTTTCCGCCGGTTCTCTCCGTTGTCCGTTCTGAGCCCGACCACACTTGCACGCGCCCGCGGCACCTCCAAAATATTATTTTATAAGTGGCATAAAAATGTTCTCGGAATGGGATGCAACTTGGCGTGCGATCTTATTATAGTGTAGACAGAGCGCCTGTCAAGTTTCGTCACATTCGGAGCTCGTTTGGTAGCCCAACCGTTAAATATATAGCGGCACCGTTGCCGGTATTTACGTCGGACGTTTTCGGTCTCCGGAAACTGTTGCCGGGCTGCCTTCTCTTCTCTCTTCTCAGCCCAACCCCCCCCTCCGCACAGCCCATCTAATCCCTCTTTGCACAGTGCATAGAACCCCCTTCGCAACCATGTCCGAAACTTCCCCGAACCCGACCGGAGCAGTCGTCACCGTTGGATCCGGATCATCCCCTAACGTCTATAAAACATCCCCGTTTTCTTATTTGAACTTCCTAAGCCTATTTTCTCGGACTGTCTGATTTCGATCCGAGGGTCGAGATAGCCCCTATCCTAACCCACGTGATGTATATATAATCACCCAACCCTAGATCCTAGGCGCCTTGTCCCATCCTTCCATTCCCTCCGCCGCCACCCGACCAAACCCTCTCGGGATCCCCTCCCGATCCTTCTCCACCCAACCAGCGCTCTCCCTCCTCCTCGTTCCAGATGCCCGAGCCCCCAATCCAAAAATTCCTCTCGGCCTCCACCCTGTAGCCTCCGACCACCTCCCTCCTGCAGCTCTCCACCTGCTCGATCCAAGGAGAGGAGATCCTCCTCGCTCTCCCGAAGCGCCTGTCTCCTCCCGATCCAGGGAAGAGGAGCTTCTTCTGGAGCCCCTCCCGTACACTTCCTCTGCATCGACCTCGAGCAGGAGGCTCCCGTGCACCACCTCAACCTCCCGAGCTCACGCCTGCGCCCCGCCGCCGTCCAACCGACCGCCAGCACCCAGACCGTGCCCTGCTTCATTCCTCCCCGTGCCGAGCAGCAGCTCGTTGGAGCGCAAGCTAACTCGGTCCCTCCTCCTCGTCCTTCTTTCTCCCGCTCTCTCTCTCTCTCACACACATCCCTCTCTCTCTCGCAGGAACTTCCCTCGTCAGCCATGGCGCCATCACAACCCTAGCTCGCCGGAGCCCCGTTGTTGCGCCGCACGGGAGCCACCTCCTGCCGTCCCCCAGGACCCCGCCGCCCTGGCCTCGGATCCGGCCAGTTCCCGTGGTCCCTCGCCCCGTCAGGTCCCTCTGCTGCTTCCCCCGCCGTCCTCATGCTGCTCCAGCCCCGCGCCAAGCTGCCGGAGCCCCAAGCCCTGCGCCTCTCCAGCCGCGCGCCTGCATCAATGGGGTCAGCGCCCCGAGCGCGTTGACCGCGTCCCCTCCCTCAGTCGATCCAGCCTGCCGCAGCCAGATCCCCAAGGCCCAGCCGAAGCCGGCCCAAGCCAGATCCGGCCTCACCTCGTTCCTCATCGCGCGGCCCAACTCCCTCCAAGCCCAGCGCGCCCTCCTGCAGCCTCCCCTCCGAACCGGCCCAAGGCCCAGGGTGAGCAGCCCCCTCCAGATCCCCCTCCTGTGCACTGTTGGGCCAATCAGTTTCGGCCCGCGTAGGTTTTTTTTAGCATATGTGAATTTGTCTAATTATCCAGCAATTTACCGTTTTACAGAAAACCCCTTGTAGTTCATGCATTAATAACTCATTAATCGTGCATCGGATTTAAATGATTCAAACATGTAAAATGCTCAGAAAATTGTGTAGATTAATAATATGCCATTTTCATCCATGTTTAAAATGTTTAAATTGATGTTTGCATTAATTTGCTAATATGCCATGTTAAAATGCTTTATTTCATAACTAAATAACTGTAGCTCGGTTTTAAATAAACTTTATATGTAAATGGGGTGGAAAAATGACTAGTTTAACATGGTGAACTTTATTTTCCTGTTTAACAACTCTAAATTTATGAAATAGGCAGAACAGTACCAAAACTAGAATATGCACATGGGGGATTTCCGGAATTGTTGTTTGTTGTTCCGGCCTCACTTAAACTTGTCTAGATAGGTAGTTTTTGATATGTTTCACCTCTTGCCATGTTTAACAACATTTAATATTGTTGTGTACCTAAACGAGAGAGAAGTAAATATGTCAATGTGGTGTTTCGTCAATATGCAACTCGTTGCATATTGAGCTCCACTTAATTGGTAGTATTGTTTGTTGCACTTTGCCATGCCATGCCTTATTAAACCGGACATGCATCATACTTGTTTGTGCATCATGCCATGTTTATGCTTGTGCATTTACCATGTTGTTTGTTTCTTTCCGGTGTTGCTTCTTAGTTTCGGTAATGTTGCGATTGTGAGGATTCATTCGACTACGTCCGTTCGTCTTCTTCATGGACTCGTTCTTCTTCCTAGCGGGATTACATGCAAGATGACCGCTACCCTGGATCTCAATACTATCATTGCTATGCTAGTTGATTCGTTCTATTGCTATGCTGCGCTACCTATCACTTGTTCTTCAAGCCTTCCCAAATTGCCATGAACCTCTAACCTTTGACACCCTTCCTAGCAAACCGTTGCTTGGCTATGTTACCGCTTTGCTCAGCCCCTCTTATAGCGTTGTTAGTTGCAGGTGAAGTTGAAGATTTCTCCATGGTGGACAAGATTTTGATTGGGATATCACAATCTCTCTTATATTACTATTAATGCATCTATATACTTGGCAAAGGGTGGAAGGCTCGGCCTTATGCCTGTTGTTTTGTTCCACTCTTGCCGCCCTAGTTTCCGTCATACCGGTCTTATGTTCCCGGATTTTGCGTTCCTTACGCGGTCGGGTGATTTATGGGACCCCCTTGACAGTTCGCTTTGAATAAAACTCCTCCAGCAAGGCCCAACCTTGGTTTTACCATTTGCCTCACCACCACCTACCCTTTCCCTTGGGTCGGCCAACCCAAGGGTCATCTTTATTTTAGCCCCCCCCGGGCCAGTGCTTGTCTAAGTGTTGGTCCGAACTGAGCAGCCTGCGGGGCCACCTCGGGGCAACTCGAGGGCTGGTTTTACTCGTAGCTTGACTTATCCGGTGTTGCCCTGAGAATGAGATATGTGCAACTCCTATCGGGATTGTCGGCGCATCGGGCAGCTTTGCTGGTTTTGTTTTACCATTGTCGAAATGTCTTGTAAACCGGGATTCCGAGTCTGATCAGGTCTTCCTGGGAGAAGGTCTATTCCTTCGCTGATCGCGAGAGCTTGTCATGGGCTAAGTTGGGACACCCCTGCAGGGTATAATCTTTCGAGAGCCGTGCCTGCGGTTATAGGCAGATGGGAATTTGTTAATGTCCGGTTGTAGATAACTTGACACCAGATCCGAATTAAAACGCATCAACCGCGTGTGTAGCCATGATGGTCTCTTCTCGGCGGAGTCCGGGAAGTGAACACGGTTTTGGGTTATCTTTGACGTAAGTAGGAGTTCAAGATCACTTCTTGGTCATTACTAGTTGACGACCGTTCCGCTTGCTCTCTTCTCGCTCTTATTTGCGTATGTTAGCCACCATATCATGCTTAGCCGCTGCTGCAGCCTCACCACTTTACCCCTTCCTTTCCCTTTAAGCTTTGCTAGTCTTGATACCCATGGTAATGGGATTGCTGAGTCCTCGTGGCTCACAGATTACTACAACAACAGTTGCAGGTACAGGTTATGCGATGATCATGACGCGAGAGCGATGCTTGCTTGCGTTGAGTTCTTCTTCTGCTTCTTCGATCAGGGGATAGGTTCCAGGTCGGTAGCCTGGGCTAGCAGGGTGGATGTCGTTTGAGCTTCTGTTTGTGTTTCATCCGTAGTCGGATGTTGATCTTATGTATTGTGATGTTGTATTCGTGTGGCATTGTATGCCTTATGTATGTATCCCCATCTATTATGTAATGTTGATGTAATGATATCCACCTTGAAAAAGTGTTTCAATATGCGGGTCTATCCTTGGTGGGACCTTCGAGTTCCTTTTGGATAGGGTCGCATATTGGGCGTGACACAGGCGTAACAGCCTGCCGCCACTATCCCGCCGTCCCCTGAACTGCCTGCCAACGCCATGCTCCCCCACCCCCGCCAACCATTTAACCCCGGCATGATCCTTTTTTCTGGCGAACTGCATTCCACACCCAACACTCATAAGATAGATCATGGGCACCCTGCCACTCTAATATAGATACCGCGGTAGCTTCTCTGCCATCTTCTTCCTTCGCTCCGTCGAATTCTTTCACAAATCTATTGACCCAAATTATACTACTAGTACGTATTAAGTACAACAGGAACGCGAAGATACGAGCAGTAGTACCAACTACTAGAAGAAAAGTAGTAAGACATACTAGTACTATTGTACGTACTAAAGAGTTCAAATAACGAGAAAGAACATAAACATAGTTCTGCTGGGGGCTCAGCACAACACACCCTTGGAATTAAACTAAGCAACTAGTCCGCTTGAAAATTTAGTAGAACCAGCATGAGCAACATCACTACCACCTTACTCGGAGTCCGAGTCCACGTCCTCGACTTCATCCTCGTCCCTCGTCCCTCTTCCTCTTCGCCGACACTTCTTTGCTTGAACCGGACACTGGGCTCTGCTTCTTCATCCAACCCTTGTAAATATTTAAACAAAGGTAGGCATCCATTGCTGCGTACACCATGTGAGCTTCATCTATTGTCTTCGACTCCCATGCACGATGAAATGATGGGTGAGGTTTCTTCAGTTGAGCATACAAAGGTTCAATCATGGATACTGTCAGGGTCAACATCAAAGGCTGAGAGGAGGATACCAGGCTTGCCTTCTAGAGATCAAAGGGCTGGCCTACAACGAGGCCTATCTGACCTAGGACTCTCTTGTCATTCCTAAAATCTAAAGAAACGAATTTCACTTTTTTGTCCTTGAGGAAGAACTCAAATTCCTGGCACCTAATGTCGGCATGGCATATGTGGTAGACCAAGCACACGTTATGTACGCAAACCTGGATCACGGCGGGCTTCTTCTTCTCTGCCTCCTTTAGAAGCTTCTTGCTTTCTAGGACTGTGGTGTACTCTACATCTAGCCCAACGACCCACTCATCCTTTGAACTTTTCAACATGCATAGGAAGCAAGCAAGGCATGCTTCCACCGTCGTGGATCTACGGGTTTTGATGACGATGAACTCATCGCCGGTGCTTGTTCTAACCTGGTACTCAGCGGCGATCATGGAGATTTGGGAGGCCATGGATTTTGGAGGCGGGTTAGGAGAAGTTGAACTGGTGTAATGTGAAAGGACGGGACGACTTGGAGTGAACTGTTGTAAGGTAGAAGTTGGGGATGAATAGGGCGTGCGAACGACATGGGGTAGTGACTTGCCCGATGGATAAACGGCTGCATGCCCCCAAAGAGTTCTCGAGTACTATGCGGGACCCACTAGATGTCATGTCTACTAGACCCATATCGTAGGCCTGACGGTATAGCTTCTGCGTGTTCGTAGGCCATGCCGTCGCATGCATGTAACTTCATTTAATTCCGTCAACCATCGTACCTCCCATGACCTTCACCTCCCTCGTGCGGTTGCGCCCTTTGAGACTTTGGATGACTATAAATGAGCAATTTTTTTGCCTACTCCGCATGCATGATACTCCCTCTAGTCCTTTTTACTCGGCGTAAGATTTGTGTCAAGTCAAAGTTTGCAAAGTTTTTGACCAAAATTATACTAAAAATATCAATATCTACAATACCAAATATATATTTTATGAAACTACATTTCATAATGATTATAAAAATATTGATTTGACATTGCGAATGTTGATACATTTTTCTATAAGTTTGGTCAAAGTAGAGGTACATTGACTTCAGACGAAACTTATATGCACAATGGAGACTAGTTCCTTCGTCCAGGTGCGTGCCATGTCCTATCTAGTCATCACAACAAGGTTAGCTATTAGAGTACTACTACCTCCCTTCTAGTTTAAAGGGCTCGATTCAAAATTTTCACTTACTCTTACCAAGATAGAGGCGGTGCAATAGTTTTTGTAGTCTGCAAAAGTACTGAATTAATGCTCTCGTTCTTCACAAAAATATGTGTTTACCAATGCATTATCGCATTGCATGCATGCATGAACACTAGTAAATGACAAAGATTTTTACATGTATCAGTTAATATTCTGTTTAGGCTACTCATAGTGGAAATTACTATCATATACTAGTATCAAGTGCATGATACTAGTGTATGATAGAGGACTACCTTTATAGTGCCATGCATGGCACAAAGTAGCATAGTATTTAACATGATATGGTATCTAACTATGTTACTCTAACCCCCCTATCTTCTTTAATTCTTTGCCACATCAACATGTTTGCTATTCCCGTGTGCATGATACCAGCACTATGGCCAGCCTTAATCATCGCATGCTATAATTTAGTGCACCTTGAAATCTGAACATGTGTGGGACGTGTATGTTTTTAATGACTTGAGACTATACCTAGCCCGGCATCGAAGATGATTTATTATGCACTGTTCCCCATACTTGTAGGAAGCCAATTTGTCTCCAAATCTTTTCCTCTCCATGTGTGAAAACAATCTTCCTGATTGACTCTCCTTCTCCCTCTGGCAGTCCCACCACTCCACCCCGTATGGAAAAAATCTGCATGCATGAGACTATCCTCCCCCCGCGCTTGTCCAATCCATTGTGACCAGCAATATTTCCACCCCTTCCCTCCCCCATAATTTATTCCAACAAATATGCCAACGTAGTTGTTACATTAATCACGCAACATATCTTACTAGGTGTGCCATTGCTTGCTATAAATACTGTGCCTCCCATGACATTCGGAAGAACGCTCACGTTCATAGCTATCTCCTCCCCCTCCCTCTCACATCGACCACCATGGCCTCGCCCCTCCCAAGCCCTAGGCGCCCCTCACTGCACCACGCGGAGTGTAACGCGTCGTCGTTCCATTCCTTGCCACCACTAGTCGAGGAGGACACGTCGATGTTCTGCTCCTCGCCGTGATGCGTCGAGGTGGACGCGTCGGTGTTCCCAGTCTCGCCAGCATGCATGTTAGAGGATGCGTCGGCTCCCTACTACGAGGAGAACGTCGCGCCGCCCGCCGACCCCCAAGCCTTGAGGAGCTTTGAAAAGAAATGGAGGTCGCCTTGTGGGAGGCTTTGCCTCTGGCAGAGCGCTCCAAAATAGAGGCGGAGATGAAGGCCGAGGAAGAGAATCGCGCCGCGAGGCATGCTGCCTGGCAGGCCTATGTCGCGTTCGAGAGAGACAAGCAATTGGCTCTTTGGCAAAAGTCTCATGCGAGGGCCATGTGCGTGGCGGAGGACGCCCGTGCCAAATCCCTGAGTGCGGTTGGGCCCAAGCACCTCATCTACGCTTGGTGGTACGTGGACCGGGTGCACGCTTCCAGCGAGGAGGAGTACCTATTGGCGCCGGATCACCACACCAATGAGATCGCGCTCGCCCTCCGGTAAGCCGCCAATCAGCACCTCGCGAGTTGCAAGGCTGAGGAAGAGGGTTGTGTCGATGCGCTGGGAAACGGCCGTGCACTAGGGCACTCATGGCGTGCCGCAAGCGCTCATGTGAGCATCGTGGCTTTTATTAGGAATAATTTAGTTTCGTAAGAGATCTCATTAGTTTTGGGACGCAAATGATAAATCTCGAACGTTCAGGAATTATTAGCGTCCTTAATTAAGTATGTAAAAGGAAAAGTTTGGAAACCTTGTGTATCTGTACGCATTTTGTAAGTAAATGCATATAGCACAAACTTAACTATATATTGCACTACACGTTTCTCTCTATTTATGCTTGCAGACTGTGCTACTACTATTACTTATGTACGTGCAAATGCATGTTTTAACATTACGATGCGGTTTTTGTAGAAGTAGAAAAGCAACACTAGTCAAGCTTGTGAAACAATACAATCCAAAAGAAATGCAAAAATGCATGTTTGATTGTTTACTTTTAGCTTCCTTCTCTGTGGTTATTTCTCTATCGTACTTTGTACAGAGTATCTCACTGGTCGAGAAGGCATGCAAATTCCCAAACTGCTTCGTACACCACGTATTGAATTTTTTGCCTAACAAGTTGTGTCGTGCAATTGGAATTCCAACTTGAGTAGAGTAGTACTACTAGGAGTACTAGGGGCCAGTTCTTTTAGGCTACTTGATTAGTAATCCCATAAACTACTACCTCAGTCCTAGGTTATTGGTCCCCATTGTAATCTGTGTCAAATTTTGACCATAAACTAGCAAGATGCCTGTGCATTGCACGAAACATCAAGATGCATTTGTATGAGTAGTTTATCTTGTGAGAGAAAAGGGTGAACGAGGGAAGGCCTTATTTGCAAATGTGGAGAGGGGTGTGGGTATCCTTTTGCAAAATTGCTATAATTTCCTTCGTATCCGTCAAATATAAATCGGACGACCTATATTGTAGGATGGCAGGCACACCATCATCACCAACTCTTATTTTTATAAGAGTAGAGATTTAACTAATGAAATGTTTATGCATGTCACCAAAAATTATATAAGTTTTGTTGGCATGCACTAACATTTTATCAGTTACTAGCAAGATGTGCATGCATTGCACAAAACATCAAGATGCATTTTCTACAAAACACCTATTGTTATTGACCCATGCAGGAGTAATCCCATGTGTAAAAAGTAATGATATCTCGAGAATTTCATCAAAAAAATGATATATCGAGAAAGATGAGAGATAAGGTGAGGAGGAGTGGGGCGTGACGGTGATTGGTGGTCGGACCTAGCAGAGGCATGGGAATGGACGATGCCGGCAGTGGCCACCATACCAGATTGTTCCAGAGGCTTCCTTTTTTAATTAATCAACAATGAAGTTGTGGGAGATAAGGATGAAGGAGAGAGGTGCGGGTATCCTTTTGCAAAATTGTCATAGTTTGCTTTCTATCCGTCAGATATAGATCGGACAGTCTATATTGCAAGATCGCAGGCACACCATCATTACCAACTCGGTTTTTTATAAGAGTTAGTTAAACCTTTGGTCAAAATTTAGCACAAATTACAATGGTGAGTAATAAACCAGGACGGAGGTAGTAGTTTACAACCCCAAATGAATGAGTGAGGCGCCTTATGTTACTCTCCACTGTGACTAGTTGAAAGCACAAGTTCTCCCTACGTGATTATGGTAATTAATGTCAACATATCTCTTGTTCGACTAATGTTTTTATCAAGTACATTTTAGATGAGTTCAACAATGGAGTGGCAAGGACAAGAGGATGTGGAACCCCTTCAAAATACGAAGGACAAAGATTGGCAAAGGCTCAAGATTCTTCATTTTCATTTTAGTGATCCAAGATCACATTGAGTCCATAGGAAAGGCAATAATATTAAAAGGGGATGAGGTGTTGATTAATGGCTTGCTTGCTCAAAGTGCTTAGTGATATTGCTCCAAAACCCTCAACCACTTTCTCGTTTCCACATATGTCCAAAACCTAAAGTCAAACTCGGCCCCACCAATTTGATCTATCTGGCACGATCGAGTTCACTTGTCATAGCCACTGCCAGAAACCTTAATCAATTCTGTCACACCTATATGGATCTCGGTCTCACCGAGATGGCCTTGCAAACTCTTTGTTATCTATTGCAATTATTTCGATCTCACCGAAATGTGCAATCGGTCCCACCAAGTTTGCTTGACCAACTCTCTATTTGATCAATTGCTGAAATCGGTCTCACCGAGTTCATGCGATCGGTCTCACCGAGATGAGGTTTTGCCCTAGCCCTAGCACATCAGTCCCACCGAGTTGATCTCATCGGCCCCACCGTGATTCCTAAGGTTCACATTTTGAACTGAATCGGTCTCACCGAGTTTCTCTATTCGGTCTGACCGAGTTGGGTAAAAAGTGTGTAACGGTTAGATTTTGTGTGGAGGACATATATACCCCTCCACCCCCTTCTCCACTTATGAGAGAGCCATCAGAACTTGCCTACACTTCCACTATGCATTTTCTAAGAAAGAACCACCTACTCATGTGTTGAGACCAAGACATTCCAATCCAACCACAAGAATCTTGACCTCTAGCCTTCCCCCAAGTTGTTTTCCACTCAAATCATCTTTCCACCATAGACAAATCTGTGGGAGAGAGTTTTGTGTTGGGGAGACTATCATTTGAAGCACACGAGCAAGGAGTTCATCATCAACACACCATCTATTACCTTTTGGGGAGTGGTGTTTCCTAGATTGGTTAGGTGTCACTTGGGAGCCTTCGTCAAGATTAGGGAGTTGTACCGAGGAGTTTGTAAGGCAAGGAGATTGCCTACTTCTGAAGATCTACCCAAGTGAGGCAACTCCTTCGTGGGCGATGGCCATGGTGGGATAGATGGTGTTGCTTGTTCATGGACCCTTTGTGGGTGGAGCCCTACATGGACTCACGCAACCGTTACCCTTCGTGGGTTGAAGTCTCCATCAACGTGGATGTATGATAGCACCACCTACGGAACCACGCCAAAAATCTTCATGTCTTCATTGCATTTGCATACTCCAATCCCATCCCTTTACCTTCTTGCAACTAGCATGATTTACTATTTCCGCTGCTTATACTCTTGCCATGCTTGCTTGAAGTGTGTTGGGAATGCTTAAAATTGTGCTAATCTACAACCTCAACTTGAAGAACTTAAAAACTGCTACTTTTGCTTGTTGAGTGTCTAATCATCCCCCTAGACACCTCTTCTCAATCCTTTCAATTGGTATCAGTGGTTTGGTTTCCATTGCATTGGTTTAATCACCATCGGAGGAAGATGGATGAGTCTACGGTTGGGAGTATTTGACGTAGAGTGCCTATGCTTGACGGAGAGTTCTTCCTTGCTTGGAAAAATGAGATGCTTGAGATTTTCAATGAATATGATTTGAACAAGTACATTACTAGCCCTTGTGTGCCTCCTATTAGTCCCTTGCATATTACCCCTGATGAGTATCTTGACATGACCCGCAATCTTAGAGCTATCAATCTTATCATAAGAGGATCACGTGGAAATTTGCTTGCATGCTTGCCTACCTTTGATTGTGCTTATACTATTTGGAGATATCTTTAGGAACGCTTTCCAAACTACTCTTTGAAAAATCTAGATGAGATTCTTCGAAAGTCCATAGCTTTTCATAAGATGAACCCTAGTGATCCTAATTTTGGTAATTGCCTATTTGAGCTTCATGAACTCATGCGTGCCAAAGGAGATGACGGAGTCATTAGTAGCATCATTTCTCAAGTCATTAGAATTCACAAAGATGCACATTGTCGTGAACATAAATCTAATGAATCACCTTCTCTAGGTGATGATCAATCCCAAGACAATGTTGAACATGGATATTATGATGAGGATGAGGATAGTGACTTTGATCTTGATGAGTCTATGAGACACTTTGGTCTTATGGCTAACCTTCACGGTTAAATGGCCGGAGGAAAGGAATGGGTTCTTGATAGTGGATGTACTGATCACATGACCGGTGACAAGGATATGTTTCGAGAGCTTGCTGAGAATAATGGTCCCCGGAAGTATGTCACTTTTGGTGATAACTCAAAGGGTAAGGTGGTTGGCCTTGGTAAGGTGGCCATCTCACATGACAGATCCATTCAAAATGTTATGTTCGTTGAATCTCTTGGCTACAATTTGCTTTTCGTATCTAGACTTGCCGATTTCGGTTTCAATGTCCTGTTTATTGAAGTAGATTGACAAGTGTTTCAGAGATAATCATAATATGGTCTTTACTGGTATATGTAGAGGTGATCTATACATTATTGACTTCACTGGAAATGCTCAACCTAGAACTTGCTTAATTGCTAAATCTTCTTAAAGTTGGTTGTGGCATAGAAGGTTAGGTAACGTGGGCATGCGAAATCTTGATAAACTTATTAAAGGTGATCATATTCTAGGAGTTAAAGATATTGTATTTGAAAAGGATATACTTTGCAGTGCTTGTCAAGTAGGAAAACAAGTTGGAGGAAGCCATCCCGTGAAGAACATCATGACCACGAGAAGACCACTCGAGCTGCTTCATATGGATCTCTTTGGTCCCAACGCCTACAAGAGTCTCGGTGGTAGCTCATTCGGTTTGGTCATTGTTGATGATTTTTCCAGATTTACATGGGTGTTCTTTCTTGATGATCAATCGCAGTTCCAAAAGATCTTCAAAAACTTCGCTAGGAAGGCCCAAAATCAATGTTAAGTGAAGATCAAGAAGGTTCGAAGCGACAATGGAATGGAGTTCAAGAATGCCAATGTGGATACCTTTCTTGACGAACAAGGAATTTCACATGAGTTCTTGGCTACGTCACGCCTCAACAAAATGGAGTTGTTCAGAGGAAGAACCGGACGCTCATTGATATGGTGAGAATGATGCTTGATGAATACAAGACGCCAAGACATTTTTGGGCGGAAGCGGTTGAGATAGCTTGTCATGCAACAAATGAACTATATCTTCACAAGCTTCTTGGGAAGACGGTATACGAGCTTCTCACCAGTAACAAACCCCAAGCTGGTTACTTTCGAGTATTTGGCTCAAAATGTTACATTCTTGATAAGCATTGTCATTAAAAATTTGCTTCTAAATCTCATGAAGGTTTTCTACTCGGTTACGACTCAAACTCTCACACTTATCGTGTCTACAACAATTTCACCCAAAAGGTTGAAGAGATGGTAGATGTGAAGTTTGATGAATCTAATGACTCGCAAGTAGAGCAATTGGCGAATGATGTAGGAGATAAAGATCCCTCAGAAGCAATTCAAGAGTTGTCTATTGGCAAGATTCGCCCAACGAAGGTGAAGGAGAGTACCTTGTTCGTTCAAGTGGAAGCCTCAACTTCACGCCAAGGTGAACCACAAGTTGACTTGGAGGCATCAACAAGTGGAACACAACAAGATGATGGAAACGAGGATGTACAACAAGATGAACCTCATTGAACTCCTTCTCCACCTCCACAAGAGAACACAACGCCAATGACAATGAAGAAATACAAGAGGAAGAACAAGACAATGAAGAGGATGTTCCACCCCAACCCAAACAAAAGCTCTCATGAGTTCGAGCAAGAGTCTCAAGAGATCATCCCGGTGAAAAAACCTTCGATGATATTCAAACCGGGAGAATTAATCGCTCTAAAACTCATTTGGCTAACTTTTGTGAACATTACTCATTCATTTCTAGTATTCAACCTATGAAGGTTGAAGAGGCTCTTGATGATCCGGAGTGGGTGAACGTTATGTATGAATAGCTACACAATTTCGAGAGGAACCAAGTATGGACGTTGGTTGAAAAGCCTGATGAGAAGCATAGTGTCATTGGAACCAAATGGGTGTTTCAGAATAAGCAAGAGGAAGATGGACAAGTTGTGCGCAACAAGGCTCATCTCGTTGCTCAAGGCTACACTCAAGTCGAAGGTATGGACTATGGTGAGACATATGCCCCCGTTGCTAGACTTGAGTCCATAAGCATCTTACTTGCTTATGCCAATCATCGTGACATTACTTTATATCAAATGGATATAAAAATGTTTTCTAAATGGTGAAATTTAGGAGGAAGTCTATGTTAAACAACCTCCTGGCTTTGTTAATCCTAAGAAATCTGATCATGTTTACAAACTTCACAAAGCTCTTTATGGTCTTAAACAAGCTCCTAGAGCATGGTATAAATGCTTGACTAAGTTTCTTATTGAAAAAGGCTTTGAGATGGGAAAAAATGATTCTACACTTTTTACTAAAAGGGTTAATGGTGAATTATTTGTGTGCCAAATTTATGTGGATAATATCATATTTGGTTCAACTAACCCTCATTTTAGTGAAAACTTTGGAAGGCTAATGTCGGAGAAGTTTGAGATGTCTATGATGTGTGAACTCAAGTTCTTTCTTGGTTGCAAATCAAGCAAACAAAGGAAGGTACCTTTGTTTCCCAAACAAAGTATACCAAGGACTTATTCAAGAAGTTCAACATGCAAGAAAGAAAAGGTATGAAAACACCCATGCCTACTAGTGGACATCTTGACTTAACTAAGGATGGCAAACCAGTTGACCAAAAGGTTTACCGATCTATGATTGGTTCATTGTTATATCTATGTGCCTCCCGTCCCGATATTATGCTAAGTGTGTGCATGTGTGCACGATATCAAGCGGCCACCAAAGAATGTCATCTTAAGGCTATGAAAAGAATAGTGAGATACTTAATTCATACACCAAACTTTGGCATTTGGTATCCTAAGAGGTCTTGTTTTGATCTTGTTGGCTACTCCGAATTGGACTATGCCGGAGAGAAGGTTGATAGGAAATCGACTTCGGGTACTTATCTATTTCTTGGTAGATCTCTTGTATCTTGGTCTTCCAAGAAACAGAACTCAGTATCCTTATCGTCTAACGAAGCGGAATACATTGCCACTGGATCATGTTGTGCTTAATTACTTTGGATGACCCAAACTCTTAAAGATTATGGGATACATGTGAAACATGTTCCATTGCTTTGTGATAATGAAAATTCTATTAAGATTGCTCATAATCCCGTGCAACATTCTCGGACTAAGCATATAGAAGTTCGATATCATTTCATTCGAGATCATGTTGCTAAAGATGACATCAATCTTAAGCATGTTTGTACCGATAAGCAATTGGTGGATATTTTCACCAAACCGCTTGACAAGAAAGTCTTTTGTCATTTGAGAGGTGAATTGAACATCATTGATGCCCCAAACTTGGATTAGAAACTCCACCTAGATGCATGCCAGGCATGACCCTTTCTATGACTAATCCTTGATATTTCTCTTAAGATGATGATCATATGTCTTGGATCTATACTTGTACCTTGCATGTTATCTAACCCTTGTAGGTACTTGGATGAGCTAAAATCCATGAGATTGCAAGCCACTCACAACTTAAGCAATCTCTATATCACCAAATTTCTACTATATGGTTGTGGAATACAAGGAAGGATGACCTCACTCAACATATCCTTTGACAATTTCTATATATCAAATTTCATTTTGTATCAAGTTACATGTTTGTCATTTTTGGATACACAAGTGCTCTTCCTTGCAATACTAAACCATGTAGGAAGATGAACTCAAACATCAAGTGATACTCTCACTCTTGATAGACTACATCAACCTTGAGCACCCAACTCAAGTTCGACTACATGACAAAGATCAACACAACCAAGGTATATTATTCCATCTTTGAGAAGCTTTTACCCAAGTCATGAGTTAAAGCAACTCAACAATATGTGAATACATCAAAGTGCTTAAACGAAAAATGGTAACCCCATTTTGAGCTTAAACGATGAGTATGACCTATGATCAAGTGACTTCACTTGACTCCTAAGTGAATATACTCTAACGTAGGTGACTTTGTCACCGACCCCTTCTAGATGATGTTCTCTAATGTTACTATGTTTTTGTTTGTTGTTTTTGTCTTTGTGTTTCCCTTTACAAAAAAACCTCATCTAGATCCCTTCTTCTTTTTATGTTTTCTAATTCCTTGCAAATCCTTAAGTGATTTTATTTGCCTAGTGAGCTGAGGTGACAAAATGTTTACTCATTGCTGAACTCAATCTCTCTGATTCAAACCTATCGGTCTAAAGGAAACACAAGGTATTCTTGTGAACAAATCATTGGTTCAATCGATACAGTCTAACTCGGTTGCACCAATCAGGATCCTCTATGACCTCGCCAACACGGTGTCACCGATGAAAAATAATCGGCGATACCGATTTCAATGCTGAAGAAAACATTTTGCCATTTGTATTTTGCACATCTTTTCCAGCTCCACTCAATTATTCTTATCCTCTACCCGTATCATAATCTACATGCTGCTTTATAATGTGTCTCAAGGACCAAATCAAATTTACCCATACTCCAGAAGATCCCTTCTTGGAAATTGATGTCAAAGGGGGAGAGAGAGAGCACATCAAAGCTTATTACATGGGAGAGAAAGACATCTTAGCCCCCCTAGATGCTTGTTGTCAATAGAGGAGAGAAGCCACACGTCTTGAAGAGGGGAAAGACGTGTTAAGACTTAATTGGTTGAACCATTTCTTGCTTTTGTTGGATTTTGGGTTCCGCAAACCCATGATAGGTTCAAAATCTGGGGTGCTTGCGGAGATCTCAACCTACCCAACCTACCTAGTCGTGATCTTCTAGGCCTAGCGCGTTGAGCTCAAAGGGGCATAGAGACACAACGGTTTATCCTGGTTCGGGCCACCATGCGGTGTAATACCCTACTCCAGCGTTTTGGTGGATTGCCTCAAAGGGCTGAGGATTAACTAGTATAGTGGATGAACTGGCCTCAGGAGATGAGGTGTTCTTGAGATCAAGAGAGATGGTGAGGTGGTCTGGTTAGAATGGACCCGACCCCCGCCCCTCTATGGTGGTGGCTAAGTCCTATTTATAGTGGCCTTGGTCCTCCTCCAAAATGTTGGTGGGAAGGGATCCTACAACGACTAGATTTGAAGGGGGACAGGAAGTACATCCTATCCTGACTAAAGTGGTATTCGACTGTGAAAAGCCTCTGGTCATGATGCTGCGGTGGGCTCGGCGATGGCCTCTGTCCTGCCGTCCTGGCGGTCTTAGTCTTGTTACACCAGAATGGAAACCTTTGGCTGATTCCTCGGGACTCCGCGCCTGCTGCTTGCCTCCCTTGCACCAAAGAGGAAACTGGTACTCTGCGCTCGCTGGCAGCCGTCGGGCGCATGCTTGGCCTTGGTCGTCACGGCTCATGTTAGCTGAGCCTCGTGAGGTGCATCTTGCATAGAACTCTCCGCCCCTCGGGAGCCAGCCTGAGGAGGCCGATCCCCTTAGAGGTCTTGGCATCGTCCGCCTCGCGAGGCTCGGCCCCTCACGAGGCTCGGCCCCTTGCGAGGGTCTTCAGTCGTTGATGCTGAAGCTGGGCTATACCAGCCCATCGATGAAGCCACACAGTGGGCCGCAGGCAAGCAAGTCTGGGTACCCCCATATCCAGAACGCCGACAACTTTAATGGTTCTTGCTCTGATTTTATTTTCCTTCTTTGCTCTAATTTTCTCTTACCCTACCTTCTCCCATTATTCAATATGAGATTCAGGGGGAGAAAGAGTTCAAATCTAAGGGAATAAAATCTTTGGATTTCATTGCATATCTTTAATCTTTGGGAACATGTCTATATCCAAATAGAGTACTAAGTACTCACTCATTACATGTCATCCCAATCTTGGTACTCTTGTGGTTTCCTAAACTTTCTTTATCTAGAGTGTTCTTGTGTTATCTAACCTTGTTTTCTAAAAATAATTGAGGGAGTCCTAGATTAGGGCGTATCCGGACAGCCGGACTATATACTTTGGCCGGACTGTTGGACTATGAAGATACAAGATTGAAGACTTCGTCCCGTGTCTGGATGGGACTCTCCTTTGCGTGGAAGGCAAGCTTGGCGATTCGGATGTTAGATCTCCTTCTCTGTAACCGACTCTGCGTAACACTAGCCCCCTCCGGTGTCTATATAAACCAGAGGGTTTAGTCCTAAGGACAAGAACAATCATAATCATAGGCTAGCTTCCAGGGTTTAGCCTCTACGATCTCGTGGTAGATCAACTCTTGTAATACTCATATCATCAAGATCAATCAAGCAGGAAGTAGGGTATTACTTCCATTGAGAGGGCCCAAACCTGGGTAAACATCGTGTCCCCAGTCTCCTTTTACCATTAGCCTTAGACGCACAGTTCGGGACCCCCTACCCGAGATCCGCCGGTTTTGACACTGACATTGGTGCTTTTATTGAGAGTTCCTCTGTGTCGTCGCTGTAAGGCTCGATGGCTCCTTCAATCATCAACAACAACGCGGTCCAGGGTGAGACTTTTCTCCCCGGACAGATCTTCGTGTTCGGTGGCTTCGCACTGCGGGCCAATTTGTTTGGCCATCTGGAGCAGATCGACAGCTACGCCCCTGGCCATCAGGTCAGGTTCGGAAACATGAATCACACGACCATATCCGTGGAGACGTGATCTTCGACGGATTCGGGCCTACACCAGGAGCGCCGAACGGTCACAACGAGCATGACTTAGATCTGCTGTCGGACAGTATTCAGGATATCGCACCTGCAGCAGCCCCGGACCTAAATCTGGGGCAGATCGTGTCGTCCGAGGATGGGTGGAAGGACCCCGCCCCGGAGGCCACATACTTTTCGGTGGTAGAGCCGAACACAGACTCCACCTCTAAGGAAATCTGTGTCACCGGACCCCCGAACTTGTGTCCGGCCGTAGGTTCCAGACCGCATGCATCCGGGCCCATCGAATCCGATTGGGCTCCGGTAATGGAGTTCACCGCCGCGGATATCTTTCAGCACTTGCCCTTCGGTGACGTGCTGAATTCATTAAGGTCTCTCTATTTGTCAGGAGACTCTTGGCCGAACTATGCCCGGCTCGAGTTGGGAAGTAGGCGACGAAGAAATTCGTTACCCACCCACCACCCACTTCATTGCCACTGTCGATGATTTGACCGACGTGCTTGACTTCGACCCCGAGGACATCGACGGTATGGACGACGATGCAGGAGAAGAACAGGAACCACCGCCCACAGGGCGCTGGACAGCCACCTCCTCGTATGATATATATATGGTGGACACTCCCAAGGAAAACAATGGCGATGAGGCAACAGAGGATAACCCCTTACGGAAGCAACCAAAGCATGGGCATCAATGGCGCCGCTCTAAGCCCCGCCACAGCAATGCCGACAAAGGAGACGAAAACAATCCGGATGGTGTCGAAGAGGAATACAATCCCGATCAGCCTACCTTCGAGCAGGCCGAACAGGAAGACGGGCAGGTTAGCCTAGATGAACAGGCGACAGACGGATACTTGGAGGATGACAATTATATGCCTCCGTCCGAAGACGAGATAAGCCTCGTCGACGATGAATTCGGTGTGCCTGAGGATCCTGTTGAGCAGGAGCGCTTCAAGCGCCGGCTTATAGCCACTGCAAGAAGCCTGAAAAAGAAGCAGCAGCAGCTCCAAGCTGATCAAGATCTGCTCACAGACAGATGGACCGAGGTCCTGGCGGCCGAGGAATACGGACTCGAGCGCCCCACCAAAGGTTACCCAAAGCACAAGTTGTTACTTCAACTCGAGGAAGAGGTCGTAGAGCCTACACTACCAGCACAGGACGAGGCTGACCAGCCACCTCGTGGCCGGGATAAAATGGCGTATCAGCCCGAATACCAGCCCGCACCCCCCCGCCAATACACTATGGCCCAGGGCAATATACAGGACCTGCGAGATATATTGGAAAACAAAGCAGGACAACCAAGATCGATCTACGGATCGTGGGGGCGCGCCCCAACACATGACGATGACCGTCATGCTGGATACACTAACAACAAGTCCGGCCAGGCCGAACATAATCGGCCAGACTTAGTTGCACTGCGTAGCGACATAGCCCGGCACAGAGGCGCCGCACACCCCCTCTGCTTCACTAATAAAGTAATGGATCACGAATTCCCACAAGGGTTTAAACCCGTAAACATTAAATCATACGATGGCACAATAGACCCCGCGGTGTGGATCGAAGACTTCCTTCTCCACATTCACATGGCCTGCGGTGATGACCTACACGCCATCAAGTACCTTCCCCTTAAACTCAAAGGACCGGCCTGACACTAGCTGAATAGCCTGCCGGCAAACTCCATCGACAGTTGGGAAAACCTGGAGGACGCGTTCCTTGACAACTTCCAAGGCACCTATGTGCGACCACCGAATGCTGATGACTTAAGTCACATTACCCGACAGCCCGGAGAGTTAGCCAGGAAATTCTAGACTCGGTTCCTAACTAAAAAGAACCAAATTTTCAATTGTCCGGACGCCGAAGCCCTGGCGGTCTTTAAGCATAATATCCTCGACGAATGGCTCGCCCGACACCTCGGCCAAGAAAAACCGAAGTCCATGGCGGCCCTCATGACACTCATGACCCGCTTTTGCGCGGGCAAGGACAGCTGGCTGGCTCACAGTAGCACCACGCCAAGAAACTCCGGCACTTCTGATGTCCGCGGCAATAACAGCAAGCCACGACACAATAGACATAAACGTCGTAAAAATGGCGACAACGCTAAAGACACGACAGTCAATGCCGGATTCAACGGCTCAAAATCCGGTCAGCCGAAAAAGCCGTTCAAAAGAAATAATCCGAGATCGTCCAGTCTGGACCGCATACTCGACCGCTCGGGCCAAATTCACGGCACCCCTGATAAGCCAGCCAACCACACCAATAGAGATTGCTGGGTGTTCAAACAAGCCGGCAAGTTGAATGCCGAAAACAAGGACAAGGGGCTGCACAGCGATGATGACGAGGTGCCCCGGCGTCCGAACACTAGGGGACAGAATAAATTTTCACCCCAGGTGAAAAGGGTAAACATGACCTATGAGACCCACATTCCCAAGCGGGAACGAAAGCGTGCACTAAGGGACGTCTATACGATGGAACCAGTTGCCCCAAAGTTCAACCCATGGTCATCTTATCCGATCACTTTCGATCGTAGGGACCACCCTACCAGCATCCGTCATGGTGGTTCAGCCGCATTGACCCTTGACCCAATCATCGACGAATTCCACCTCACGCGAGTCCTTATGGATGGTGGCAGCAGCCTGAACCTGCTTTATCAGGACACAATGCGCAAAATGAGCATCGATCCCTTAAGGATCAAACCCACCAAAACCACCTTCAAAGGTGTAATTCCAGGGGTAGAGGCCCGTTGTACTGGCTCAATAACACTGGAAGTGGTCTTCGGATCTCAGGATAACTTCCGAAGCGAGGACTTAATCTTTGATATCGTCCCTTTCCGTAGTGGCTATCATGCAATGCTTGGACGAACCGCGTTTGCTCGATTCAATGCGGTACCACACTATGCATACCTCAAGATCAAGATGCCAGGACCACGCGGGGTCATAACAGTCAATGGAAACACAGACTGCTCTCTCCGTACGGAAGAACACACTGCGGCCATCGTGGCAGAAGTACAAAGCAGCCTTCTTTGGCAAACCATCAATTCGGCAATGACAACCCCGAACACAGTCAAGCGAGTCTGGAGTACCCCGCAACAGGACCGTCAGGCACACCAAGCGCATGATTAGCAATCCGGCCTCCGCCCCAGCCCCGTTCAGGCGACACTTGTGCCGCGCGTACACAATTACACACTCAAAACACCATGGGCATAGGCGGAGGCGCGATGACGAGGCGGTCCATAGTGCGGTTCAACCGCCACGAGGCCTGCATACCTTTGTAACTTTATTTCTCTTTTAGGACCCTACTTTCGGGCAGCCCCTTCAGAGAGCCTGATCATCGGACTCATCACAGGAGGGAAAACCAAGGAGGCAAGAGGCTTTGTGCAAAAGGGAATACCCAGGTGGTCTCTGAATAATGATCGTTATACCTGTTTTACATACCCACATGCTGCTCACCCTTGGATAGGACATGTCAAATAGTCCTATTTGTTTCTGCTTAACGCTATAATTATACCCATACACTTTGACGTATCATTCAAATGGGAAACAATATACAGCGTCAGCTTATTATTTCTATCTTCATGTTTTCCCTTGAATGCTTATTTAATATTGCATCCGTACACCTTGGTACGTTCAGTTTGCTAGGGGCTTCTTATTGTGCCCCACAATACGGCAAGATAAGTCCGAACACTTTCGACAGTGCGGCACCCCGAACTTATAGCATTATATGCATCAGCTCCGAATCATGTCTTGGGTCAATAGTTGGGTTAGCCCGGCTCCCTTGTTTTGGTACCTTATGTTCCGTTATATCGACTAAGGTAGCACAGGGAGAACTACTGCGATTGTGTCCCGGTTCTTCCGGACGAGCACCTTAGTAGAGAAAGCTGAAAACTGACTGTCATGATGCAGCGAGAGCTGGTCGCTGTTCGAGAGGTCTAAAATCCTTAAAGATTTTTTCCACTTCAGGCGAGGAATCGGCCTTGTCCGATTTAGGTGTGTATAGCGCCCCAATTCGACTTTCCGAATACTAGGGGCTTTGCCGAAATTTAAAATGGTAGACTTCTATGGCTAAGTGAGAGTTATAAAGCCGCATAGTCTGATTGCCTTGTTCGCCGCGCTAAACACCTCCTTAAAGGACCAAAAATTTGGATAAAGAGTGTTTGGGTTTTCCATGAACACCCCAGTACTAGTGTCATGGGGGCGGAAGCCGACGACTGGCCTACTTTTAGAATTTTATAAACGGCCGCACAGAAGTTAATATTTTAAATAAAAAAGCGTCATATCAGCGCAAACAAACTCGTTTTCATATTACAAAGACGACATGAGTACATTCATTCAAAGATTATGTCCTTGGTACATTCATCGGCCATGAGGCGAGCGCCTTTCATAACGCCATCATAATATTTCTTGGGGTAGCGATGCTCCTTACCCTCCGACGATCCATCCTTCACCAGCTTCTCTGCATCCAGTTTGGCCCAATGCATCTTCGCACGGGCAAAGGCCCGACGGGCACCCTCAATACAGATGGATTGTTTGATAGCTTCAAGCCGCGGACAGACATTTACCATCCGCTTTATAAGGCCAAAGTAGCTGTCGGGCAAGGGCTCGCCAGGCCACGTCCGGACTATGAGGTCCTTCATGGCCAGTTCAGCCGCCATGTGGAGTTCGACCAATTGCTTCAGTTGGTCACTCAAGGGCATTGGGTGTTCGGCTCCGACATACTGGGACCAGAACAACTTCTCCGTTGAGCTCCCTTCTTTGATACGGTAGAACTCCGTGGCATCTGATATGCTGCGTGGCAGATCTGCGAATGCCCCTGGAGAGCTCCGAATTCGGTTAAGTAAAAGAAATGTCTCCTCCACATGCTTCCTTTGCATAATGAATGCCTTACCCGCCGCTATATTCTTGGCTGCCTGGATTTCCTGGAGGGCCTTTTGGGCTTCGGCCTTGGCGTCTTTCACGCTCTGGAGGGCTTTGGCAAGCTCGGACACTTGCGTCTTGAAGTCATGCTCCAAGGACTCGAACTTCTTGCCGAACTCCTGGAGCTCTTGCTGTACCTCTCCAACTCGAGCATCTTGCTTTTCACGCTCAGTGCACTCCGTGGCCGCCTTGTCTTCAGCCTCGGATAGCGCTTTCTTCAGGGCCGCCACTTCGATCGTGGCCCCTATTAAAAATCATGATGCTTTTTGTTAGCATCACCAATTTTTTCTCCTCTATATGACACACGGACGGGGTATCACTTACCTTTGTTCTCTTCGAGCTGCCTCTTCATGAGGCTGAGCTCTTCTTCGGCCTGCCCCAGGTCCCGTTTGAGTCCGGTGACCTCCGCTGTGCGAGCAGCAGCGGCCAGCAGCAACGCCTGCTTATTCACATAGACAAGTACTGTTAGACTCCTGCGGTTTAGAGTTGACCCTCTGTTTGGCTTTTCTTTCCGAACACCAAACAGAGTATCAGGGGCTACTGTCTATTGGGTGATATTTTCTCACACTTTTAATTACTTACCTCAAAGCATGTAAGGAGGCTGGTGCAGGATTTGGTCAATCCTCTTTTGGCAGACCGAACCTTCTCAATTACCGTACTCATAATGGTACGATGCTCTTCGTCAATGGAAGCGCCGTGAAGCACTTCCAGCAAATTATCTGATGTCTCCGGCTGGATGGAGGTCATCGGAATGGTCGGCCCGCCCTCCTTAGCGAGGGGCTGCCTACTTGAATCCGGAACCTTTGGAGGCTCTGGCACGGTAACCGGCTGGGAGCCAAACTTGCTGTGGCTCCTGTCCGCATAATCCATGGGGATCTTACCCCCCATATACCCGGCGTCTGGGATTTCGCCTTGGGGCATCTCCAGAACCGTCCCCCCTGCTTTAGTATCCTTTGGGACAACACCTCGGTGTCGTCCACAGGTCGTGGGGAGGTGGCCGTCGGGAGTGAATTGCTATTCATCTTCGATTCACTCAAGGACCCATCCGAAGAGGATACCTCAAGATGGGACCCGGCCGGACTGCATATGCATGTTCGGCGTCATTATAAAATATGAAGTTAAGTCGCACGAAAAGTATTACAGAGTGCGGATACTTACGATCTGGCCAGGGGCTTGCCCATGGGCAGCCACAACTCCTCGCTGTAGGCGGCCGTGATGGAGAGATCCGGAAGGGATGCATTTCCCTTCTTCGGCGTCCTAGCCTCCCCCGGTGGGGCGGTTTTTCTTCTCTTCTCCTCCCCAATGCGGGGAGGAATAATTTCTTCATGTTTCCCCCCGTCTCTGTGGGGGGGAATCTGCCTCGACGTCCTCGGACGACGAGTTTATTATGGCCCTATGCCGGAGACCTTTCCTGGTCCCCGCGGCTGCTTCCTTGGACCTTTCGGCCTCCCCGGATAGGGCGGCCTTCCTCTTCTTCTCCTCCCCATCATGGGAGGAGCGCGCCTCATCGTCTTCGGACGAGGCGTCTGGCGCAACCTTGCGCCGGAGACCCTTCCTGATCCCTGTGGCCTTCTTCTCGGCCTCCTTCTCCGGTACCTTATAAGGCACCGGAACCATCATCTCCGTCAGGGGTGCGGTTGCTGGATCTTCCGGTAGCGGAGCTGGACAGTCAATCCGCTCTGCCGTCGCCACATACAGCTGTTTGGATAAAAGCATGGTGACTCAAAATCCTCCCATGAATATGTTGGGAAAGGTACATCTTGTGATGTTTAGAGAACTTACTGGATTGGCGAGTCACGCGGCGCTGAGTCCGCGGTCCTCGGAAGCGGGAGGAGGAACTTTGCCGGCCTTGAACAACACCTTCCAGACGTCTTTGTGCATCATGTCGAAGAGCTCTCGAAGCATCTGGTGTTTGGCCGGATCAAACTCCCACATTTTGAACGCCCGTCATTGACATGGGAGGATCAGGCGGACGAGCATGACATGGACCATGTTGACGAGTTTGATCTTCTTCTCTATCATGTTCTTGATGCAGTTCTGCAGTCCGGTCAGCTCAGCAGGTACACCCCAGGCCAGGCCCTTCTTTTCCCAGGAGGTGAGCTGCATGGGGATTCCGGATCAGAATTTGGGGGCCGCTGCCTAGTTGGCGTCGCGCGGCTCAGTGATGTAGAACCACCCTGATTTCCACCCTTTCACAGTCTCCATGAAGGAGCCGTCAAGCCATGTAACAATGGGCATTTTGCCCACCATGGCGCCTCCGCACTCCGCCTACTGGCCGCTCACGATCTTCGGCTTCATGCAGAAGATTTGCAGCCACATGCTGAAGTGGGGCTTGATGTGGTGGAAGGCCTCACGCACGACGATAAACGCCAAAATTTGAGGATGAAATTTGGGGCTAGATCATGAAAATCTAGCCCATAGTAAAACATGAGCCCGCAGACGAACGGGTGAAGTGGAAATCCTAGTCCGCGGACGAAATGAGAGAGGAACACTACTCTCTCCTGAGACTTTGGGGTGCGGGGTGATCTGTCCCTCCGCTGGAAGCCTGTGCGCAACGTTTGCGGCCAGGTATCCGACCGCCTGAAGCTTGGTAATGTCGTCCTCCATGACGGAGGAGGCCATCCACTTGCCTCCCGCTCCGTACATGCTGCGACTGGTCCTACGGAGAAGGTGAAAACTTGGGCGCTGGGGCTCGAGAATGCAAGAACGTATGAGCAAAGGAGGAAGAAGGCATGGGTAAAAATGAGGGATCCTTGTCTCTTTATAGAGGCGGCGAAAACTATGCGCCTCCCCACTTGCCTGTTAAAGTCGCTTATTCTCCAAGCGCCACAATTGAATGGCGCGGTTGGGCTACCATACCCGTATTAATGAGAATCCCGTGATAAGGGGCCACAATCTCTGCTTCGACAAGACGTGCGAGGAAACTGCCTCGCAATATGTGTGGTGGCTGGCTGTGAGAAAATGGTTCGAATAAAAACCCGACCATGGTGTGATGTAATGTTATCTTAAGTTGTCATCAGATTAGATTGGTGGAATATTGTTCTCTCTGCGGTGGTATGTGAAATTTGTCTTGCAGAGCCGGACACGATTCAAGCGTTCAAAATTTACTTTGGAGTATTCGGAGATTGAACCCGCCTTGCAATGCCAAAGACAATCTGTGCGCCGGACTCATCGTCATTGAAGCCTGGATCAGGGGCTACTGAGTGAGTCCTGGATTAGGGGGTATCCGGACAGCCGGACTATATACTTTGGCCGGACTGTTGGACTATGAAGATACAAGATTGAAGACTTCGTCCCGTGTCCGGATGGGACTCTCCTTTGCATGGAATGCAAGCTTGGCGATTCGGATGTTAGATCTCCTTCTCTGTAACCGACTCTGTGTAACCCTAGCCCCCTCCTGTGTCTATATAAACCGGAGGGTTTAGTCCGAAGGACAAGAACAATCATAATCATAGGCTAGCTTCTAGGGTTTAGCCTCTACGATCTCGTGGTAGATCAACTCTTGTAATACTCATATCATCAAGATCAATCAAGCAGGAAGTAGGGTATTACCTCCATTGAGAGGGCCCGAACCTGGGTAAAGATCATGTCCCCAGTCTCCTGTTACCATTAGCCTTAGACGCACAGTTCGGGATCCCCTACCCGAGATCCGCCGGTTTTGACACCGACACTCATCTCTTCCAAAGCCAGCTCAACACCACAAGATAAGTACATGCATCAAACTCATGTGCATGATGATCTCTTGCTACTGCACATATTGTTTGCAACAAGGATTCATGAACATGAAGGTATACCTATTCTATCTACATCATTTGCTCCAACGCATATAACCAAGATACATCTAACTGATTGCTTGCTTTGGCATGCTCATGCATTCACATGTTCTTGCATTCCATCATTACATGATTGCATACATGTAGGGGGATCCTATGCTTGTTACATGTCTTTCCAAAGCTTTACCTGTTGCTATTCATATCTCTACCTAAATCTTTGATGTATGTGTCATCCATTACCAAAAAAGGGAGGTTGAAAGCACAAGTGCTCCCTGGGTGATTTTGATAATTAATGTCAACATATCTATTGTTGGACTAATGTTTTTATCAAGTACATTTTAGATGAGTTCAATAATGGAGTGGCAAGGATAATAGGATGTGGAACCCCTTCAAAATACTAAGGACAAAGATTGGCAAAGGCTCAAGACTCTTCATTTTCATTTTAGTGATCCAAGATCACATTGAGTTCATAGGAAAAAGGGGATGAGGTGTTGCTTAATGGCTTGCTTGCTCAAAGTGCTTAGTGATATTGCTCCAAAACCCTCAACCACTTCCTCATTTCCACATATGTCCAAAACCTAAAGTCAAACTCAGCCCCACCGATTTGATCTATCCGGCGCCACCGAGTTCACTTGTCATAGCCACTTCCAAAAAACCTAATCAATTTGGTCACACCAATATGGATCTCGGTCTCATCGAGATGGCCTTGTAAACTTCCTGTTGCCTATTGCAATTATTTCGGTCTGAGATGTGCAATCGGTCCCACCAAGTTTGCTTGACCAACTCTCTCTTTGATCAATTGCTGAAATCGCTCTCACTGTGTTCATGTGATCGGTCTCACAGGAATGATGTTTTGCCCTAGCCCTAGCACATCGGTCCCATCGAGTTGATCTCGTCGGTCCCACCGAGATTCCTAACATTCACATTTCGAATTGAATCGGTCTCACCGAGTTTCTCTATTCGGTCTGACCGAATTGGGTAAAAAGTGTGTAAGGGTTAGATTTTGTGTGGAGGCTATATATACCCCTCCACCCCCTTCTCCACTTATGAGAGAGACATCAGAATGTTCCTACACTTTCACTACTCATTTTCTGAGAGAAAACCACCTACTCATGTGTTGAGACCAATACTTTAAAATCCAACCACAAGAATCTTGATTTCTAGCCTTCCCCAAGTTTCTTTCCACTCAAATCATCTTTCCACCATAGCCAAATCTATGGGAGAGAGTTGACTATTGGGGATACTATCATTTGAAGCACAAGAGCAAGGAGTTCATGATCAACACACCATCTATTACCTTTTGGAGAGTGGTGTCTCCTACATTGGTTAGGTGTCACTTGGGAGCCTCCGTTAAGATCATGGAGTTGAACTGATGACCCACAAGTATATGGGGTCAATTGTAGCCTTTTCGATAACAAAGAATGTTGAACCCAACAAGGAGCAGAAGGAAATGACAAGTGGTTTTCATCAAGGTAATGTCTGCAAGTGCTAAAACTGTAAGTAGCGGAGTAGTTTGATAGCAAGATAATTTGTAATGAGCAAGTAACGATCATAGTAACAAAAGTGCACCAAGGTAGCCCAGTCCTTTTGAGGCAAAGGACGGGCCAAAACGGTCTCTTATGATAAGCAAAGTGTTCTAGAGGGTACACGGGAATTTCATCTAGTCACTTTCATCATGTTGGCTTAATTTGTGTTTGCTACTTTCATAATTTGATATGTTGGTGGACCAGTTCTTAGGTGTTGTTCATACTTGAACAAATCACGTAATTATGATTAACCCTCTCGCAAGGAACCGCAACTACGAGAAAAGTACAAAGAATAAATTCTAACCATAGCATTAAATTTTTGGATCCAATCAGTCCCTTACGGAATAATGCATAAACTAGGGTTTAAGCTTCTGTCACTCTCGCAACCCATCATCTAATAACTACTCCACAATGCATTCCCTTAGGCCCAAATATGGTGAAGTGTCATGTAGTTGACCTTCACATGACACCACTAAGGGAATCACAACATACATATCATCAAAATATCGAAGACATATCAAGTTCACATGATTACCTGCAACATGATTTCTCCCGTAACCTCAAGAACAAAAGTAACTACTCACAAATGATAATCATGCTCAAGATCAGAGGGGTATTAAATAGCATAATGGATCTGAACATATAATCTTCCACCAAAAAAATCATATAGTAATCAACTACAAGATGTAATTGACACTACTAGTCACCCACAAGCACCAATCTATAGTTCCGGTACAAAGATTGAACACAAGAGATGAACTAGGGTTTGAGAGGAGTTGGTGTTGTTGAAGATGTTTATGAGGATTGCCCTCCCCAAGATGGTAGAGTTTTTGGTGATGATGATGATGATGATGATGATTTCCCCCTCCGGGAGGGAAGTTCCCCCGGCGGAATTGCTCCGTCAGAGGGCAAAAGTGATCCTGCCCAAGTTCCACCTCAAGATGGCAGCACTTCGTCCCGAAAGTTCTCTCCTTATGTTTTCTAGGTCAAAATGACTTATATACCAGAAGATGGGCACCAGAGGTGGGCCTGGGTGAGCACAACCCACTAGGGCACTCTTGGGCTCCCTGGCGTGCCCAGGTGGGTTGTGCCCACCTGGTGGGCCCCTTTGGTACTTATTGACTCCAAAAATTCTTATTTATTCCATAAAAATACCTCGTGAAGTTTCAACTCATTTGGAGTTGTGCAGAATAGGTAGCTTGGCGTAGGCTTTTCAGGACCAGATTTCCAGCTGCCAGAATTCTCCCCTTTTGTGTATACCTTGCATATTATGAGAGAAAAGGCATGAGAATTACTCCGAAAATCATTATTATACAATAAAAAAAATAACAGTAAGAAAACATGATGCAAAATGGACGTATCAACTCCCCCATGCTTAGACCTCGCTTGTCCTCAAGCGGAAACCGAAATCGAAAAACTTGTCCACATGCTTAGAGAGAGAGAGGTGTCGATAAAAACAAAAGTACGGACATAGCAGCATCATGTAACTTATTATAACAGCAACAAGCTTTAACATTGAACTTTTAGCATATAGCTTTTATCATAGACTTCTCATGAACAAGTGACAATTCATAACAACATCGAAGTATAAAGCATAAACTTTATTAGTAACTAACAAACTATGTTCTCAATCAATTTTGCAACTACAATTCATTATCTATTCAGGAAGGGTCACGTATCGGAGCCTTTAGGCAAGTACACATACTCAACCATCATTTAGTCTTCTATGATTGCTAACACTCACCGCGTACACATGAGCAAAAGGTTTCAACCGGACAAATAGAAATATAGGCGCTTTTTGTTTGTATGCTCAACCCCTTAGTGCAAGAGAATGTCACCTTATATTGCCCCTTATGATGGAAATTTTTAGTATGCAGTCTATCGCTTTTATTCTTCACCATGACAAGTCCGTACAATGCTCAATTTTCCCTTACACTAAATGATCTAACACTTCTAGGAGCAATTTTTATTGCCCTTTTTGCACCAATGAGAACTTACTTGAAGGATCTTACTCAATCCATAGGTGGGTATGGTGGACTCTCAAACAAGATTTGGGTTTAAGGGTTTTGGATGCACAAGTAGTATCTCTACTTAGTGTGGAAATTTTGGCTACCAAAGATAAGGGCAAGCACCACATGTTGAAGGATCTATGACAATATAACTTCTATGTGAATATGAACAAACATAAATCATTATTTTGTCTTCCTTGTTCAATATCAACAATTTTGGCATATAATATTTTGATGGGTGCTCACAATCACAAAAGATTCCAGGATAGTGTATTTGTATGTGAATCTTCTCTTCCCTTTTTAATTATTTCATGAGTTGCATCATTGACCAATTCTATGTTTGTAAATCTACAATAAAATTTTCTATCTATACTTTTCCTTGTGTAATGTCATCACTTACCATGAGATTAGCATATGATCTTTTTCATTTATTTATTGTTTTTTTATTGAAACAAGAGAGTAAAGAAGGCAAAACTCAAATTAAACTTTATTATATATATCTGACACACGATTACAAAGATTGATCACGAAGCGAACTCTTGAAAACAAAGAATCGAACTAAACTTTTATTCAACTAAAAGCAAAAGATAACCATGGATCGAACTAAGAAAGTAAATGCAAAAGATAGTGGAGATGATACGATACCGGGGCACCTCCCCCAAGCTTGGCGAAAGCCAAGGGGAGTGCCCATACTCGATACTTAGTTTTCTTTGGGTGGTGAAGAAGGAGGTGGTGGTGATGAAGTAGAAGCGATCTTGTCCTCCGGTTTCCATGGCAGAGGCTCATCATCATAAGAGGAGGAATGAGTCTCTCGGATCCTGCAACTGGCAGCCAAACTCATACCTTTGAACCTTGCCTCATATTCAAAGACTTGGCTTTGAAGGTCGTGAATCTGGCTATGAAGGAAGTTGATTTTCTCATTGAGGGAGAAGATGATGCCCTTCATGGACTTTCCATCCATCTTGAGATCATGAGTGTAGTCCGCGATAATGAGGTGATTGGCATTGAGTCCCTGTTCCACCATCCCCTTGCATCGGAAGGTGTCCTGCTCCATAGCTTCAAGCCTGGCCTTCATGGATCCAGTCCCCATGGGTCCTTGCACATCGCGGATGTGCAGCACCACATCGCGCATCTGGATAGCTTGAGGGTGATGCATCACCTACCGCATATATGGGTTGATGACGTTGTCGAAGAACTTGTCCTTGGAGGAGATTGAAGCGGCCATGATGGATTGGATCTAACAGAAAACAACAAGAAAAGGAAACATGAGATTTCTCCGTGATACGGAGGTCGACAGGTTCAGAAGGTGTATAAAGATTTTTTTATCTTGGTGAACAAGCAGAACGGAAGAAAAATGTAGTGTGGAAAGTACCCGATGTGGGCACAACCCACGGGGCGCGCCTGGCATGCCAGGCGTGCTTTGGTGTATCGTGCCCACCAGGGTCACTTTCCTGGAAGTTTCTTATTTTCCTAATTTTTAAATATTCCAAAACTGACAAAAAATAATTTTGCGGATTTTTCGGAGTTCATTTACTTACCGTATCACGTACCTCCCTTTTTTCATGATTCTGGAGTATTCCGGAAGGTTTCCTTTATGTTTTCTTCTAGTGTCAAAGTTTGGATGATATTGCTTTTATCATTAATGGGCGTACCTGAGATATATTGTTTTATTCGTTGCCCATTGACAACCTTCAGGTTGGTACCTTCGGCATTATTTATTTTGATAGCTCTGGATCGATAGACCTCCTCGATGACATAGGGTCCTTCCCATTTGGAGAGGAGTTTTCGTGTAAAGAATCTGAAACGAGACTTGTACAAAAGAACATATTCTCCAACATTTAACTCACGTTTTTGGATCCTTTTGTCATGCCACCTTTTAACTTTTTCTTTGAATAACTTTGAGTTTTCATAAGCCAGGGTTCTCCATTCATCTAATGAGGTAATATCAAATAACCTCTTTTCACCACCAAGTTTGAAATCATAGTTGAGTTCTTTAATTGCCCAATATGCTTTATGTTCTAATTCAAGAGGCTAATGACAAGTTTTTCCATAAACCATTTTATAGGGAGACATACCCATAGGATTTTTGTATGTTGTTCTATAAGCCCAAAGTGCATCATCTAGTTTCTTAGACCAATTCTTCCGGGACCTATTGACAGTTTTCTGTAAGATTAATTTTATTTCTCTATTGCTAAGTTCAACTTGACCACTAGACTGAGGATGATAAGGTGATGCAATTCTATGGTTAACATCATACTTAGCAAGCATTTTACAGAAAGCACCATAAATAAAGTGTGAACCACCATTAGTCATTAAATATCTAGGGACTCCAAACCTTGGGAAAATAACTTCCTTAAGCATTTTAATATAGGTGTTGTGATCAACACTATTGGTTAGAATAGCTTCTACCCACTTAGTAACATAATCAACAGCAACCAAAATATGTGTATACCCATTAGAGGAAGGAAAAAGTCCCATGAAATCAAATCCCCAAACATCAAATGATTCAACATCAAGTGAATAATTCATAGGCATTTCTTGATGCTTACCAATATTACCTATTCTTTGACATTCATCACAAGACAAGACAAAGTTATGGGTATCCCTGAAGAGAGTAGGCCAATAAAAACTAGATTGCAATACCGTATGAGCGGTTCTGTCTCCCGCGCGATGTGCTCCATAAGCTTTAGAGTGACATTTCCGTAGGATTTGTTCCTGTTCATGCTCAGGTACAGAACGTCTAATAATACCATCTACTCCTTCTTTATAAAGATGTGGGTCATCCCAAAAGTAATGTCTTAAATCATAGAAGAATTTTTTTCTTTTGTTGGTATGTGAAGCTAGGTGGTATGTATTTAGCAACAATATAATTAGCATAGTCAACATACCAAAGTGTACTATTAGAAACATTTATTGCGGCTAATTGTTCATCAGGAAAGCTATCACTAATAGGTTGTGGGTCATCAAGAATATTTTTGAGCCTAGACAAGTTATCAACTACGGGGTTCTCATCCCCTTTCCTATCAGTGATATGTAAATCAAATTCTTGTAGCAGAAGAACCCACCTAATGAGTCTAGGTTTAGCATCTTTCTTTTCCATAAGATATTTTATAGTAGCTTGATCGGTGTGAACAATCACTTCAGAATCAACAATGTAAGATTTGAATTTATCACAAGCAAACACCACTGCTAAGAATTCTTGTTTAGTAGTAGCATAATTTTGTTGAGCATTGTCTAGAGTTTTACTAGCATAATGGATAACATTCAGTTTCTTATCAACTCTTTGCCTTAGAATAGCGCAAACAACATAATCAATAGCATCACACATAATCTCAAAAGGCAAGTTCCAATCAGGTGGTTGAACAACAGGTACATAAATTAAGGCTTTCTTTAGTGTTTCAAAGGCTTCCAAGCAATCATCATCAAACACAAAGGGAATATCCTTTTGCAAAAGATTTGTAAGAGTCCTAGAAATTTTAGAAAATTCTTTGATAAACCTCCTATAGAAACCAGCATGACCAAGGAAACTACAAATACCTTTGATATCTTTAGGACATGTCATTTCCTCAATTGCATCAACCTTGGCTTTGTCCACCTCAATTCTTCTTTCAGAAATTTTATGGCCTAAAACAATACCTTCGGTAACCATAAAGTGGCACTTCTCCCATTTCAAGACAAGGTTTGTTTGTTCACATCTCTGCAAAACTCGATCAAGGTTGCTTAAACAATCATCAAAAGACTTCCCATAAACAAAGAAGTCATCCATGAAAACCTCAACAATCTTTTCACAAAAATAAGAGAATATAGCAGTCATACATCTTTGGAAGGTAGCAGGTGCATTACATAAACTAAAAGGCATATGTCTATAAGCATAAGTTCCAAAAGGACAAGTAAAAGCGGTCTTTTCTTGATCAGGTTGTGAAACAGGTATTTGTGAAAAAACAGAATATCCATCAAGGAAGAAAAAATGTGTGCTTAGATAATCTTTCTAATATTTCATCGATAAAAGGAAGAGGGTAATGATCTTTTCTAGTTGCATTGTTTAATTTTCTATAATCAATTACCATCCTATAGCCTATGGCAATTCTTGTGGAATGAGCTCATTCTTATCATTAGGAACAACAATAATACCTCCCTTCTTAGGGACACAACGAACAAGACTTACCCATCTACTATCAGCTATAAGATAGATTATACCTGCTTCCAGAAGTTTCAATATTACCGTTCTTACCACTTCTTTCATCTCCGGGTTTAACCGTCATTGGTGATCAATAACAGGTTTAGCATCAGGTTCCATATTAATCTTGTGCTGACATAGAGTGGGACTAATGCCCTTAAGATCATCAAGCGTATATCCGATATCAGCTCTATGCTTCCTTAGAACTTTCAATAATCTTTCTTCTTCATGTTCTCAAAGGTTAGCACTAATAATAACAGGATATATCATTTTCTCATCAAGAGAAGCATATTTCAAAGTGTCTGGCAATTGTTTTAATTCAAACACAGGATCACCTTTAGGTGGAGGAGGACCTCATAGAGTTTCAATAGGCAAATTATGTTTAAGAAGAGGTTGTTGTTTGAAAAAGATTCTATCTATTTCATTTCTTTCATGCATATGCAAATCATTTTCAAGGTCTAGAAAATATTGTTCCAAGGGATCAGTAGGAGGTACAGGAATAGAAGAAAGACAAATAATTTCATCCTTACTAGGCAAATATTTCTTATGAGGTTGTCTACTAAACTTGGAAAAATTAAATTCATGAGATTCATCACCAAAGCTAACACCGACAGTTTGTTTCTTACAATCTATTCTTGCATTGACGGTGTTCAAGAAAGGTCTACCAAAGATAATGGGCCAAAGTCATCTTGTGGGGAGCCAAGAATAGGAAAATTAGTAGGATATTTTATTTTCCCACACAAGACTTCAACATCTCTAAGAATTCTGATTGGTGATATAGTATCTCTATTGGCAAGTTTAATAGTGACATCTATGTCTTCTATCTTAGCAGGTGCTATTTCATTCTTAATTTCTTCATATAAGGAAAAATGAATATCACTCACACTAGCACCTAGGTCACATAACCCATGATAACAATGATCTCCTATCTTAATTGATACAACACGCATGCCAACAACTGGTCTATGTTTATCCTTTTTATTAGGTTTGGCAATTCTAGAAGATTCATCACAGAAGTAAATTACATACCCATCAATATTATCGACTAAGAGATCTTTAATCATAGCAAAACTAGGTTCTACTCTGATTTGTTCAGCTGGTTTGGGTGTTCTAACATAACTTTTGTTAACCACAGTTGAAGCTTTAGCATGTTCCTTCATCCTAACAGGGAAAGGTGGTTTTTCAATATATGTCGTGGGAACAACTGGATCAACATTGTAAATGATAGTTTCTTCTTTAGCTTTTACCAGTTCTTTAACTTCTTCTTTAATAGGTGGGTGATATTTAAACCACTTCTCCTTAGGGAGATCAACATGAGTAGCAAAAGATTCACAAAAGGAAGCTACTATCTCAGAGTCAAGTCCATATTTAGTGCTAAACTTTTGAAAAGCATCGGTATTCATAAAAGATTTAACACAATCAAACTTAGGTTCAATACCTGACTCTTTACCTTCGTCGAGTTCCCAATCTTCAGAGTTGCGTTTAATTATTTCTAAAAGATCCCACTGGAATTCAATAGTCTTCTTCATAAAAGAACCAGTACAAGAAGTATCGAGCATGGATTGATCATTACGAGAAAGCTCAGCATAAAAATTCCGAATAATAATTTCTCTTGAGAGCTCATGATTGGGGCATGAATATAATACTTTCTCCTTCACGAGGCCAAAAATTATATATATATAATTCCGATCACGATGAACTAGATGGATAGGATAATTTTTTTGATGAAATTCCAATTTCAACCGATTCCAGTTCCAAGATCCAATATCATCGCATAGCCTATACCATCTCAATGATTTTCCCTTCAAATATAAATGGAAAACCTTCTTCTTAGCTTCATCTCCGGGTAAACCTGAAAGCATAAACAATCCACAAATTTCATCCACATATATCCAGTGCATATCAAGATGTTCGGTTCCATCTCCTGCATAAGGATTAGCTAGCAGTTATTCTACAAAACCCGAAGGAATTTCATATTAAATATTTTCAGTAGGTGAAGTAGGTTGAAAGAAAACTAATTGTGGTTCCGGTCGAGGTGAAGATACCCCGAACAAACCCCTCAAAGGATTGTTTTCCATAGTAGCAAGTGACAATAAATTTCCGCAAGTAGTAATAATGTTTCCTTACCAATTTCCACTTACCAAGAGCGCTTCACTCCCCGGCAATGGCGCTAGAAAATAGGCTTGATGACCCACAAGTATATGGGGTCAATTGCAGCCCTTTTCGATAAGTAAGAGTGTCGAACCCAACAAGGAGCAGAAGGAAATGACAAGTGGTTTTCAGCAAGGTAATGTGTGCAAGTGCTAAAATTGTAAGTAGCGGAATAGTTTGATAGCAAGATAATTTGTAACGAGCAAGTAACGATAGTAGTAACAAAAGTGCAGCAAGGTAGCCCAATCCTTTTGCGGCAAAGGACAGGCCAAAATGGTCTCTTATGATAAGCAAAGTGTTCTTGAGGGTACCCGGGAATTTCATCTAGCCACTTTCATCATGTTGGTTTAATTCGTGTTCGCTACTTTGATAATTTGATATGTGGGTGGACTGGTGCTTAGGTTCTGTTATTACTTGAACAAACCTCCTACTTATGATTAACCCACTCGCAAGCATCCGCAACTGCGATAAAAGTATTAAGAATAAATTCTAACCATAACATTACACTTTTGGATCCAATCGGTCACTTACGGAATAGCGCATAAACTGGGGTTTAAGCTTCTGTCACTCTTGCAACCCATCATCTAATAACTACTCCACAAAGCATTCCCTTAGGCCCAAATATCATGAAGTGTCGTGTAGGCAACATTCACATGAAACCACTAAGGGAATCACAACATACATATCATCAAAATATCAAACACATATCAAGTTCACATGATTACATGCAACATGATTTCTATCGTGACCTCAAGAACAAAAGTAACTACTCACAAATGATAATCATGCTCAAGATCAAAGGGGTATTAAATAGCATAATGGATATGAATGTATAATCTTCCACCAAATAAACCATATAGTAATCAACTACAAGATGTAATCGACACTACTAGTCACCCAGAAGCACCAATCTATAGTTCCGGTACAAAGATTGAACACAAGAGATGAACTAGGGTTTGAGAGGAGTTGGTGTTGTTGAAGATGTTGATGAAGATAGCCCTCCCCTAGATGGGAGAGTTTTTGGTGATGATGATGACGATGATTTTCCCCTCCGGGAGGGAAGTTCCCCCGGCAAAATCGCTCCATCGGAGGGCAAAAGTGCTCCTCCCCAAGTTCTACCTCGAGACGGCGGCGCTTCGTCCCGAAAGTTCTCTCCTTATTTTTTCTGGGTCAAAATGACTTATATACTAGAAGAGGGGCACTGGTGGTGGGCCTGGGTGAGCATAACCCACCAGGGCGCGCTTGGGCTCCCTGGCGTGCCCAGGTGGGTTGTGCCCACCTGGTGGCCCCCCTCTGGTACTTGACTCCAAAAAATCTTATTTATTCGATGAAAAATTTTCGTGAAGTTTCAGCTTATTTGGAGTTGTGCAGAATACATAGCTTGACGTAACCTTTTCACGTCCAGATTTCCAGCTGCCAGAATTCTCCCCTGTTGTGTATACCTTGCATATTATGGGAGAAAAGTCATTAGAATTACTCCAAAAGGTATTATTATACAATAAAACAACATAAATAATAGTAGGAAAACATGATGCAAAATGGACGTATCAAAACAAAGGAGTTTGTAAGGGCAAGGAGATCGCCTACTTCATGAAGATCTACCCAAGTGAGGCAAGTCCTTCGTGGGAGATGGCCATGGTGGGATAGACGAGGTTGCTTCTTCGTGGACCCTTTGTGGGTGGAGCCCTCCGTGGACTCGTGCAACCGTTACCCTTCGTGGGTTGAAGTCTCCATCAACGTGGATGTACGATAGCACCACCTATCGAAACCACGCCAAAAATCTCAGTGTCTTCATTGCATTTGCACACTCCAATCCCATCCCTTTACATTCTTGCAACTAGCATGCTTTACTATTTCCGCTACTTATACTCTTGCCATGCTTGCTTGAAGTGTGTTGGGAATGCTTAAAATTGTGCTTATCTACAACCTCAACTTGAAGAACTTAAAAACTACTACTTTTCTTGTTGAGTGTCTAATCACCCCCCCCCCTCTAGACACCTTTTCTCGATACTTTCACTAGTCTTATGGGAAAAGCTGGGGAAGAGATGGCTTATTTTTTTAACAAGCCAAAAGAACTAGCCCTAGGAGTAGTAGCTAGGGATACTAGGAGGAGTAGCTAGGGACCAAGTGTGCGAGATGAACCAGACAAAGTAAATGCAGAGAGATGAAATGCAAAAAGACAGAGGGATGTGATGGTTGCTTGTCCGTTTATTTTACCAGGCCACTTATTACTGGGAGAGGTGGGGTTTTGTGATACGAAGGCTTTACTGCCGCGCCACGAGCGGGGTGATACTCCCGTGCAACACCGCCCTCTACACTAGTATTACCTCGATCGTGGTTTATTAGTCCCCATGTAATTTGACTGAAGATTTAACTAACAAAATGTTAGTGCATGTCAACAAAAACTATATTGTTGGACTCGTATTTGAACATAGTTTTAGTGATATTATTTTTGGTGACATGCATGAGCATTTATCAAACTATATATAATGTTAGTTAAATTTATGGTTGTACTATATATAGTAAGGTTCCCATGCGTTGCACATAATAGTGAAATGCATTGATTGGGGAGTTGTTTATTTTGACAAAGTATGTGGCGGTCATCTCATGTAAAGAGTATCGATAGGTTTCTTCGGATATTATTTCTTCTCATAAGCTCACAAACATCCAGGTGAAATGGATAAAAAAGTATATTTTGCAAACAAAAGCGTTCAGCTGTTCAACTTGCATCCAAAACTTGTGAAGAAATAACACTTATTTTGCTTTGCAAGAAATGATCTCTAAGAATTAGTTTTTGAGTATCAATTTTCTTTATTTTTTCTAGACCACCATGTATGTACTCCCTCCATCTAGGTGAAATAAGTCGTCTTAAGTTGTGCACCATGACCAAGGAGGGGAAAACGAGAGAACTTAATGTTTATTTGCTAGTTAATAGCATTGCATGCAATGAACTAACCACTTCATGTCGTGTTTGGTAGTCTCGAGTCATTGAAAACATGCACGCCCCACATCTCTTATTGGGTGATATGTCAAGAAACAAGAAACAAGGGGGGAGTTAATGCACCCCGCCTAAGTGTTTTGGGATTATTTGGATTTTGTAAGGTGGCTTGGAAGGGGGCAGAGGAGATGTAAGAAATGGTTCATCATAAGTCTTTCACCATTACTGTAGTAAAAATTCTCAATTAATCTCATAAATGGCAAGCGAGAACTCTAATGGAGCAAAAGCATGCATGGAAGATTCTAGACCAAACCATAAATGGATACACTTATATTCTAGCGCGATACTCTAATAGAGCAAGATCATGCATGGAAGGTTGTATAGTATAGAAATAAGAAGTCTCCACATGCTTAGACATCGGATTATATTGAGCGAAGACTAATGATGAACAACTAACTTGGTAATACATATGATCAGGTGAACCTCCTTGGCTTCCCCGTGCTTCATCTCGTGGTGAAAATCATACTAGGCGTCTTCCATGTCCAAATTGTTGGGAACGGAGCAGCTCAGCACAGTCCCAATCAGCATGATGGAGGCGGTGTGGGCGCCCTCGTACTTCAGAGCGGCAGAAACATTGAGCACGCACCCATACACCGGCCTCATGTCAGCTTCAGCAGCGTTGCCCCTGACACACACTATAGAGATGGGGCGGCGGCCTGCGCGGGCCTTGCCGGTGCCCACGGCCAAGAAGAAGACACTACCATCCTCCTCCGCGACTAGCAAGCGGCAGTGATCCTCCAGTGACTCTATCACGGCAAATGGGTAGCACGTCTCGTACTTGTTTTTCACCGCCGCGGGCCAGTAGTGATTGACGGACGATGCCGTGAGGTAATGCACAAGGCTCGCTGACGAGCCCTCAAACAGCGGTGTGTACTCATAGCAGTAGCAGGGCACGTGCGCGCATCTAGAACTATGCTCCGCCAGCGAGTGATGGTCGATGTACCTCTCGCAGCCGAAAATCTTGTGGACGTAGGGCACCTTGCAGGCATCGACCAGGCCGTCCATGAAAGGGAGTGGCTATAGGGGACGTTGTGCCCGCCGAATGGAGCGCAGGAGGAAGTGGCTGTAGGGGACGCTGCGCCCGCCGAATGGAGCGCAGGAGTAGCATACGAAGCAGTAGATGGTGTCCTTACTAGTACTCCCAAGTACTTCCCTTGTCCCTAGATAAAAAACAGAGTTGATGATGATGGTGTGCCTACCATCCTACAATATAGGCCGTCTGATCTATATCTGACGAATATGAAGGAAACTATGGCAATTTTGCAAAAAGATACCCACACCCCTCTCCAAATTTGCAAATAAGGCCTTTCCGCATTCATCCTTATCTCCCACAACCTCATTGATGAGCAATTAAAAAAAGGAAGTCTCTCGAACAATCTGGCATGGTGGCCGCTGTCGGCGCCGTCCATCCCCATGCCTCCACCAAGTCCGACCACTAGTCACCACCATGCCCCACTCCTTATCACCTTATCTTCCGTATTTCTCGAGATATCATTTTTTCGATGAAATTCTCGAGATACCATTTTTTGGATGAAATTCTCGAGATATCATTAGTTTTTACACATGGGATTACTCCTGCATGGGTCAATCACAAGAGGTGTTTTGTAGAAAATATGCATCTTGATGTTCCGTGCAATGCACATGCATCTTGCTAGTTTGCATATAATTCCAAACACCACGTAGACACGTTATTTGACCATTTTACAACTATGTTAGTACTGTAACTGCATCATCAGCCTGTGCAAGTTATAGCCCCGGGTGTTTTAACCTTTTTTTATTAATGATATCCGGAAATTGTTCGCCACAAGCCCAATCCTGGTGAATCCAACATAACCATCAGATTTCCATCCGACGGTGGCCTGTTTTTAATCCATAGTATTTTACAAAACCGCCACCCTTACACACGTACTGTAACTGCGTCATGGGCATTTGGAACTGCCATGTCTCCCAGCGAACCTTTGCTGGGGATTGGAGTTAGCACCGATGGCGATTCATAGTCGTTCCACGCTCGGGCATTGAAGTTTGTAACTACTTTAGAATATACTACTCCTCTGGTGCTAGTAGTAGAGGAGAGTCCTACTCCACTATATGAAAAAAAACTAGGGCATAGTAGTAGGTACTGTACTTTATTATACTAGTACTATGATCACTCAAGCAAGTTGTCTAGCATTGATATGACCCTACGCTGCTGGGATGTGTCTCGTAAGTCAAGCGGCGTGCTACTGCTACATTGTCATCATCACATGTCCACTTCACGCATCACATAGAGGTAACAATGGTATAACCCCGCTAGGCGCCTCATCCGCACATAATCGTCTAATCTTCCATCCCCGCTAGGTGCCTCCCCCCTCTTCCGAAACCCAAGCACTATCAAGGGCAGAACCGAGCAGTGTTCGCCGAAAGAGTGGCTAGAATTCGCTTCCCACAGAGGTGATCAATCTCATTGTTTCACGTGTGGACAATCTCAGTACCATGCCGCTCGCCGCGTGCTCGTCGGGGCTGGGTGGAGCTTTTTAAGCCAGCTCCTTGCTTGCTGATGCCGCCTGATATTCAGAAACGGTGTGTCACGTAGCATAACGATCGTAGGGTGGCGAGCATAAACCCCCTCGACTGCGATCCGATCCCCGTCACCCTCAACTACATTAACAGTATGTACCGAGTCAACATGAACGCGTCTTGGATGGTGCTCGTCGATGATTGTGGCAGCTGGATGCTCGTTTAGGTCTACACCCAATGATTGATCCCCCTTCCTTCGATTAACACTACACTGCATTGGCACCGCGGCCTAGAATACTCGGAATCTTGTAGTAGCCAACATGATACCAAGTTTGATTTGCTCAAGGTTGTAATATGCCAAGTGCCCACAAGATCTACGAATTATAAAGACTTCGGTCTAATTGCATTCTTCAACCGCGGTCTTGCCTGTCTGACAGGTCACTGCAGTAAGTGGATAAATCTGCACGTCCATCGTAGGATCATACATCCTCCATGGTTCTCTGATACCATTGAACACAAGGGCTTCATTTACGTTGTGGACTCCTACTATGGCTGGACGTATTGCTGGCCTACTCTAGTCATCTCTACAAACGACTGTTACAACAGTATGTTACTTTCCTATGATATCATTATGGCTTCCTTATAATACTATCAACATTTACTGAAAAAATATTCATGCTCAGAACATGTTATTCTTAAGATTGACTACAATACGCGCCCTTTTTTATTTGACTCCAACTTGATATGATGTTGTAGGCCGCCTAGTGTCCCTATCCTTCCTTATCCCAGAACCTTTCCAAGAAAAGCGGCATGGCAGTTGCAGGTGGTTCCTGGCTTTATCAGATGACAACGAACGATTGATGATCGTTCACACGTACCAGACGTGTTGTTTCACGGAATACAATCACAATCAGTGCAAGGTATTTGAGCAGGATCCCAGCTTCTCCGGGCCTTCAGGAATTTTTTACTAGAGGCTGGTAAGTAGCCTTGGTACATGCTCTCTGTTTCTACGACTAAATTATCTGATTAACTAGGAGATAACCGACGACAAGGATCATGATGGCAGCGTTCTTTCATTCATCAGGCAAAACTGTGTGTACACAACGTACCATGTGTCTCTCCATGCACTATACCCTGATATGTGCCGCCACGCTCTACAGACCAAATTAGGAGAGAGGATCTCAAGTATCAGACTTCAACCTGCTGGCAGGAGTTTCCCCCGTCAGGCACCCATCTGGTTCAAGCCGTCAGCCAATCTCCACATCTTAATAAATAATAACATCTAACTATGCCAGTTAGTTAGATGCCTACACTTGGTGTAGTAGTATCTTTATTTAGTTTGATTTATACACTTGTTCTTTTTTGGTAGCCCTTTTGTAATGATGGCTGATGTTTGGTTTGGAAGAGAGAGCTCCATCTTTAGTCTTCTGGCCTTCTTACTGCTTCTGTTGCACCCCCAGCCCTAGTTATTGTTGTTGCTGTTTTCAATGTACAATCAGTAGTATATTTCATCTGTTGGTTGAATAAATGTGTTTTTAGAACGAAAAACACAATGTTTTGGAAGTCGTTGCATGGCCCGATCCTTTAGTACCCCGTACCATACGTAACGCATACTATTTTTGGTACGGAACACATTTTTCACTTGTCGATAATATGTAGCCCATTGATGAAGGCCGAATAGAGGAGCCCATAATTAACAGGAAGGGAGGCTCTCACATGGATCCGACCTAGGTACGTGCTCATGGTCCCCTAAACATAAATAAGTAAATAAATAAATAAAGCTAAATGCTCATGCACCAGTTCTTTAAATTCACGATTTGAAAAGTCAAATTTTAACAAGAGGATATTATTTCCTATGAGAGTGTCATTACATTCAGCCGATATTATTCTTAGGAAAAGATAGCGACCAATCTTTTTTCTCCCACCATTTTCTTCCTGCAACCAGCGGACCCATGCAAATCATAGTCAACATTGTAAATAGTTCTGATCCATTATTATTTTTCGATAAGAATGCCCAACCCAGCCCAACACATTGGCGACACCACTTTATCCTTCGCCTTGGTGCACTCGCCGCGACGCCGCCATCTGGCCCTGACAATATAGTGAATCGGGAGAGGACTATAGTTGTGAGTATGATAGTACGGACCCACCAGGTCCACTCCCGAACACAAGCAAGCGCCTCTTTTACTACTCATATGCACCCCTCGTTTTTTACTCTAATCCACCGTGCTGATATCTAGGACCCACATCATTGTCAACATATAGTGAATTACGATATAATTGTACACTTTTTTGAGGATTTGTTCGGAGGAGCAGGCTATAAACTGGGTTGTGTGGTCTCTTTGGCCCGTCTAACAACATGACCAGCCCAGCATTTTTTCTTTGGGAAAATAGGTAGCCCACTATTTATTCTTGAAGAATACCCAAGCTAGGCCTATTTGTTTTCTCCGACTTACTGGGCTGCAAATCTTTCAAGACGAGGATGGATGCATTTCGGCCTGGCCAAAGAGTATGAGCAGTATATCTTAAAAGTAATATGAAAGGGGTTGCAAATTACAAAAAAAATTATAGCAAACATGCAATTAGTTTTATTTTTTATTTTTGTTCTTCACTGATATTTTATATTTCATTGGATTATAACATGACATAGTACTACTTTATTTTTAATTTTTTTTTAGTATGGGTACTAATTTTTGGATTAAGAATATTTTGTTCCCCAGCAAAAATATGAGAATTTTTAAAGTTTCGCACATTTTTTTGTTCAAAATTTTAACCCTGGCACTAACCAGAAAATGGGCAGCAATTCTAAAAATGGAAAATGGGCTGCAATAAATTCCATATGAATTAGCAAATGGGCGGTAAATTATAAAAATATTAGCAAATGGGTTGTACACACCACAGATTTCGAGGCTGACTTGTTTACGCAAGGCATTGTCAGTCGACACACGATTCTAGCAGCAGTGACTGTTGGATGTCCATCCAAGGGCCGAGGTGCTTCTTCAATCTCTGATCTTCCTGCTCCAGCCGCCTAAACCAGTGCCGGCGGGACTGCCTGCTCCCTCCTCTCGTGGACGGCTGTGATGTCGTGTAGGCTTCACCGGACGACCCTACTGTCACGCCCAATATGCGACCCTATCCAAAAGGAACTCGAAGGTCCCACCAAGGATAGACCCGCATATTGAAACGCTTTTGCAAGGTGGATATCATTACATCAACATTACATAGTAGATGGGGATACATACAAGAGGCATACAATGCCACACGAATACAACAATACATCACAATACATAAGAGCATCATCCGACTACGGATGAAACACAAACAGAAACTCAAATGACATACACCCTGCTAGCCCAGGCTGCCGACCTGGAACCTATCCCCTGATCGAAGAAGAAGCAGAAGAAGAACTCAAGACAAGCAGGCATCGCTCTCGCGTCATGATCATCACATAACCTGTACCTGCAACTGTTGTTGTAGTAATGTGTGAGCCACGAGGACTCAGCAATCCCATTACCATGGGTATCAATACTAGCAAAGCTTAAAGGGAAAGGAAGGGGTAAAGTGGTGAGGTTGCAGTAGCGGCTAAGCAAGTATGGTGGCTAACATACGCAAATAAGAGCGAGAAGAGAGAAAATGGAACGGTCGTGAAGCTAGCAATGATCAAGAAGTGATCCTGAACTCCTACTTACGTCAAACATAACCGAAAACCGTGTTCACTTTCCGGACTCCGCCGAAAAGAGACCATCATGGCTACACACGCGGTTGATGCGTTTTAATTCGTATCTGGTGTCAAGTTATCTACAACCGGACATTAACAAATTCCCATCTGCCTATAACCGCAGGCACGGCTTTCGAAAGATTATACCCTGCAGGGGTGTCCCAACTTAGCCCATGATAAGCTCTCGCGATCAACGAAGGATATACCTTCTCCCAGGAAGACCCGATCAGACTCTGAATCCCGGTTTACAAGACATTTCGACAATGGTAAAACAAGACCAGCAAAGCCGCCCGATGCGCCGACAATCTCGATAGGAGCTGCACATATCTCGTTCTCAGGGCAACACCGGATGAGACATCCTACGAGTAAAACCAGACCTCGAGTTTCCCCGAGGGGGCCCCGCAGTCTACTCGGTTCGGACCAACACTTAGACAAGCACTGGCCCGGGGGGGCTAAAATAAAGATGACCCTCAAGAGCGCGACTCCCAAGGGAAAAAGGGCTAGGTGAGGCAAACGGTAAAACCAAGGTTGGGCCTTGCTGGAAGAGTTTTATTCAAAGCGAACTATCAAGGGGGTCCCATAAATCACCCGACCGCGTAAGGAACGCAAAATCCGGGAACATAACACCGGTATGACGGAAACTAGGGCGGCAAGAGTGGAACAAAACACCAGGAATAAGGCCGAGTCTTCCACCCTTTACCAAGTATATAGATGCATTAATAATAATATAAGAGATATTGTGATATCCCAAACATAATCCTGTCCACCATGGAGCAATCTTCAACTTCACCTGCAACTAGCAATGCTATAAGAGGGGCTGAGCAAAAGCGGTAACATAGCCAAACAGTGGTTTGCTAGGAAGGGTGTCAAAGGTTAGAGGCCGACAAGGCAATTTGGGATGGCTTGATAAACAGGTGATAGGTAGCGCAGCATAGCGATAGAACGAAACAACTAGCATAGCAATGTTAGTAGTGAGATCCAGGGTAGGGGTCATCTTGCCTGAAATCCCGCTAGGAAGAAGAATGAGTCCATGAAGGAGATGAAGCCATGAAGACGAACCAAGCGTAGACGAATGAATCCTCACGATCGTAACGATACGGGAACTATCGAGAAGAAGCACACAACATGGTAAACACACCACACTAGAACAAGACATGATGCTCATCCAAGCATGATGCATGACAAGGCTACATGAAGCTACTCATGGAAAGAGATGATGCAAACAAGAGCAACACATCAAGGCAAGTTTAAATGAGGCCGGGAACAACATATACAAATCCGGTAAGTCCTCATATGCATATTTCGAAATTGGTCCAGATCTGAATAAACCTTATGTTCAAGTTGTTAAACGGCAAGTTAAGATGCACCAAGATGATCTACACGAGATTCTAGTCAAGTTACATATAAAGTTTGTTTAATTCGGAGCTACGGCCTAGAAGATATGAGCAAAACAAGTTAAACATGGCATTGATGCTAAATGCACCCAAACATCAAGCAAACACCTCAAAACAAGGATCCAACATGATAATATGAAGCTATATGCAAAATCAAGCAAGTTTCATATAGATCACACTCAAAACGGAGCAACGGTTCAACACACACATGAAACAAGTTATAGCAACAATCTGTCCAAAACAGCAACTAGGCATCTTGCAAGCATCAAAACAGCATGTTACAGCACCCCAACATGATAACAAAAGGCATGGGCATGATGTACAGGTAAAGCATAACAAAACATGAACACTGAGCTATGTCCAGAAATCACTAGAACATGCTCAAACACACATGGTAAGATTGCAAATAATAACAGTTCAGACTTTGCAGAAAATAACATCAAGTTACAATGTTTAGAGCTATCAAACAACATGTTACAGGAACTTATCATGGCAAACAAAGGCATGTAATGAACCTACTAATTGCATAGCACAAAAGTCCCTTACTGACCATGAGCCAAAAAGGATCAGAAAATATGATGGCACCCACGTAAACATGGCAAGTTATAATACAGATTCAAACATGGTAGGAACAACGATACGAAGGCATGTAGATGAGCTTGTGCAACTCACTAAAGAGCAAAACATGGCATCGAAAGGCAACCAACAGTAAGAAGAAATGTTTGTGAAGCTAAGCATGGCAATAGCAAGTTCATAGGGTGCATGTAACACTAGCAACAATCATGGCAACAACTGAACTTAATGTTAACAGGCTAACAGCAACATTTTATAGTAACTTTGGAGCAAGTTTACAACAAACTACAACAAGCTATAAATACAACCAGGGGCATGGATGTATAGAGCATAATATGTAGAACAAAACACTTTTAGTGAACATCTCCAGATTATGCATAGAATGACTTGTAGCAGCAGGTTTACATAGCATCACGAAATAACAGATTCAACCTAGCAAAACAGCAACAGCGAGTACACTACTTAACAAGCTCGATTCACTCACCACAAGTCATTGCATGACAAGATAAGCATAGCATCAGCAAGAAGACATGTTTGTCAAACAATCCAAGGCAAGAACAAGTTCATAGCATGCAAGGATCAACTACAACAACCTTGGCAAAATTGAATAACATGTAAACAATCTGCCAGGAAGCATTTTGAAGCAAAAGTAGAGCACAAAAATGACATGCTAGACTACTCCATAATTGCAACCAAGGGCAGGGATGGATAGAGCATAACCATATGTTCAAAACACCCTTACTGAAGTATCTCAAAGTATGCATGGATCTCTCTGTAGCGTCATGTTTACATGGCATCAAAATAACAGCAGAACATGGACTAAAATCGGCAACATTACGAAGCCTAGTTTGCATGCTTGTGCTAGTCACCACATTGATCATAAAAATACATGGCAAGCACCTCTCTAAAGAAGACATAGCATAGATCAAAACACATGTAGACATCAACCTCATATGATGCACACATCAATCATGGCAAAAATGACAAAAGAGCATGTTCTGTTAACAGACAGCAGAAAACATTATGAAGCACTCTTGCAACGATGATCAGGCATCAAGATGAACTCAAATGAACATGATGCAATGGAATGAAATGAATTACTCATTGAGACGAACAATTTGACATATTACACGCACGAAACGGAGCAGTATGCATGGAGATATGATGCGATGAACATGGCATGAAAATAACAAAATATTCGGGACAGTGGAATTTATACCTCCGCGAAAGTCAATGGGACCACGCGGTACCGGGACGGAGTGGATCGGGGAAGGCGCGTTTGGATCGGCTCCCGGTGGATCTCATCCACCCGGGGTTAGATCCGGCCGGAGAGGGCTCCTGCGAACTCCGGCGGTGCTCCGGCGACGACGGGGAGGCGCGGGGACGCGGTGGAGGCAGCGGAGGAGGTAGCGCGGCAGCGCTGGGGTCGGGGCTTGTGAGGTGGCGCCGACAGGGCAGGCGCTGGCGGCGGTCGCGGGGTCGGCGACGAGCTCTTTGGCGGAGGCGGCGGCCGGAGCCAGGGCGGCGGCCTC